>NW_021703779.1:96899986-97221689 GCF_005190385.1 Monodon monoceros | reverse complement strand
AAAAAAAAAAAAAAAAAGACATATCTGTATTAATTAAACAAACAAACTTTAACTAAATTTAATACCAAATATTACTTTAATACTAAATATTTCCAAGATCACGTGAACCTTAAATTCATTTGGGTTAGTTTCTTTTATATTTCTGAGAACTTACTTAAGCACTTAATTTCCTTTAAGCCAATTAAATAGAGCTCATTTACAAATTAATTTTGTCAATACCATTTGGGGATAGAGACATATCATATCTATAATGTACACACAGACATATAGACAGACACAACTAGAGACCTCATAGCTTTGTTTTGAAACTTAGTCATAAATCAGATATTACAATATAAAACTCACTAGTTTATAAATAACAGTTGAAATAAGTTAAGTTTACTTGCTTGAGTTTAAAAAGTTTCTCCCTTTTTTCCCCTCAGTCTCAGGAATTAGAGATGTCTAGATAAGAGTAAGATAAGAGTTCCTGAGAGCCTTGGTAGAACATTTACATCTCAAAGGCACAGGGAGAGAAATTTGAGCTCCTCCTAGAAGGGTTTTGTTCCTTTAGGGTCAGAATTTCGAGAAAAGAAGTTTTATCAAGCTGGCTTTCTCTAATTGCATAAGCAAAAACCAGTTTTTGAATGTCAAAAAAGAGCCTCATCTTGGCCATTTCAGGGCAGAATTTCCTTAGTTCCCAGCAAAGTGTATACTTGTGGAGGGTGGCCAAGATGGTTGAGTAAAGAACCTGCGCTCACCTCCTCTCACGAGCACACCAAAATCACGACTATCTGCAGAACAACCATCAATGAAAAAGACTGGACCCTACAGGAAAAGAGCTTGTACAACTAAAGACATAAAGAAGGAATCACAGTAAGATGGGTAGGAGGGGTGGACTCACGATGTAATCAAATCCCACACCCCCTGTGTGGGGACCCACAAACTGGAGAATAATTATATTGCAGAGGTTCTCCCACAGGAGTGAGAGTTCTGAGCCCCACATCAGGCTCCCCAGCCTGTGGGTCCAGCACGGGGAAGAGGAGCCCCCAGAGCATTTGGCTTTGAAGGCTAGTGGGGCTTAATTGCAGGAGCCCCACAGGACTGGGGGAAATAGAGACTTCACTCCTAAAGGGCATACATAAAATCTCATGTGCACCAGGTCCCAGGGCAAAAGCAGTAATTTGATAGGAGCCTGGGGCAGACCTCTCTGCTGGTCTCGGAGACTCTCTTGGAGAGGCAGGGGTGGTGGTGGTGGTGGTGGCTGTGGATCACAATGGGGACATAGACATGAGTGTCAGACATATTTGGGAACGTTCAACTGCATGAACACTCCTGGTTGCTGCCATCTTGGCTCATTAGCACCAAGACGTGGCCCCACCCAACAGTCTGAAGGCTCTAGTACTGGGACGCCTCAGGCCAAACAACTAACTGGGAGGGGACATGGCCCCACCCATCAGCAGACAGGCTTCCTAAAGACTTCCTGAGCCCACAGCCACCTCTAGACATGCCCCAAGACATGGCCCTGCCCACCAGAGGGCCAAGACCCAGGTCCACCCACCAGTGGGCAGGCACCGGCCTTTCCCACCATGAAGCCTGTATAAGCCTCTAAACCAGCCCCACCTACCAGGGGGCAGATACCAGAAGCAAGAAAACTATAACCCCACAGACTGTGGAATGAGTCTGCTAACAGCAGGTTAGACCCTACCCTAGGACCAGCTGGGACCTGGCCCTGCCCACTAGCAGGCCAACGCAATTTTTGGGACACCCCATGCCCCATAATCAATTGTGTAAGGAACTGGGCCCACCCCAACAATCTGAAACAAGCTCTGGGATCGCTGGGCCCTACAGCCAGACTCCAGGAATAAGCTCTGCCTGCCAGTTATCCAGCACTAACCCCAGGACCTGGCTTTACCTGCTAGTGGGTGGGCAACAGCCCCAGAGTCTTCAGGACCCTGAACCTGACCACCAGTGAGCCAGCTCTAACCCTGGGGTCCCCTAAGGTTCTGCAATCAGCCACCTCCAGACGAGGCCCCACTATACAGCCAGCAGCATCTGCACAAGGCAGAGCCTGGCAACCAACCAGACTAGGGGCCAACCAAGCCTACCAGACCATCCACATGGTCAGCCAGCCACAAGAGAAGGGCCCACGCAGCCCTCTTGGGGGAGTCCCTAGGGCATATGGCTTGGGTGACGAGAGGGAGTGTACTGCTGGAATGCACAGGACATCTCCTACAGAGGGTCACTTCTCCAAGGTCAAGAAATGTAACTAACCTACCACATACATAAAAGTACAAATAGCAACTTAGAAAAAATGAGGCAGCAGAGGAATATGTTCCAGACGAAGGAACAAAACCCCAGAACAACTAAGTGAAGTGGAGATAGGCAGTCTACCCAAGAAAGAGTTCAGCATAGTGTTCATAAAGATGATCCAAGAAATTGGGAGGAGAATGGATACACAGAGTGAGAAGTTAGAAGTTTTTAACAAAGAGTTAAAGAACAATCAGAGATGAAGAATACAATAACTGAAATAAAAAACACACTACAAGTAATCAAATAGTGGAATAAAAGATACAGAAGAATGGATCCGTGAGCTGGAAGACAGTAGTTGAAATCACTGCCACTGAACACAAAAAAGAATGAAAAGAAATGAGGATAGTTTAAGAGACCTCTGGGACAACCTCAAGCATAATATTCACATTATGGAGGTCCAAGAAGGAGAAGAGAGAAAGGGCCTGAGAAAATATTTGAATAGATAATAGCTGAAAACTTCCTTAACCTGGGAAAGAGAACAGTCACACAAGTCCAGGAAGCACAGAGAGCCCCATACAGGATTAACCCAAAGAGGAACACACCAAGACACATTGCAATCAAAATGACAACATTAAAGATAAAGAGAGAATATTAACTAGTAACTGTAAATATATATGCACCCAACATAGGAGCACCTCAACATACAAGGCAAATATTAACAGACATAAAAGGAGAAATCAACAGTAACACAATAATAGTGGGGGACTTTAACACCACACTTACATCAATGGACAGATCATCCAGACAGAAAATCAATGAGGAAACACAGGACTTAAATAACACATTAGAACAAATAGATTTAATTGATATTTATAGAGCATTCCACCTGAAAGCAGAAAACACATTCTTCTCAAGTGCACATGGAACATTCTCCAGGATAGATCACATGCTGGGCCACAAAGCAAGCCTCAGTAAATTTAAGAAAATTGAAATCATATCAAGCATCTTTTCAGACCACAACACTATGAGACTAGAAATCAACTACAAGAAAAAAACTGCAAAAAACACAAACATGTGGAGGCTAAACAATATGCTACTAAACAACAGTGGATCACTGAAGAAATCAAAGAGGAAATTAAAAAATGTCTAGAGACAAATGGAAATAAAAAATACCTAGAGACAAATGAAAACAAAAACACAACAATCCAAAACCTATAGGATGCAGCAAAAGCAGTGCTAAGAGAGAAGTTTATAGCTATGCAAGATTTCCTCAGGAAACGAGAAAAATTTCAAATAAACAACCTAACCTTGCATGTGAAGGAGCTAGAGAAAGAAAAACAAACAAAACCCAAAGTTAATAGAAGGAAAGAAATCATAAAGAGCAGAGAAGAAATAAATGATAGACACTAAAAAAAATAACAGAAAAGAACAATGAAACTAAAATCTGGTTCTTTTAAAAGATAAACAAAATTGATAAACCTTAAGCTACACTCATCAAGAAAAAAAGGGAGAGGGCCAAATCAATAAAATCAGAAATGAAAATGGAGGAGTTACAACCAACACCACAGAAATACAAAGGATCATAAGAGACTACTATGAGCAACTATATGCCAATAAAATGGACAACCTAGAAGAAATGGACAAATTCTTAGAAAGGTACAATCTCCCAAGACTGAACCAGGAAGAAATAGAAAATATGAACAGACCAATTACCAATATTGAAATCAGTAATTTAAGAACTCCCAACAAACAAAAGTCTAGGACCAGATGGCTTCACAGGTGAATTCTATCAAACACTTAGAGAAGGGTTAACACCTATTCTTCTGAAACTATTCCAAAAAATTTCAGAGAAAGGAACACTTTCAAACTCATTCTATGAGGCCACCATCACCCTGATACCAAAACCAGACAAAGATACCACAAAAAAAGAAAATTACAGGCCAATATTACTGGTGAATATAGATGCAAAACTCCTCAACAAAATACTAGCAAACTGAATCCAACAATACCTTAAAAGGATCACACACAATGATCAAGTGGAATTTTTCCCAGGGATGCAAGGATTTTTTAATAGCCACAAATCAATCAATGTGATACACCACATTAACAAATTGAAGAATAAAAAACATATGATCATCTCAATAGATGCAGTAAAATCTTTTGATAAAATTCAACATCCATTTATGGTAAAAAACAAAACAAAACAAATAAAACTCTCCAGAAAGTGGGCATAGAGGGAACATACCTCAACATAATAAAGGCCATATATGACATACCCACAGCTAATATCATACTCAAGGGAGAAAAGCTGAAAGCATTCCCTCTAAGATCAGAAACAAGACAAGAATTCCCATTCTCTCCACTTTTAATCAACATAGTTTTGGAAGTCCTAGCCACAGCAATCAGAGAAGAAAAAAGAAACAAAAGGAATCAAAATTGGAAAGAAAGTAGTAAAACTGTCACTGTTTGCAGATGACATGATACTACACATAGAAAATCCTAAAGATGCTACCAGACAAGTACTAGAGCTCATCAATGAAACTGGAAAAGTTGCAGGATACAAAATTAATATACAGAAATCTGCAGCATTTCTATACACTAATGATGAACTATCAGAAAGAGAAACTAATGAAACAATCGCATTTACCATTGCATCCAAAAAAATAAAATACCTAGGAATAAACCTACCTAAGGAGGCAAAAGACCTGTACTCTGAAAAATATAAGATGCTGATGAAAGGCCACACAAACAGATGGAAAGGTATACTGTGTTTTTGGATTGGAAGAATCAATATTGTTAAAATGACTATACCACCCAAGGCAATCTATAGATTCAAAGCAATTCCTATCAAATTACCAATGACAACATTTTTCACAGAACTGGAACAAAAGAATTTTTAAAATTTTTTATGGAACCACAAAAGACCACAAATAGCCAAAACAATCTTGAGAAAGAACAGAGCTGGAGAAATCATGCTCCCTGACTTCAGACTATACTACAAAGCTACAGTAATCAAAACAGTATGGTACTGGGGCTTCCCTGGTGGCGCAGTGGTTGAGAGTCTGCCTGCTGATGCAGGGGACACGGGTTCGTGCCCCAGTCCGGGAAGATCCCACATGCTGCGGAGCGGCTGGGCCCGTGAGCCATGGCTGCTGAGCCTGCACGTCGGGAGCCTGTGCTCCACAACAGGAGAGGCCACAACAGTGAGAGGCCCGCGTACCGCAAAAACAAAACAAAACAAAACAGTATGGTACTGGCACAAAAATAGGGCTATAGATCAATGGAACAGAACAGAAATCCCAGAAACAAACTCACGCACTTATGGTCAATTAATCTACTGCAAAGGAGGCAGGAATATACAATGGTGAAAAGAATATCTCTGCAATAAGTCATGCTGGGAAAACTGGACAGCTACATGTAAAAAATGAAATTAGAACATTCTCTAATACCACATACCAAAATAAACTCAAAATGGATTAAAGACCTAAATGTAAGACCAGATACTATAAAATTCCTAGAGCAAAGCATAGGCAGAACAGTCTTTGACATAAATCACAGCAATATTTTTTTGATCCATTTCCTAGAGTAATGGAAACAAAATCAAAAATGAACAAATGGGGTCTAATGAAACTTAAAAGCTTTTGTACAGCAAAGGAAACCATAAATAAAACAAAAAGAAAATCTATGTGCTGGGAGAAAATATTTGCAAACAATGCAACTGACAAGGGCTTAATTTCCAAAATATACAAATCACTCATACAGCTCAATAGCAATAAAACAAACAACCCTATCAAAAAATGGGCAGAAGATCTAAGTAGACACTTCTCCAAAGATGACATACAGATGGTCAACAGGCATATGAAAAGATGCTCAACATCACTAATTATTAGAGAAATGCAAATCAAAACTACAATGAGATATCACCTCACTACAGTCAGAATGGCCATCATCAAAAAGCCTACAAATAGGGCTTCCCTGGTGGCACAGTGGTTGAGAGTCCGCCTGCTGATGCAGGGGACGTGGGTTCGTGCCCCAGTCTGGGAAGATCCCACATGCCGCGGAGCGGCTGGGCCCGTGAGCCATGGCCGCTGGGCCTGCGCGTCCAGAGCCTGTGCTCCGCAATGGGAGAGGCCACAACAGTGAGAGGCCCGTGTACTGCAAAAAAAAAAAAAAGTCTACAAACAATAAATGCTGGAGAGGGTGTGGAGAAAGGGGAACCCTCCTACACTGTTGGTGGGAATGTAGATTGGTGCAGCCACTGTGGAGAACAGTGTGGAGGTTCCTAAAAAGCTAAAATAGAGTTACCTTCTGATCCAGCAATCCTACTCCTGGGCATATATATGGACAAAACTATAATTCAAATAGATACATGCACCCCAATGTTCATTGCAGCACTATTTACAATAGCCAAGACATGGAAGCAACCTAAATGTCCATTGACAGATGGATGGATAAAGAAGATGTGGTACACATATACAGTGGAATATTACTCAGCCATTAAAAAGAATGAAATAATGCCATCTGCAGCAACATGGATGGACCTGGAGATTATCAGACTAAGTAAGTCAGAGAAAGATAAACATTATATGATATCACTTGTATGTGGAATCTAAAAGAATGATACAAATGAACTTATTTACAAAACAGAAATAGATTCACAGACAAAGACAACAAATTTATGGTTACCAAAGGGGAAAGGGCAAGAGGGATAAATTGGGAATTTGGGATTAACAGATACACACTATTATATATAAAATAGGTAAACAATAAGGACCTACTGTATAGCACATGGAACTATAGCCAATATCTTGTAACAACGTATATTGGAAAATTATCTGAAAAAGAATATATGTGTGTGTGTGTGTGTATTACTGAATCACTTGCTATATACCTGAATCATTGTAAATCAACTATACTTCAATTTTTAAATATTAACTTATTAAAAATTTATGCCAGATATAAGGATTAAAAAAAGTGAGATTATTAAAAGCAGCAATGGAAAAGCAACAAACAACATAAAAGGGAACTCCCATAAGGCTGTCAGCTGATTTTTCAGCAGGAACTCAGCAGGCCAGAAGGGAGTGTCATGATATATTAAAAGTGATGAAAGGGAAAAACCTACGACCAAGAATACTCATCCAGCAAGGCTCTCATTCAGATTTGATGAAGAAATCAAAAGATTTACAGATAAGCAAAAGCTAAAAGAATTCAGCACCACCAAACCAGCTTTACAGTAAATGTTAAAGGAATTGTCTAGTTGAAAAAGAAAAGGCCATAACTAGAAACAAGAAAATTACAAAATGGAAAAGTTCACTGGTAAAGGCAAACATACAGTAAAGGCAGGAAATCATGCACACAAAAACCTAGTATGGAGGATAAAAGACAAAAGTAGTAAAATCATCTGTATCCACAATAAGCAGTTAAGGGATACACAAAACAATTAGATGTATGATTGTATTGTATTTTACATACAATTAGGTGTCTGTAAAATATGATGTCAAAAACAGTCATCATGAGGGGAGGAGAGTACAAATGCAGGGTATCTAAAATGCATTTGAAATCAAGAGCTCAGCAGCTTAAAACAATAATATTAATATGTATTTATAGACTGCTATAGAAAAACCTCATGGTAATTGTAAACCAAAAATCTATAATAGACGTACACGCAAAAAAGAAAAATGAATCCAAACGTAATACTAAAAATAGTTATCAGATCACCAGAGAACAAAAGAAGAAAGGGGGAGAAAAGACCTATAAAAACAAATCCAAAATAATTAACAAAATGGCAATAGGAACATACATATCGCTAATTACCTTACATGTAAACGCCGACCAAAGACTGGCTGACTGGATATTAAAAACAAGACCCGTATATATGCTGCCTACAAGAGACTCACTTCAGATCGAGAGACACATACATTCTGAAAATGAGGGGATAGAAAAAGTTATTCCACGCAAATGGAAACCAATTAAGTAAGTACTTGCAAGTATACATTTTGTGTGTACCTAAACCCGGCTGGGGTATTAGTAGAGGTTATCTGGTGCTCCTTTTACTTCTGTTTGGGAGACTCTAGTATAGTACTCAATTTAAAGTTGTTCTTTTGCTGGGATAAAATCACTGTTGAAAACTGTGTGATGGGTAGATGGGCTGTTGGTAAGATTAACTCTTCTAGATGTCACCCCGGAGTCATTTCAGCTCTTTCACACGTCTCAGTTTCTCTCCCCAGCAGCCTAAAACCACCATGGGCACTCAGTGTCTTCCAATTGAGCAAAATCTTCCCAGTGTCTTTCAACTGGAGAATCCCTAAGTATCTTTCAACTGAGCAAAATTTTAGTATCTTTCAACTGATAAATCTGGTTCCTTTTTAATGCACCACCAAATAAAACTCAGGATCATCAACCAAGATGGGTGATCCAAGACCAAGAGAGAGTCACCCAAATTTGTGTGGACTTGCTGGGGAGGAGGACGGGCACAAGGTGCCCTTGCTGGTACCAAGGCTCCAGATCCTCCTAGAATTCAGGCAAAGGAGAGATGTCTGCTCTGGGTTCTCTCGTGGTCACCAAAACTGTCAACTGAAATAAAAAATGCAGAACATGGGGCTTCCCTGGTGGCGCAGTGGTTGAGAGTCCACCTGCCGATGCAGGGGACACGGGTCCGTGTCCCGGTCCGGGAAGACCCCATGTGCCGCAGAGCGGCTGGGCCCGTGAGCCATGGCCGCGGAGCCTGTGCTCCGCAGCGGGAGAGGCCACAACAATGAGAGGCCCGCGTACCGCAAAAAAAAAAAAAAAAAAAATGCAGAACATGAAAGCTGTGAGTTTCAATTTTATTCAGGGATTTACTGAGGACTAGAGCCCAGGAGACAGCCTTTCAGATAGCTCTTAGGAACTGCTGTGAAGTGGTAGGGGGGCCACCAGGATATATATGAATTTCGGGTGCTGGGGAATACATGTAGTCAAGTATATATCTTGGTAAAAGATTACCACTAATCACAAAAACAGATCTCTCAAGTTAATGATTTTGGTGCTAATCTATGTATGGGAAGATGCAAGAATCTGGGGTCATTAAAATTCTTCCTGAGATATGCATCTTAACTATCTAGGGGCCCATATATCCAAAACACAGATGCTTCATCCTGTTTTTCATCCTGAATTCCTTTCAGGGTATGCTGAATGTCAGGGTCTGCAGCACCTAATGACTTGATCCTTGTAGAATTGGATGTGGGGAAACATTCTTTGTTTTACAATACATACACATACATACACAATACATAGACATACATACACATACAGACAGATGCAAGCAGAGATCTTAGAGCTTTTGTTTAAAAATGTTTAGCCATGAGAAATGTATGATCATGTAAAATTCACCAGTTCATGAAAGAACAGTTGGATTGAAATTGTGTTTCCCGCAGATGGAATAAGTTAAGTTTACCTGCTCAGATGGCTAAAGCTTTTTACTAGTACTCAATATTTGTGAAGAAGACTTCTTTAAAAAATAAAATTTATTTATTTATTTATTGGCTGCATCGGGTCTTCATTGCAGTGCTTGGGCTTCTCGTTGTGGGGGCTTCTCTTGTTGCGGAGCACGGGCTCTAGTAGTTATAGCACGCGGGCTCAGTAGTCGTGGCTCGCAGGCTCCAGAGCGCAGGCTCAGTAGCTGTGGCACACGGTCTTCCTTGCTCCACGGCATGAGGGATCTTCCCGGACCAGGGCTCGAACCCATGTCCCCTGCATTAGCAGGCGGATTCTTAACCATTGTGCCACCGGGGAAATCCCTCAAGTACACTTCTTAAATGAATGATCTTGTCTAATTGGAATGTACCACATAGTGACCACTGTGATTCTAGATGGTCTTAGTAAGATTTTGCCATTTTTGTAGATATTGACAGCTTCTGGGACCACAGTTCTTAGACACAGAATTAGCAGGTGTGCCACAAGGTGGTGTGCTTAATTCTTTGAAACTTGAGGATCCCATTTCTTTAGCTAAGTCTTGGGTATCTCAGAGCGAAATTAATACCTAAGAGGAATGTGCCAGTGGGTTGGGGATTTTGTGGTGTTTTACAGCATGCCTGTTTGCATAGAACTCTTCTTTGTTTTTTTTTTTGTTTTTTTGCGGTACGCGGGCCTCTCACTGTTGTGGCCTCTCCCGTTGCGGAGCACAGGCACCGGACGCGCAGGCTCAGCGGCCATGGCTCACGGGCCCAGCCGCTCCGCGGCATGTGGGGTCTTCCCGGACCGGGGCACGAACCCGTGTCCCCTGCATCGGCAGGCGGACTCTCAACCACTGCACCACCAGGGAAGCCCTAGAACTCTTCTTGAGGTTGGCGGGTAAGGTTAGAGTTAGGTGGCAAGCACTCTAACGGCTTTTAAGTGCTTGACCTGTACCCACCAATTTTGTGGCTGTGGCTTCTGAGATTCCTGTTAGCAATAGATCTATTATTCCTTTCATGAGATTTCTTTACAGTGGCAGACATCCTAATGGTTTTTAATAGTCTGACTTGTGCCTACTTAGATTTTGATGTGCCATTGGTCAAAACAGTCGAATTTCTTGTCTTAATTTGTTCCCCCAAGTCCCACTCTGGCTTATGCTGTGAACTTACCTTGAGGCTTTGTGACTCCCCTAACAGCTGCCATCTTGCTTTCTTAGATTGAAGAGTACCCATTATTTTCCCCTGTCGAAATAATCCTCCCTAATTCAATGAGACTTACTGTTTCTGGCTGCCTGTGCCCAGTTCTTGAGACCTATGAGGACCTCCTGAAGGCAGCTTACCTTGTAGATGAAGCTGGCAACAAACTCAAATGTTGTGGTGAAGTAAGTCTCACCCAGAACAATCTGGAGTCTTTCACATCCTAATTTTCCACTCAGAAGGATGAGGACAAACAAACTTAAAGAGCTCAGAACACAAAATAAGCGGGGATAAACCCAAGAGAAGCTTACCAGAGATCCCGGAGAGTGGCTGAAGAGGCCGCAAACTAAAAGGGCTCTGTGGGTAACTTCACCTGTGTTTTGAAGCGGTTCATGGGATCTTCAGTAGCTGTCTTCAGGTCCCAACTCATTGCCAAAACCGTCAGTTGACAAAACAACTTAGTAATGAGCTTGATGTCCTTTATTTACGGGAAAACAGTCCACGGATTGGGAGAGTACAATGCCTCACAAGTAGTGAAGCACTCTTCCTGAGGGATTTTGGCAAGAGCGAGTTTTATAGAGTTGAAAGAGGCAGTGCCAAAACAGGGCATGATTGGCTACGAGGTCGGGGATTTCCTTATAAGGCTAGCAAGTCCTGTTTTCTAAGGTAAATTGCTAAAGCTGAGCTGGAGGATAGTGACTGGTGTATAAAATTCCTTGACAGGTGTTTCCTATAAGTGCTGGCTGATTTAGGTTTAGGTTTGTGATGTGGGCCTGGCCACCGGGGTGGGCTTCACTATATGGGTCCTGATATCTGAATCACCTTTATCAATAGGTACAGCAATAGTGTTTGCTGTAGCATAACTTCCCCTTTGGCTGGTTAAGAGGGAATCAAGGACTGCATGATTGTCCATAACAATCCTATCTAATGGGTTTAGACTAGTTTGTCTTTCGAAGTTGAATTTGTGTTACTTATGATTTTTGTTAGGGTCTAAGGCAAGTTTTGGGCCGTGTTTGTCAGTGATATTATCCCTAATGGGGGAATTGCCAGTTACATAGTATGCATGAAAACAGAGTTACTTATACCTTCTGGGAGTTTTGTTTTGTTTTGTATTTTGTTTGGTTTTTTTGCAGTACTCGAGCCTCTCACTGTTGTGGCCTCTCCCGTTGCGGAGCACAGGCTCCGGACGCACAGGCTCAGTGGCCATGGCTCACGGGCCCAGCCGCTCCGCGGCATGTGGGATCTTCCCGGATCTGGGCACGAACCTGTGTCCCCTGCATCGGCAGGCGGACTCTCAACCACTGTGCCACCAGGGAAGCCCCCTGTTCTGTTTTTTAATAAGCTTGGGTGCACTGCATTTTGAAGGTTTCTGGGTCGTATTTTTTCCAGAGAAACAGGATCCACAGGAGGGATGGTACCTCTAAATATGTAAAAGTGTCTCACAATTATCCTGAATACACAGGATAAATCAGTGTGTGGCAGATCGGTGTAAGCCTATCCACATAAAATGGAGTACTCTAGTTGGAAGTAAACTGTACTGGACGTATAAGTATCATTTATCACAACGGGGGTAAGCCGGTTTGGTGTCCTTCAAGGCAGACAAATTTTTGAGTGGAACTACATAGTTCAGCAAAGCAGGGTGTTTTCTGAAGAGGATGAACTGACTGTCGTGGTCAAGAAAGCCTCAATAATGTTGCCTACTCCTGATTGGCAGGTCTCGCTGATGGTATTATAATAACCTTAGCAAAAGCGTTCTGATAATGTGAGGTCAAGGTCCATTTTTATAAGGCTGAAGGTTGGGATTAATGATATGAGGGAAGCTTAAGTGCCAGAAGGGGCCTATAAAAGGGAATCTGTCCTCCGAGATGTTTAAAGGAAGTGATATTATATTAGTGTCAGCAGGGTCTGGTGGAGGATACTAGATCCAGCAATCAGTTAAATTCAGAGCAGCACCTATGACTGGGAAAAACATATAGGAGAGTTTTCTTTTCCCTGAAGTGGCAGAAGAGGGCAATAGGGGTTCAAAAATAATAGGATGAAGATAAGGGAGATCACATAGCGTTCTGGAGGGTATAAAAGTGTCTTAATAGGTAATATTAGTAGAAGGGCAAAGGGACAGAAAAAGAATGTTGAAAAATGAGAAAATTAATCTCACTCTGTCATCTTGGGTGGAACCTATCCCCTTCCGAAGACAGCAGCTTTTGTTGTCTCAGGGAGAAGTTGCCCACTTCCGCTGTTAGCGGCTTCTGGAAGATTCCTAACAATCCTTAGTCTAAGGTCTTCTGATGAAATAGATGTCCAGAAGTGTGGGAGGAAGTGATGTATATCTTTTGAGTTAAACATTTTATATACTGAAAAAAAAATCTAAGTATCAATACCTTGGAGTTTTACTGATATATCAGTTGTTAATAGTACCAACAAGAAAGTTTTCACTAAGGGTCAATGGAAGTTTTATTTCTGTTGCCTATTTCAGAAGACTAAACCTCCAGGTGGCAGATCACATGGAGGATGTGGTCATAAAGTTGGAGATATTTTATGAATCTCCTGGAATATTCAGTCACATTAGCTTGTAATAGAGTAGAACCTGGGATTGGAAGTGAAATTCCCAAATGCATGAGGCAGTTTTTTATTAACATATACGGAGGAAACTTGTGGATCCTTGAGTGGTTTATCATCATCGGGCTAATGGCAGTACTTTGGGCCTGGGAAGTCTGAGGGTTTTTGAGAGCTTTAATAATTAAAATTTTAGAATTCTGTTAATTTTCTTTATTTTTTTCTGAGTTTGAATATGGTATGTACAGAGGAATTTCTGAGTAAAATGTAATATTTTAAAGGATTTTAAAATGGCAATACCAGCAAAATGTGTGTCCCTGTTACTGGAGAGATACCTTGGGATTTCCCATATCAGGAGTGGGAAACCATTTCACTCAGCTCTCCAGCAAGGAGAGGCCTCAACCCACCCTAAGAATACACAACAATAACCAGAACACACTCATTGCCCATTTGGAGATGTTTAAGGGGACCTCGAGGCTCTGGTTCCTATTTCCTACCTTTACAGACTTTCAGGATTTATGAGATTACAGGTAGGACATGCCTCAGCAATACCTCTTACCATTTCCCCGCTACTGTTGGTTCAGTGCTGTGGCCAAACCATCTCTGCTATTAAGGGTGATACCATGAAGTGTTTTTGCTAAAATCTGTTTTTATCATGGTTATCTTAGATAATGGCAAAGCATCTCAAGGTCTTTTAAGTCATCATTTATTTTATAGAGGTTCCTAGAGAGGTCAGGAAATCTTCTTCTAAACCATGAGGACATCATGGAATTAACCTAAAATCACATATTTACTATCAGTATGAAATATCCTCCTTTATATTTTGTCAGTCTGAGCAAGGGCAATTAAGTTAGCTATCAGAACTGATTTAATTTCTATGAGAAGCTTATATTTCAAGGGGACATTTAAGTCCATAAAATCATACCCTATTTAGCAATTTTTTAGTTTTACTTTTCCTGTTTGAACCATTAACAAATACAACTAAATCATAGTTATTTAAGAGTCTCTAGAAGGTCTGTCCAGGGCATAGATAATCTCCTAAAAGGCATAAGCAACCATGGGGGTTTTCTGTTTCAGGTGAAGGAAGGAGCGTGACTTACAGCTTGCAAAGTGGATATGTTTTGGTTATTGGATCTAAGCAATAGGCCTTTCATGAGTCCTATGTAACTGAGTCAGTACCTCAAGTGCCTGTCCACAAATATTTTGAACGAAAAAGAAAAATGGTTTGTGAATCCAGAATCCTGGAAAAATGTTTGGAAGAGAGTCATTGCATCAGTCTTTGTGCTTAAATGTATGTTTCTTTTAACTTGAAATGTATTCAATCATTGAAAGATATAATTACCATATTTAATTATGCATAACTAACATAGGAAGATAAACTCTTAATTTGTTAAGTTTATCACCATTATTTTTACAGTTTGAACTTAATTAAAAGGTAGAAAAATTTATTCTTATTGTTCTTTCTTGTATAGAATTGAGAAGCAAATCTTCATATTCCCTAGTGGCCATTTCAGGAAACCCAAAGATAGTTTAGGCATAAAAGACATTTTAATAATTTTATTATTCTGAATTTGGAGCCTAGATTTGGGAGAGGCGAAATCAAGGCTAGCTGTCAGAGGAGATAAGGTGTAAGTCATAAGTATCTAAAGACAAGAAATATTTATAATCAACACTGTAAAACTACACTAGATTATACCAAGGCTAAAGCTGTATTGGGGGAAAAAAGACAGCAGCAGGGCCTCATATAAGCCAGTAGAGGAGGATGTTTGTTCATTTCTGAGATTTGGATGACATTCATATTTTGTCTGTGTTCAGACATGATTACACAGTGGTCTTGGTTTTGTCTCACTTCGTTACCATCATAGAGGGGCCTTGTCAGACGTTGGTGTGTGAATTTCTCTATGCTCACAGGAGAACAGGCTGAGCCTTGAGTGCCAGGCCAGCTTCCATATGCCAGGGGCTGTTTTCCTCTTTCTCATCAGTGACATAGACTCTGAGAGGACTGTCTTATCTATATTTTAAGTGTCAGCTGTCAAGCCTTACAAGGAGCCCCTTCCATGAAATCTGAGTGTAGCAGTTTTGAAATAAGATTTTGAAACCCGGGAGTAAGTATGGGTCAAATCTGGACCTCAAGAAGAAGCCTGCAGGGTCTTTAAAAACTCATCTGGGCCCCTTTATCTCCAGTCAAATTTGTAAGAAATAAATCAGCAGCTAAAGCATCACTTTGC
Organism: Monodon monoceros; assembly: GCF_005190385.1. NCBI lineage: Eukaryota > Metazoa > Chordata > Mammalia > Artiodactyla > Monodontidae > Monodon > Monodon monoceros. Next base: position 97,206,052 of record NW_021703779.1, on the reverse strand, counting down.
ATTGGGGATTTTGCTGACCACCACGACCCCAACCCACACACATTTTGTTTACTCCCATCCAAATTTACCATTTTGGACTTTGTGCTCCTGATACAAACTTTCATAGACATTTTACTTAGTGATAAGTGTTTACGTCCCAGATCCGCAACTATACAGCTCACGCAAAAGAACGTCTCTCATTCATCTTATTCAGGCCTTGGACAAAAGCCTGAAATTAAGCAGGTGCTCAATATTGTTTAATCGATTAGTGAATTATTAATGAAAAACATTTAAACAGAAGACTCAACATAAAATGTAACTTTGAAAACTTCTCTATCCACAGGAAGTATGTTGAGTAAAAAGCAACAAAAGAGGAAGACTGAAGTCCGAAGTTCTTCCCTGGGGACATTTCACAAAGCGGACAAAATCTAATCAATTCCTCAGGAGTCGCTGCCAAGTTCCTTAACCTGGTTTTTAATTTTTTAAAAAAAATTATTTATTTTTGGCTGCATTGGGTCTTCGTTGCTGCGCGTGGGCTCTCTCCAGTTGTGGCGAGCGGGGTCTACTCTTCGTTGCCATGCATGGGCTTCTCATTGCAGGTGGCTTGTCTTGCTGCGGAGCACAGGCTCCAGGCGCGCAGGCTTCAGTAATTGTGGCTCGCAGGCTCAGTAGTTGTGGCTCGTGGGCTCTAGAGCGCAGGCTCAGTAGTTGTGGTGCACGGGCCTAGTTGCTCCATGGCATGTGGGATCCTCCCGGACCAGGGATAGAACCTGTGTCCCCTGCATTGGCAGGCGGACTCTCAGCCACTGCGCCAGCAGGGAAGCCCCAATGGTTTTGTTTAAAAACCTTTCACCAATACTATTTGTTTCCCAGTAAGTCGTTGTCATCTCCCATCTTGTTGATCCTTAAAATACACCTTCCCATGAAGTGTTTCTGGGAAGGTATATGAAGGACAGAGGAACACTTCCCATTAAATTCGAAATGGTTTGTTTTTATCTTTAAGAACATTTAACAGGGGATCTACCCTCTTAACAAATTTTTGAAGATGACACGATTGTATATGCAGAAAATCCCAAAGAACTTACCCAAAAACTCAAAATAGAATGACTTACATATAAACTTCAAAAACTGTACAGATTCTGTATACAAAGAAATTTTAAATGCTGATTAAAGAAATCAGAGAAGACCTAAATAAATGAAGAGATACACTATACTCATGGATTGGAAGAGTTATAATAAAGATGTCAGTTCTCCCCCAAATTGATCTATAGATTTCACACAATTCCCAGCAAAATTCCAGCAAAAAAAAATTTTGGTAGACATAGAAAAGCTTATTCTAAAATGTGTGTGGAGGGACTTCCCTGGCGATCCAGTGGCTAAGACCCTGCACTCCCAATGCAGGGGGCCTGGGTTCAATCTCCAGTCAGGGAACTATATCTCACATGCTGCAACTAAGAGTTCGCATGCCGCAACTAAAGATCCCGTGTGCTGCAACTAGGACCCGGCATAGCCAAATAAATAAATAGAGATTTAAAAAAAAAATAAAATGTGTGTGGAAAAGCAAAGGGCCTAGGATGGCTAAAACAATTTTGAAAAAGAAAAATAAAAAATCACTAGACTTGATGTTAAGGCTTATTATGCAGCTATAGTCATAAAGATGGTGTGGTATTTATTGGCAAAGGGCTATATACATAGATCAGTGGAAATTAATAGAGAACCCCCAGATAGACCCCAGGTTAAGGATGAAAGCTGGTGGGTGTGGCTATTAAAGGGGTAGCACTAAGGAGCATTGATTGTGGTGGTTGTTCCATGACTCTACAAGATACAATTGCACAGAGTTATATATATATATATATATATATATATATATATATATATACACATACACATACAAATGAGTGCATGTAAAACTGGTGAAATATGAATAAGCTCTATGGACTGTATCAATGCCAATTTCCTGGGTTTTTTTTTTTTACTCTTTTCCAGTTCCTGTTTTTCATTCTTTAACTTGCAGTAATAACTGACATATAACATTGTGTTTGTTTTAGGTGTACAGCCTAATGATTCAGTATTCGTATATATTACAAAATAATCACCACAATAAATCTAATTAACATTTGTCACCACACGTAGTTACAAATCTTTTTCTTGTGATGAGAACTTTTAGGATTTACTCTTTCAGCAATTTTCAAATATACAATACAGTGTTATTAACTATAGTCACTGTGCTGTACATTACATCCCCAGGACATGTTTATTTTGTAACTGGAAGTTTGTGCCTTTTGACCCCCTTTCCCCATTTCATCCACCTGGTGTTTGATATTGTACTATATACATATACACCTCATTTTATTGCAATTCGCAGATAGTGCATTTCTTACAAATTGAGGGTTTGTGGCAACCCTGCATCAAGCAAGTCTATCAGCACCATTTGCCCAACAGCATTTACTCACTTCAGGTCTCTGTGTCACATTTTGGTAGTTCTCATAATATTTCAAGCTTTTTCATTATTATTATATTTGTTATGATATCTGATCAATGATGTCACTACCGTGACTTGCTGAAGGCTCAGATGATGGTTAGCATTTTTTGGCAATAAAGTATTTTTTAATTAAGGTATGTACAGTTTTTTTTAGACATAATGCTGCTGCAAACTTAACTGACTACAGTATAGTGTAAGCATAACTTTTATACATACTGGGAAACCAAAAAGTTCACTTTATTGCGGTGGTCTGGAACTGAACCCACAATCTCTCCAAGGTATGGCTTTATTGCTATATAGGACATTATTACTGGGTGAAACTGGATGAAGGGTGCATGGGACCACTTGTTCACTTTTTGACGCTTCCTCTTAACTTATAATCATTTCAAAATAAAAATTTTAAGTGACCCCTCCCCCAAAAAAGCCATGTCACTTATTCAACTGTACCCACCTAAAACAAATGCTACAAACTCATCATAAGCTCATTTATACCAGGTTTTGTAAATATTATTTTGTCTAAATGGCAAATAATTTTTTTTCCTTCTTTTCACAATCAAATTCAGATGTGGGTCATCCTACTACAAAACTGGTCTAAACTCTTAACAAATGTCAGTGGCACAAAAGACGAAAAGAGCAACAGATTGTTCCTGTGTCTTACATTTTAAAGGCAGAACAGGGACTTGACAATCAAATGCAATGTGTAAATTTTTATTGTATCCTGGATTAAAAAGAACATCTTTAAAGATACTTTTGCATATAACAAACCCACAGGTATCATCATTCTCAGTGGTCAAAAGCTGAAAGCATTCCCTCTAAGGAACAAGGCAAGGATTCCATCGTCACCACTTTTATTCAACATAGCTTTGGAAGTCCTAGCCACGGCAATCAGAGAAGAAAAAGAAATAAAGGGAATCCAACTTGGAAAAGAAGAAGTAAAACTGTCACTGTTTGCAGATGACATGATACTATACAAAAGAAAATCCTAAAGATGCTACCAGAAAACTACTAGAGCTCATCAATTAATTTGGTAAAGTTGCAGGATACAAAATTAATACACAGAAATCTCTTGCATTCCTATACACTAACAATGAAAGATCAGAAAGAGAAATTAAGGAAACAATCCCATTTACCATCATATCAAAAAGAATAAAATACCTAGGAATAAACCTACCTAAGGTGGCAAAAGACCTGTAGTCTGAACAATATAAGATGCTGACGAAAGAAACCGAAGACCACACAAACAGATGGAAAGATATACTGTGTTCTTGGACTGGAAGAATCAATATTGTTAAAATGACTATACTACCCAAGGCAGTCTATAGATTCAATGCAATCCCTATGAAATTACCAACAGCATTTTTCACAGAACTGGAACATAAAATTTTTTAAATTTTGTATGGAAACAAAAAAGACCTTGAGTAGCCAAAACAATCTTGAGAAAGAAGAACAGAGCTGGAGGATTCACACTCCCTGACTTCAGACTATACTACAAAGCTACAGTAATCAAAACAGTATGGTACTGGCACAAAAGCAGAAATATAGATTAACAGGACAGAAAGCCCAGAAATAAACTCATGCTATGAACCTAAAATTGCTCTAAAAATAAAGTCTACAGGAATTCCCTGGCTGTCCAGTAGTTAGGACTCCACGCTCTCACTGCTGAGGGCATGGGTTCAATCCCTGGTCAGGGAACTAAAATCCCACAAGCTGTATGGTGTGGCAAAAAAAAAAAAAAAAAGAAAAGAAAAAAAGAAAGTCTACTAAAAAAGGCAATTCTTTGTTGGTTTCATTACTTTTTGAGAATCAGCATTTGCTTTTTATGTTCATTGGTTAATGATAGGTTTTAAGTTGGATATTTACCTCCTTTGCCCATTTTTCTAAAGGAACTTTCTCTTTCATAGATTTGCTAGTCCTTTGAATATATTAGTGATTTTAGCCCTTTATTTGGAGGAAAGAAGAAATGGTGTGTTCAGGTCAATTGCTTTATGTGAACACTTAACAGACCAAAGGTGCATTCCTACAGACTGTGGGCCTTGTACAGTGAACCACCCAAGAAACCAGCTCTTTTTTTGAATAAAGGACAAGATGGAGTAAGCCTTTTCTCTTGCTTCAAAGGCATTTCAAGGCATTTGGGACATAGTCACTTACAGAGAAGAACTTTTGTACTTGGAAGGAAACAATGTAGATAAGCATAGGAAATATAAGGCAGAAGATAGGTCGTAAGATACAGTCATCCCATCTCATCAGTTACCCTGGCATATGTTTGCAGAAGACTTGTCTTTTATTTATTCATAAAAGGTGTCCTTATATTAAGAAAATCCATGATATGGGCACCATAGACCAAATGTTTGGGTCTCCTCCAAAATTCATATATTGAAACCTAATCTCCCAGTGTGATGGTATTAGGAGGTGGGGCCTTAAATTATAAGGGTGGAGTCATGAATGGGATTAGTGCCCTTATTAAAGAGCCTCCAGAGAGCTTCCTTGCCCCTGCCACCATGTGAGGCTACAGCTAAAAGACAGCCATCTATGAACTAGGAAGTGGGCCTTCAGCAGACAGTGAATCTGCCAGTGCCTTGATCTTGGACTTCCAGAATGCCTAACTGTGAGAAATAAATTTCTGTTATTTATGTCACCCAGTCTATGAATGGACTAACACATGGGACTAAACTTTTTTCCTTGGTCATCTATATTTTACCTTATTATATTTATTTATTTATTGCAAAAGCAGAATTGTCACATTTATCATTCTTTCATTTTATGTCTCTGGGGTTTGTATCATACTAAGAGAGGTCTTTCTTATTCTTAAGACTATAAATACAAAATATTTTATAGTATCACCATGCACTTCCTCAAAGGACTACATTTCATATTACTCATTCACACAAAACCTTGAAATGGTACCATGAACAACAGGTTGTCAACTAGGGATGATTTTGCTCCCACCATGGAACATTTGGCCAGGTCTGGAGACATATTTTATCTACACACTGGGGGTGTGCTACTGACATCTGTGGGTAGAGGCCAGGGATAGAGCTAAACCCCTGCAATGCACAGGACAGCTCCCTCCCACCTCCAACAAAGAATTATCCAGCTCAAAATGTCCATATGGTGATGAGGTTGAGAAAACCTAACGTAAACCATCTCTCTTCCCTGGTTGTTCTGATACCCACTGTTTTGATCTTCTGTATAAAATCAAACTTTGAAAAGAGTGAATGAGATGGAAAAGAAAGAAAAAGGGAGAAATTGGATAAGGAAATTTTGGTAAGTTGGAGAAAACCATCTTACCCCACTGATCGTATCCTTAACTCAGTCAGCCCCTGTAATTCAGCTCCAAAAGCTTAAATTTAGCAAACATCATTTTATAAAGTACACCAGAAAAAGAGTTAGAATATTGGAGGAAAAAACCTGGCAAACATTACTGGCATACTACTAAGGGACAGAAGCATGAAGAGACTAATTATTATGTAAATGCCTTTATTTGAACTAATACATTGCTACCAGATTACATCACTTTTCAGAGTTAGAGTAACATTGTGATCTTGAAAACTATAGCAAACAGCTTGACAAAGCAAGAGTACATTAAGTCCTACATATATGTTTATTTTTTAGTGACCACATCTCCTTGTCTTAGGTGTAAAATTAGAAAATTTATTATACACTTAGCATACTTGGCCTACCGTATCCTGCCTAAATTCTGAGCCCACTCTCTCCTCAAAAGTGTCATATTCAACAGCACTTTAAATCTAAAGAGAGAGTTTGATGATACAGGTTTTAAAACAAATAAGCATATATTGAACCAAGTGTTTTAAGACAAAATATGTCAATTGTTTACAGCTTCGGTGTGAGAGGGAAGATGGAAATTCAAGGTACATTTTTCTTCTACCTATAATGTATGTTTTTTACTTACTTGAAGACCCCTTAAAAAAAGTAGCAAAATCAGCAGTCTTATTTAATGTAATCAAAATATTCTTAAATGTACAAAAAAGGATCATGTAGAAAGAATACTGTAAAAAGATACTGATTTTTAAGAATAAACGAATATGAAAAGCTTCTATTACATTCTACACAGCCAGTTACTTCTGTAAATTTTCAGTACTAGAGAGATAAGCGAAGGATACTCATATCCAAATACCCTCTGACCACAGTTCTTGAATAAGAACTAGCATCCTGGATGAAAAGCAGAATTATTGTCTAATAATATTCATATCCAATCATCTAAGCAAGTCCCAGGAGGTGGACATTCTAAGAGGGAAACAGATACAGAGAAATACGTACAGCAATGGGAAACGTCAAGGGCAGCGATCTAGGAGGAGCGAGTAAATGATTTGGCTATGAGCACATTTCAGGTGGGCATGACAAATCCACCTTGACTACGAGAAAGAGGAGTTGTTATTAAAACTCTTTCCCCTGAGGGCTCCCATGATGAGCTTAGTCTTGTTAAAAGTCCTTTAAATAACCAATGGTTCCTTAAGCCATGAGCACTTCACCTGGAAATTGCTGACCTGCTAATCATGCACTTGGGAGCAAGGTTGTTTTTATTCAAATTGGTTATTTTACACTCTCTTCATTCCCCTGCCCATCAAGCATGCAAACACGGTCATGACCATCTTGGGCTTTACTTCCACAAGGTCTTCCGGGAGAGCGTACACCCTGGCTCCAATTCTTCTAGCCATTGACACTGCGTACCTATTTTTGGAGGAAACAAAAATTAAGGTGAAATTCTGGACAGTCAAGGGCACAACATGAGACATCTATTTCCTCTTATATAATCATTTGTCTGGGACGCAAAACTTCTACAGTGAAAGTTCAAATCGGAATGATTTCATTTTTCGTTATTTTGTTTTCTGTTTTATTTTGTTTGCGAGGTCACTTATAAGTGACACCAGATTTTTAAGCTCTACTATTTTGGGCTGATAATATTTATTCACTCTTTTTCTACAATATAAAATGAGAAATAATTTTGGAGCACTGATTTGATATGAAAAAATATATATTCTAGTTTTCTAGAATATATAATTACCCAGTATTTGATATTCTCGTTGAGCATGTAATAAGATAATAGTAACTCTCATGAGATCTTAGAGATTTGGGGTGGAAAAAATTATGCCAGACGCAAAATACAAGTTGGTAGATGCAGTGAATACTTCCAAATATTCAAGGGAGGGGAGAGAGCCTACATAGTACATGGCCAGAGTGGCCGAAGCAAGGAATGGAAAGTGTAGAGAAAGGAAGGGAGAAAAGAACATGACATGTCCAGCTGGGGAAATTTGCAGGAGCTCCCCTCAATTAATACACAAGGCATTTATTTCTAGGTGTTCTGTAACAGGAATCTTTAAAGATGATCAAGCATCTGGAAAAAGGAGCCTCGGGAGTTCTCTATAAATTATGGATATTAAATCTTTATCATATTACGCTACAAATATTTTTTTAAGGAGGGCAGAAATGACGTGCTTAACCACGAAGTTTTGCAGTAATGTTTCTTAGCTATCCAGTGAAGCCCAGCTGGGGGCTGATTTTCAGTGTGTACTGGGAAAGTTTTCATGGGTTACCCGTGAAACCAGATCACAGTCTAGGTCTTTGGAGAAGGGAAGAGACAGGTGGAAAAGACCTTCTCAATACTGTTGAAACACAGGAAGCTTTCAAGGCACAGTTCCACCTGAGGGTTTAGCATCCTACCCACTTAAGGGACCAAGATAATAAACTCAACGTACATAGTAAAGTGGTCTATGCACAGTAAGAGAGACATCACTAGATAATGTGTGTTAAAAGAGTGTGACAGAAGAATACTCTTATCAAAGGCATGGTTATTCTTAGCTCATCTTTCACTTGTGAGTTTGCAGCTAAGTTGCATTAAAACATACATTATTTCTGTAATCTACTAAAGCAATGACTGACTGAGCACCTACCTACTAGGTCAGGTGCAACGCTAGGCTCTTACAGATTTTATACATTTCGAAATCTCCAAGGTAAGTATTATTATTATTATTATTTTTTGCGGTACGCGGGTCTCTCACTGTTGTGGCCTCTCCCGTTGCGGAGCACAGGCTCCGGACGCGCAGGCTCAGCGGCCATGGCTCACGGGCCCAGCCGCTCCGCGGCATGTGGGATCTTCCCGGACTGGGGCACGAACCCATGTCCCCTGCATCGGCAGGCGGACTCTCAACCACTGCGCCACCAGGGAATCCCTCCAAGGTAAGTATTATTGATCCCATTTTACTGATGAGGAATCTGAGGCTAGAAGAGGTTTCCCCCAGGTGACATCATTCTCAAGTGGCAGAAACTGAATGAGAATGCAGGTCTGCCTGACTATAACGCCTGTGCTCTTGCCAGGATATTATGCAGCATCCCTTACTTGGCATTATTGTGCTTGTCATCTTCTGTTAGATTGCCGCTCTTAACAAGGTCATAGTTTATGCAGCCTGGCTGGATGGCATCAATTAAATCCACAACTGCCAAACTGGAGCTGATCGTCTTGTCCTAGTGTAAAAGGACAATACATCTGAGAATTTCAATGTGTACAAGTTAACGTGGATTACCTATATAAAGCTGCCAGAAACAAAGTCCAGTGAATTAAAAAAGAATCACGCCATTGGCCCAACAATGATTCTCACTCACAAAGAAACCAAAAGCTAGCCTTCCAAATTATAGATACTTTCTAGAGCAAACAGTGTTTAATAGTCAAACATGGAATTCTTACCTTAAAACTCTGAATGGAAGTTGATTTTCCAGCTTCACTCAATGTTCTGTTCACCCAGCTTACAATGATGTCATCATTAGCTTTCTGACCATCTCCAAGATCTTCCAGGACATTGAGGGTATATCTAAAAGAAGCAGAAGAAAAGGTCCTGATCTACTTCATGAGAAAAAATTCAATTAGAAAGATGCTTTATCTTTAATTTCTTCTCTTTAGGTTTAGATTTCATGGAAAGAGAGTTGCACTGTATGAAAAAAAAACAACCAACATTTCAAGTAGTAGTGGCTTGCCATTGAGCTGCCTTTTGCACTGGTGGGGGGAAGATTCTCAGTGCTTTAATGAGTAAGCCCAACAGTCTACTGCAGTCTCATTTTGTACTAGTCCAACCATGGTAAGGACTTAAAATAAGCTGTGCTTTGGCTGGTACCCAGTTATAATGAATGCTTTTCAGCATTACAGTTAAGAGATCTTTCTCAAATGTATACATGGGGTATTCATAATTTTTGCTATTTTTATTCACCGACACTAAATGAGGCTCAAGTCTGTCTGTCAGGCTTCCTATGCAAAAAGGGAAACAGTCACAGTTCTGCTGCCTCACTTTCAAGAAGCCATCTCTCATTGGCCATCCAACATATATTCATTACTTAAGCTCACTTCAGAGTCTAAACACAGAAATTTCAAAGATGTAGTCATCGATACATTTGCTTAAAAATAATAAGGACTAGATCACAGACTTGTATTATAGTGAAGCTTAAACAGCTAAAATTGTGTACCATACCTTCTCATCAGCTGCCAGACTAGAGCTAAAGTCAGGGTTTGGTTCCCGTCATTCAGGTCTTGCCCTCCAATGCCAACCAGGGAGAATTTGGCAGGATGCTTCCCTAATTCAACAGCATAGTTGCAGTTTTCTAGCTGCAAACACACAAAAGCAAATGCTTAAAAGATTTTTCACTTGTTTAATCTGTATATGGACGTGTGCACAAAACTAAGACACAGTTCCTTTCCTTAAGAGGCTCAGAGCCAACGAGTTTCCCAAACAAAAGAAACAAATTGTGAATTAAAAGTCTGTAAGAAATACGTGCAGCAACCTAATTATCTACCTTTTTCATGTTGGCTCCAAGTTTCGGGTATGGAGGTTTATTCACCTTACTCCAGTCAACAGGAACTTTAATTCGTTCGTATAACTGTAAGATTACCAGGGCATCTTGCAGGTCACTAATGATTTAAAAAGAATTTGATCAATGCTTTCAGACAGCTGGGCCTATGTTTCCTTAAAAACAATGACACTACACTGTCAAACAAGATATATAAAACCATAGATAATACCCAAGACTCCTATTTTTTTAATCAATCTGTGCTGAAAATAGAGCTAACACCATCCAATTCTCTTAAAAATATTTATTGAGAGCTTATCGTTTGAAAAGTACTGTTCTAGAAGCTGGGCACATAGGACAAAAATCCCTGGCCTTTAAAGTGAGAGAGAGAGAGAGAGAGAGAGAGAGAGAGACAGAGAGAGAGACAGAGAGAGAGAGACAGAGGAAGGGAAGAAACAAGTATATGGATAATATGATTTGGGGTGTATTTAATTGCTATGAAAAAAAAAAAAGAACGAGGTTAGGGGTTAGGTAGTGGTAGGTGGTGGTCAAGATCTGAATCAGTGGCTTGAATATAGCAAGGGAATAACGCATTAGATGTGGAAAAGAACATTCCGGGCTGAGAGAACAGTGAGTACAAAGGCTTCAAGGCATCATGGATGGTCTGCTTAAGGCACTCTCTGGTCTCTGTTTCAAAATATAAATATCTGTTCCCTACGGTGTTAGAAAGACATTTATACATTCTTTCACTTAATGTTAATGATCATGTAAAGAAATAATCTGGGCTTTTGTGTATTTGGAAATGAAAATGGGAGTCACCACTCAACATTTTCCAATATAATTAATATGCTACAAACTAACATTTAGGAAAGGTTTAGAGCTGTAATTATTTGTGTAGCGGCCATTCATGATGTTCATAACTGTTTACAATAGCAGTAGGAAGGCTTACGCATAGAGATGGTTTACATGGGGATTAACACCAAGAGAGTTCATCCAGTTACGGAAGGTTCTTTCTTCACGAGTTTCTCCTATTAAAAATATTTACAATGTTTATATATTCATTAAATACCTTGTATACGTGCATATAACATCAACCCACATATAAGATTATTTTATTTCTTCTTTACAGATCTAGAGCTTTTTCTCCATTGTCTCTAAGATACATGCTTACGTATGTATCTCTATGTATGAATGTATCTCTAAGATACATTCTCTCTAGATACATGCTTCTTTTTTAAACTGGATGAATTTATTTTAAAAGTAAAGAATACAACCTTATTAATAACCAGTTAAGCAATTTAGAGGTGTATGAAGTTTTTAAAATCTCCTCCTCTGTCTAATCCTTCTCCAGTATCTCCCCAAATCCCCATACCTCTAAAGTAACTGATGTTATCAGTTTAGTTTTTATTTTAAAAATTTGCTAGGGTCATATCACATAAACCTCTATACTCATATTAACCTACATCTTCCCTCTACCCATTTAACAAATACTAAACTACATATATGTACTCCTTTTACATGCCTATATTAGAGCAACAAATTATTTGAAACTTCAAAAGCATAAAATTTAAAGATTTTATAGTAATGATAGTAGACATGCAATGAACTACTATTTACATTTGTTAATTTTTAAGTACTTATACTTCATGCATATATAATCTGGCAAAGGTAAACTCTGCCTTTCCTGAACTTAAACGAATAATTACCATGCATTATTATTATTTTTTGAGTAGGTTAAGTGTGAAAGGAACTGGGGCCAGTTTCAGTTAGTCTGACTGGAAGAATGAAACATAAGTATTGTAAATTTATAAATTTTGTGCAAATGTGTGTAAATTTTATGCATATAGGCATTTTTCTGGTGAGAGGTTTAAAAAGTGACCTAATTCTAAAATATTAAAATAAAACATTGGTTTACTAAGTGGCCTTAAATTAAGTGACCCTAGGCTAGCTTACTTTAAAAGTTCCCTTGTATCATTCCTTTCTATCAGCTGCCACTTTTTACTCAGCCCTTGGGACTACTTCTAGCAGACGGTTGCTAAGGGGGATAAGGAAACTTATTAAAGTCAAGATTATGAAATCACTGTGGCCTATGTATTTCTACTCTGTAGTCCCAAACATAACTTAAGAAACCTTTAGTTACCTTCTAATAGAGTCCAGTCAATATCCTGGTTCTCTGGCTTAGTTAGTGCCGGGTATTTATTAAACAGGTTAGCCACAAAGGCTAAGTTCAGTTTGGGGTTTCCACTGACGACATCAGCAGGGGTAACAAACTGTCTGCAACCTAATTTGTCTGCTTGTTGAAGCATGCTCTCGGCTCTCTTCAAATCATCTGTTTCCTGTTGAAGTAAAATAAGAAGACATTTTTAAAAAGACCATACTAAAAACATAGAAATGTTTTCCTACAATGGTAGGCTTGGTATACAATTCTGTTTTCTCTTAGTCAATATGTGGTACTTATTGTTTTGAACGCAAAAAAAAAAAAAAGAAAAAAAAGTTGGCTGTGCTGGATACGCAGTACCTTGAAAATACCCTAGATGGCACCAGATCGTATATCTAAGGACAGAATACATTTAACTCAATTGAGATTACATCTCTCATGGCAAAATTCATCAAGAAAAGAGCAAAACCTGTTCAGATTTTTAAATTAAGCCCTAAAGAAGGTGTAAGGCTGAAAAAGATGATGGAATTATGAGAAAATATTTTAAAAATAATAATCAGGGACACCAGGTTCCGATAATTCTATTTCAAGTTTAAATTGCATATTTTAAATCGTAGTTTTTCTCTTCAACTATTTTTTGTTTGTTTTATTTTACTTTTCCACCTGGGAAGCAAAGTTGTCCATTTCTGTAAAAAAAAAATACTTACTTTCAACTAATTCCTAGGACTCCTAACTTTTCTTCTTCTCCATTTTGCCTTTTTTTTCTTCTGGAAAGATGCATGCTGATCTCTTGACTAACGTATGGTTTGGTGAAGATTTTTAAGTTATAGATCTGATGATTTCAGACCAATGTAAAAATAGTTTCCCAGGTGCTCACCATTCCCACCTCCCACCAATAAAAGTTCCTCCTCCTGGAGCTGCAGGAGAAACAGTTGCTTTTGGATTATTCCTTTCTAGTGACCTGCCCTCCAGACTGTTCTTGGCAGCTACAACAGACATCTCCACCCCAGTCTACCCCAGGGCAAAAGTAGCTCTTCTGGAAAACAGTGTCATGTGAAAAGAAAAGGGATTTTATAACTGGGAGGAAAAAAGAGAGAAAGGGAACTTGAGGAATGTTACTTCTAAACCAACACGGTGCATGCAGATTGTATACTTTGAGAGTCTTAACTCTGTCTTTAATGGGTGGTGGTATCTTTAGTTTTTTAATCTCCAGTGAGGTGCCTTGACTGTCTGGGACTCCAGAACAATGTGTATTTATTGTGTTACCCTTCTCTGTTACCATCTGCAGAGCAATCAGTAACCACGAGCAGATGGGCAATTGAGTGGGATTCAGCCTTTCTTCAGGACTCTCTGTGAGCCTAGTGACTTCTTCTCACAGAGCCTATTTTATTTCTTGTAACCTATCAGTTGTTACTTTAATGCCTCTGGTTTATGCTATTTACCATCTTTATTTTAAAATCCCTTATTTGTTGATCATCTTGGCATTCCTAAACAAAAAGCATTGATAATATTGGAATAGAAGGAAGCTTTAAAATAGCCCAAAATGTAAAAAATTCAAAGTTAAATACATTGTAGGATAGTGAAACAAAAAATAATCAAATAAAAAATATACATATGCAAAAAAGAACTTCAGCCCATACCTCACATCATATTCAAAATTAACCCCAAACACACATACACAAATGTATAAACCCAACACTATAAATCTAAAACCCAAATGTAAAACTAAATGTAAAACCCCAAACTATAAAACCTCTAGGAGAAAACATAAGGAGAAATGCTTGTGACCTTGTGTTAGGCTAAAAGTTTTTAGATACAACACCAAAAGCATGATTCGTAAGAGAAAAAAATAACTAAATCTGACTTTGTCAAAATTAACAACGTCTGTTCTTTGAAAAACACTGGGACTAAATATTTGCAAATCACATATCCAATAAAGGACTTGTATTCAAAATATATAAAACACTCAAAACTTGACAAGAAGAAAACAAACAATGCAATTAAAATGGGTAAAGTGTTTAAACAAAGATATATGGATGGCAAATAACTACGTGAAAAGATGTTCAACATCACTTGTCATTAGGGAAATGCAAATTAAAATCACAATGAGACACCTCTACACCTGTTAAAATGATTCATGTTTAACCACACTAAGGTGTCAGTGAGCATGTGGACGTACTGGGACTTTCATGTCCTGCTGGCGGCAACGTGCAAAGGTACAACTACTTTGGAAAACAACTTGGCAGCTGCTTAAAAAAGTTAAACACACACATACCATACTACCCAGCCATTCCACTCCTAGGTATTTACCCAAGATAAATGAATGCGTATATGCATACAAAGACTTGTATATGAATGTTCAGAGCAGCTGTATTTGTAATAGCCCCAAACTGGAAACAATTCAAATGTTCATCAACAGGTGAATGGGTAACAAATTATAGTATATCCATTCACTGGACTATTATTCAGCAATAAAATAGGAATGAATTTATGATACATGCAACAACATGGATGAATCTCAAAATAATTATGCTGAGTGAAAGAAGCTAGATAAAATAAGAATACATACTGTATGATTCTATAAAATTCTCAAAAATTCAAACTAAACTGAAAGAAAGTAAATCAGTGGTTGCCTGGGATGGAGGAGTATGGGGGCAGGGAGGAATTACAAAGGATCATGAGAAAACTTGATGTGGTGATGGATGGATATATATATATATATATATATATATATATATATATATATATACCCCTAAAGAAGATGTAAGACTGAAAAAGATGAAGGACACTGAGAAACAAGGGGAAAAGCAAGAGGAAAGGCTCAGAGGTAAAATGAGTGTGTGTGTGGTGGGTACAGAGTAGTGGGAAATTGCACTGGTATAGCAGGGCCTTACATGATCAGCAGAACATTTCGGATTGAACTCTAGAGTCAACGGGGAAACCTTGAAGGATTCTGAGGAGGTAAGAGACAATGAAGGGAGTGCTTTAAGATCAACTAGGGAGGAGTGATAGAGACAGCTCCCTTAGTGCACAAGAGGGCCCCTTGTTCGTGCCAAGAGTGACCTGAACTGAAGAATTTCACAGTTAAAAACAGAAATATAAGCACTACAAAGTCAGTTACAAATTCAGTTCTGATAAGGGCAGCATAAATGGTTTAGCCAGTGTAATCCACTCAATCCTACTGTGAAATATGCTAGAAATGTGGATTTTTAAAAACCAGTAGAATACATTCCATATCTAATGAGTATTAGCAACAACAGGATCCTAGAAAGTTGGGACTAAATAGTCTAGGCCAACCCTTTACTTCATGTATGAACAAAGTGAAATCCAATTTCAGGAAGGAACTTGTCCAAGGTCATTGAACAGATAAGTGATGTAATCAGGGAACATGTTCCGTGACAGTAATTCCCCAAACTGGATTTCAGGGATCAGGAGTTTGTAAACATATTCACGTTACTCTCAACACAGGAATATTACAGATGCATATATGAATATGTAGTCATTAAATCTATCACTGTAATTGTAATCCAAACACTTGGAAAAGGTTAGTCTCTAGTGCTTATTTCCCCACACTTGCTTTGAATATTTTATGCCATCCATATGAACCAATGCCACCATAATTACAGAACTCACTAATAAACTGTTAACATAAATCAAAGCGTCTTTCTGCCTCTGAATTACACCTACAGTAATAAATTTTAAAATAATGCTTAAAATTGTCAACACCACAACATGCAATTATAAAAATTCCTGTTATTTATAAGAAATTGACAACAACTTTGTAAGCTTGTAGAATTCAAAAGAACACCTATACTTACATTGAAACCTGACATGTTAATATCTATCCGTGGTTCACCTTCCTTTTGTCCTTTTGGTGCAATTTGATTGAGAAGATGAAAATAGGCTTTGGAATCCTACAAATGAATTGAAAATGTCAGTGAGATCACATTTATAAAGAATGAATGTAACCTACTGTCCCATGTTTGGAAGGATACTTGCATCGGATTTTGTGAGAATGTACAACACAAATCTCTATCTTCTAATTTAACAGCTCCTTTCCCCAGAAAAGTCCACTTTTCTGGCCTTAGGTCTGCCTTGAATATGGATGAACTGGATTTTGTCATGACTTTACAATTTATTGAAGTCATCAATACAATAATTCTAGTAAACACATAACTAGTTCTGTACCTTCACTGAGTTACTGAAGTCAATAAGCTTGATAGATAAAACAAGCAAGAGAAAAAAGTAGGACAGGAGAAATCCAGGAAGCATAGGGAAAGAAAAAATAAACAGGTTACATCGTTACAAAGCACAATATGTATATACCATAAGGTATGGAGAAGAGATTAGCTGTGTTAAAGATGTATTTAAATGACAAAAATTTTAAAATGAGTAACACTTGAGGTGGTGAAATAACATTAAACCCTTAATTATCTGAATATATTTAACCAAACAAGCTTCTCTTTGTTTTAAGCCCCTGAACTCTTTCATCACTTGAACACTTTCACTTGGAATCCCAATACCTAAAACAAAATGGCATTGCTCATACGGGGTGTGCGCTGGGTGAATGCAGGCTGTGTGGACACTGCACAGAACAAAACGTGAAAACCACTGTACCAAGTGCAAACACTTATGAGGTTCTTCAACACACGTGTCAAATTGTACCAGAGGACAGGAACTGGAGTGAAGATTCCTTAATCATGTTATATATATTTGAAGATCACCTTCCCAGCTATGATAGTTTTCTATTACTAGGCCTTGACGGTCCAGACAGATTATAAAGGAATGCTTCTTGTGGAAAGCCCTATGGATTATGTGCAGCCTAATCCCCTGGAGAAGTTGTTCAATATGGAGATTGCTGGATCCAACCTCAGACCTACCAAGCACAGATCTCTGGGAGCTGCCCGGAGAGCTGCATCTTAAATGAGCCACCCCAGTAAGTTTGATACACTCGCCAGAAACGATTCTAAGATTGGGGAGAATCAGGTGAGTGAAAGCCACTTCAGAGCAATTCATGGAATGCAAACCCAGATCATACCATTAGTGGGCATAGGGGTTATCTCCTTCCAAGGAGTAGTGCATTACACTTGTGAAAGTGCTTTCGCTTACAATTACCTACTAAAGGTGCAGAAACAATTCGTAATCTAACCCTATGTACTTGAGAAAGACAGGTAAAGAGCAGAACCCACAGAATCTGTACTTACTACCCTGAAAAGGGGCTGTACAGGTGAAAATCTGAACTTGAACATACATTACCTAACAATCCTCTGCTTTTTAAAAATATTCAAAGCAGAATATTTTTTAAAAAAATATTCATTTGTATATAAGATTCCCTTTTATACATTTAAATTATGTGCTCCGAACATAAAATACATTTATGAATGGTTTTGGGGAACGTATCTAATGTGTAAAGCAAAATACAGCTGGCTAAGCATGTTGCATAAATTAAAAGAAGAGGTGGGGTCAGTTGGTTTTATAATTTTGGGGCCATCCTTAATTTTCACTGATGAAATCAGTAATGCAAATATATCCCATTACTTTCTCTCACCACTGAATAAACTGATGTGGTCACAGACTATTTTCACAGCCCTATTGGCCAGTGACATCTGGTGAAGATCCTTGAGTTTGTTCCCTGTGTTCCAACATCTGGATTTTGGAGAGTCGAGTTGGTTAATGAGAATGCCAAGATATCTGCCCTGGTGATTTTGGCCCTGTCTCCCCGAGATGCCAGAGGCAACGTGTGGTAAATGAATGCTACCGATGTCTCCCGCCCTTGCGAGTTTTCCCTAGTGCTCGTGGTGAGCAGTGAGTGCCAAAATTCAACTCAACGCAAGAAATCTTTGTGGGTCTTTATGTGCCAGGTGTTGTGTTAGAGGTGGGCTTTAGTAGGAGGGCGGTAATGCAAGGGCGGGGGCTGAGGTAGGAGACACAGACATAAATAAAAGTATGTAACTACCCTCAAGAACTCAGTGCCTGAAGGAGGGAGCACATGACAGAAGGGGACAGGGAACCCTGAGGCCCTTTCTCTTCCAGGTCTTTACTAAAAGGTACACTGAGGCCTGGGAAAGGCAGTTAGCAACAGAAGAGTCATGACTGCCTGTCCTTTCATACTCCATGTTGAACAGTAGGTAGAATAGAAAATGTTAGGACTATAACATAATACTTTTTACCCCTTTCCGCAAAATGAAAGCTAGACTTGGCGCTAGTGCTCCTTACTTGGCTCCATCTCTCTACTGAAATCTACCGTCAGGGCCAAGAGGCAACAAGGCTGGGTGATAAACTCATAGGAATGACCCCCTCCTTTAAGCTGGCATGAAATCTCCCGAGTCATTATATTCCCCCAAATTGTCGATAACTGCACAGTTACCTTGATGTCAGCACTAAAATTGTTGATTTTCTGCCAGCCTGAGTTTTCCAAATGAAAGTTTGCCCATCTAAGCAGAAGCTCTTCTGGAGATAATTTCATAAGCTCCTCCAAGGTCTCACCGTCTCGAAGTAAAGCAGCCAAGGCTATAAGGAAAAAACCCACAACCAATATATTCCATGTAACAGTTATTACAAGTTTATTGAGTCTTTTGACACTCTATTAAGTAAGTAAGAGAGGTACTAAAAGTACTGTGACCTGGTGCCTGGTTTTCAGGTACTCACAGTCTAATAACAAAGATAAATAAAAGTAGATAATTATGATACAGATAGAAACACTGTATTATGAGAATACACAGCAAATATATATTATAACATATTCTTTATTATTCATCACATTCCAAATACCAAATGTTCTAGCTTTTAAGTTGAACATTTTCACATTATGTCATATATTTACATAAACTGTTCTTAAATAATATTAAAATCAGAGACTTGGGGGAGTATGTTTAAAATTTGGGAGCCCTTTACTTAACCTTTTGATTAAACGAGTATACAAACCCTAAGGTATTTATATTTAAGCATAACTAATTAACTCTTGAAGTGTTAAACCTACTTTTAAAGGAATAGAATTCAACTTTACATTTTCTATAGCATCTAACATGTAAAAGGCTGCTCAATAATTTTTTGTTGTTGAATTGAATGCCTAGAAGAAGCCAAGGGTTTTTTGATAAATATTCCCAGAGGTAAGAGGTAGAAGCTTGGGTGTCTGTACAGAGCACTGTCTAAATTCAAGCACTCTTTTATGAAGAAGTTGTGTAGTCCTTATGCAATAACTACCTCCCATAAGATAAAAGGAGATTTATATTGAACAAGACTGAAACTGCCTGACTTCCAAAGAGGTCTAAGCGATACCTCTAACAGGCAAATTTCATCTTTCATGGACTCTGCTTCATGCCATGTCACTCTGGCACTGAGGGATTTAAGCAAGGGCAGAGGCAACATTCTTACTTGTGCAGAAGCCTCTGCTCAGAAGAGGCCAGCAATTAGAAAAATCTTATTTGTTTAAATATAGGCCCCTT
The DNA here is from genome assembly GCF_005190385.1 of Monodon monoceros. Lineage (NCBI taxonomy): Eukaryota > Metazoa > Chordata > Mammalia > Artiodactyla > Monodontidae > Monodon > Monodon monoceros. Next base: position 97,186,197 of record NW_021703779.1, on the reverse strand, counting down.
TGAGTGGATTGAAAGTGTAAGTGTAATAAAGTTTTGGATAAATGTGCAAAATAAGACTGCTGCCAGGCATTGTGAGACCCTGAAATACTGAGAACCCCCAGTATATATTCTTCCCCCAAAGTAACTGAGGATTGATATGGTGATTTCCAGAAGAAAATGTGAATATTTGGAGTGATGCTTAATATTTTAAACTTCAAAAGGAGAGGATAATGTAGTACTTCCGAGCACCCCAGGACAATTGTATTGCATATGCTTATATATCCTAGAAGTCTATGATGTGATATCAAAACCTATCCTATAAGAATGATGCTTCTGCTAATTCAGGAAACATGAGACCACCAGGGGCAATTTAGAATAGTTTTGAAGAGGCCTAAATCTATGATAGAATAGAAAAGGTATGGAAAATAATAGGAGATGGTGTGCAGCAGTGGAGCTGAGGGTGGTGATGGGGTGGGGACTGTGTGGTCAGAGCAGAAAAGAATACATATTAAGCTTGGGGACTTTGGGCAAGTTCCTTAAACTCTCTGTGCTTTCGTGCCTTTATTGTACAATGAATTCTAAAGTGCCAGACAAATGTTAATTACTACTAAAGAAGAAAGTTATAATTAGGCTATTTTCCTGAATAACACTATAACATTACCTTATGTTTAATTCTAGTTATCATCTAATCACCTCAATTAAGTGAAAGCATGACAGTCTGCATGACTAGAAAAATATAACCAATAAACGACTTTCAAAATTATGACTGTGTTCCATTACCTTCATTCCTGCTTAATTCAATGTCAGCAAACAAACCGATCTTAATGATCTGCCAAAGCAGTCCCAAAACCAGATGAGGTTTCCCAGCCCGCAAATCTTCTGCACCAATATTCACAACGTGACACCCAATGGCAGAAGCAGAGTTCAGTGCCAAGTTCAAGTTTTCCTGCAAGACAGCCAATTTACAACACTTGCTTCTTGACCTTTCTGCGTTTTTGAAGTCTATTTCTCCCTTCACTGAAAATAACACTCAGCAAGGAAATTATGTCTTAATTTTACCCATACGTGATCCACAGAAAGCAATATCCAGGCTTTGGTGTTAAAAGCATAGCTAGGGACTTCCCTGGTGGTCCAGTGGGTAAGACTCTGCGCTCCCAATGTAGGGGGCCCGGGTTTGATCCCTGGTTGGGGAACTAGATCCCACATGCATGCCACAACTACGAGTCTGCATGCCACAACTAAGAAACCCACGTGCCACAACTAAACATGTCTCAATGAAGTTCCTACGTGCCGCAACTAAGACCTGGTGCCGCCTAAATAAATAAATATTAAAAAAAAAAGCATAGCTAAAACAAATCTAGCCTCATTGTTATTGTCTTTTTCAGATTTACAGGGGAAGTTAACTCGGTATTTTTATTTGGTCCCTTCTTAAGGACACTGACACTAAAGGGAAAGGCTGAGTTACTAGAGTAAGGATATCCATATGGGTTAAGTGTCGTATTTCTAAAAATGCCTAAATGAGAGGTCTATTGAATACATCTGAGAGTTCTAGAAGTTCTCAATCTCCATATCCCGAGATGCTCTTGCCTGAGGGAATTTTGCTATCTAACAGTCTAATACTCACTAAATGGAAAATAAAAGCCCTTTGTTCTTTAAGCATGCTAATTAATTAAGAGCTTAAATGTTTTTGCTTATTTCTGTATGTTTGAACACAAAATGCAATGAAAAGAACACAGGGCTTCGCAGTTAGACCTGGATTTGAACTTTACTTCCAGCAGCAACGTCAGTACAGCTCAGAAGCCTTTCTGAGTCTCAGTTTCTCTTTTCTATGAAATCTGGAAAACAATCCTCAACTCAGACTTGTTATAAGAATTAAATGAGAAGATGAAAAGTGCACAGCCTATGGTCTGTAGAACAGGTCCTCAAACAGTAGTTTCATGGAAGGAGGGGAGAATGGTGCATACCTGAATGATGAAGGGTGTAAGTTTCTTCTTGTTGATTGCTCTCTCATCAATTGTATCAGGAACTGAAAGGTTGATCATTTTACTGAAACAAATTTTGAAATGAGTTGACTTATTTTAAAATAATCTTTAATATACACAAATACTGTAAGGCTTATTATAACATGTCTCTCATATAATCTGAAAAAAAAAGCAACATATGACTTTTATCATGTTGATCTCAAAAAAACTATACATATAAAAATGCAAATAAAAAAGACCAAAGTATTTACAGTAGTTGAGTATTTCTGAGTTGGGCATTAGGGTATACTGTCTTATTTAATTTTTTGTAACTTCCACATTCTTTTAGAAGAATGAATTACTCGGATATTAAAAAAAACTTTATTGAATAAATATTAAAAACAGATAATATCGCACATTGAAACTGAATCTCTCTTCTAGATTACACAATGCACAATTAAAACGACCATTTATCTACAAAGAGGTAAAATTAGTTGAGCATGAGATTCTTTCATTCACCAAATACTTATTGAGTGCCTAGATGATGTACCAGCTACTATATTTGGTGCTGGAAATACAGTGATAATACAGAGAGAAAGAAAAGTTATCTTAATTAGGTTAGAATCTGACTTAGGAAGAATGTCATTTGGTAAAATTTGGAGTTAGACTCTAACATCTTAGATGTTTATAATACTGCCCTAAAACAAGTTATTCTGCATAGGGAAAACCATGCTTCTTTCCATGCAAAATTTAAATATTAAATAAATAGTACCATATGAGTCTCTATATTAAAACATATCGGGAATATCTCTTTCCAGCCTGTAAGTGGCAAGTAAGGGGATATTTCACATTTTTAAAATCAGCTTTTCAAACAACCAAAATGACCTTATTGAAAGAAAAAAGAATTTTATATATTGTACACTGTCATCAGAAATATACCCATTGCGCTGTTCTAAGTGCTCTATATATAGTCACTTAAAGCTCACAACAGCCCTGTGAGGCAAGTACAATAATATGGGGATCATAATGGATGGATCCTGAAATGCAAAGTGATCAAGTACCTTTTATTTATTAAAAAAAATTCTTCCCTATTATGGTTTATTACAGGATATTAAATATAGTTCCCTGTGCTATATGGTAGGACCTTATTGTTTATCTATTTTATATATAGTGTATTTTATATATAGTGTGTATCTGCTAATGCAAAACTCCTAATTTATCTCTTTCTCCCCCTTTCCCCTTTGGTAACCATAAGTTTATTTTCTATGTCTGTGAGTCTGTTTCTATTTTGTACATAAGTTCATTTGTATCATTTTTTTTAAGATTCCACATATAAGCGATATCATGTGGTATCTGACTTTCTCTGTCTGACTTACTTCACTCAGTATGACAATCTCTAGGTCCATCCATGTTGCTGCAAATGGCATAATTTCATTCTTTTTTATGGCTGAGTAGTACTCCATTGTGTATATGTACCACATCTTCTGTATCCATTCCTCTGTTGATGGACATTTAGGTTGCTTCCATGTCTTGGCTATTGTAAATAGTGCTGCTGTGAACATTGGGGTGCATGCATCTTTTTGACTTACAGTTTTCTCCAGACATATGTCCAGGAGTGGGACTGCTGGATCATATGGCAACTCTATTTTTAGTTTTTTAAGGAACCTCCATAGTATTCTCCATAGTGGCTGCACCAGCTTACATTCCCACCAACAGTGCAGGAAGGTTCAAAGGGGTCAGTACCTTGATTGCAGCTATTGATACATAGCTGCTGAGTGGCAGAGCCTGAATAGGAACCGGGCAGACTGATTATGGAGCATGCTCTTAACCACTGTACGCCACTGCCTCAAAAAAGAGTTGCATTCACTGACAAACTGTTGATAATCTTATATCATTTCTGCCAAGATACTGTTGGGTCTGGGGCAGCAGGAGGGACAAATGCATTTTTCAGAAATAAGTAATTGGAGGGTGAAAAGTGACGAGTGGCCTGTTTTTCTCTTTTGGAACCTATGGTACTTGAGAATAAAGAGATGCTGACATAAAAAGTTCAACTAAGTTGTATTGTTTAGCTTACTCAGTGGTGAGAAGAAATTGGAAGCTGAGAGCTTCTCTAGGAAGAGGTCTCTGGTCTAAATGACTGAGTTTTAGATTTACCTTTGGTGGTACTTTCACGGACAGGCCTAGAGATGAAATGAGCAGAACCTAGACAAATTTCAATTCTGGCTATTCCCCAAGATGAACCCATCAAGCATCCAGAAACAACTATGTCAATTACATGGAAGACTATTTTTGGAAATCTTACCAAAGCACAATTCCATCACCAACAGCTTTGAACAGGTCATCGGTATTTGGGTTCATTGGTATGACATGTCGGCAATCTGGATCATTTTCCAAAGCTTTGTTTATCCAGTTAACGAAAGCATATTTTTCTTCCTCTAAAATGTGGAATAAGAAGACATTAGTTCATACTCTAGGTTAAATATTTGACTCTAAAGCCAGAAATAGTTGTTCAGGAGAGCTGTATGTTAATGTATCACAAGCCTGTTGTTATCCTCTTTGGAAACCCAGACAAGCGAATGCAACACAGTGGCTATTAGGAGCTATAAAATAAACAAAAAGAATAGAGCAGGGTTAACTGATCCTTAGAAGTTAGTTACAAAATTCTTTAAAAATTCTATTTATATTACTGTAGGGCTCTGCTGTAATAAAGCCTATCTGTGCACGTATTGTATCATGGCTCTTACAAGCTAACAAAGCCGTACAATAAATACCTGTAATGCCTTTATGGGAAGTATTAGTCCCAAGTCCAAATATAGGTCACAACGACTTCGACTGTATTCTTAAATAGGAGGCAATGTATTTCTAGAGCCCCTCCTTGACATTATAGCAGGCAACCTACTTAGTTCACTGTGTTCACCTAACACATGTGAAACTATTTACCTGAGTAAGAATGCTGCGTTCCTTCACTGGACAGCTCTGAAGTTCCTCCCAGAGCACAGATCCCTTCTTTCCTATTGATTGCTTTGCGGAAGGTTTTGGCAATATCGCTGCTTTTTACCTCTTGGAAAATCTAGTAACGAAAATATGTTGTTGATTCACAATTTTCAATCAGGTACAACCATAAGCATATTTATCTTCTTTTATATTGTGGTAACCTACATTTTCCCCCATAGGTGATAAGTGTTAAAAGATAAGGCAAACTAGGCTTGAGTTTTAAGATGCTAAACAAGTACTTCAATACTGCTACCAAAAATGAAGTGCCAGAGGTCAACTGCGCACACTTGTCAAAAACATCAAGGGCCACATGCGCTGAATCCGTTTTAAGCCAAAAACTAGTGTTGTTCAAAGGCACAGGTAAATCTGTTAATTTTCTAGAACAAGGAAGGCTTTGTTCCTTTCCTGGAGAGAAAAGACTGAAGGATTCCCCCTTCTTTAAGCACGATTCATAGTGCAAAGAAAGATGAAAATTTTGGGGCTTCCCTGGTGGCGCAGTGGTTAAGAATCCGCCTGCCAATGCAGGGGACACGGGCTTGAGCCCTGCTCTGGGAAGATCCCACATGCCGCAGAGCAACTAAGCCCGTGCGCCACAACGACTGAGCCTGCACCCTAGAGCCCACAAGCCACAACTACTGAGCCCGAGAGCCACAACTACTGAAGCCTGTGTGCCCAGAGCCCGTGCTCCGCAACGAGAGAAGCCACTGCAATGAGAAGCCCGCGCACTGCAACGAAGAGTAGCCCCTGCTCGCTGCATCTAGAGAAAGCCTGTGTGCAGCAACTAAGACCCAACTTTTGTCTGCACACGCAGACAAAAAAAAAAAGAATAAACCCAGAAAAGAGGCTTTTCAGTGATCAAGCTTCTCTTCACAATAAGGCACATGGCTAATGAAATTAACCTGTACATTCTAATTGTACAAAAGCAGGCTGTAACGAAGCAAATTTCATACCCTACTCTAACCGCTTGACTGAATGACCGGATATTCCAAAGGTCTGCCTATACATGTCTGAAATACTGGAACTTACCTAATCTCCAATTTGTTCCTGAGCTACCAATGTGCATGGCTAAATTAGCCACTGCCAGAAAAACAAGAGCAAGATGTAGCATTTTCATAAAAACTTCTTTAAAACATGTTTAGAACACAATAGACTTACCGAAAGAAACTTACAGCCCTAATGGAAAAGTTGCTGAGCAAACAGAAGATAACCCAAAGGCCTTTAGCATTACTGACAAGTACATACTCACAAACACACCTCAGGAGGGGGTAGCCTATGTTTGAAGGTCATAGAACAGGGCCACCGTATTTAGCAGTTCAGGCTGTGTCTATGAGAGCAGGCATGAGTAGAAGCTGAAATCCAGCCCATGCTCCCCCAAGCAGGCCTGGTGTCTTGTGCAAGACTGTGGCAGGCAGAAAGAGGAGTGCCTTTTTACATTTAGTCTCTCCAGGAGAGCATCTTTTTGTAATTAATCAACTGAGACAGACTCTTTCTAACTGGTAGGAAAGTTGCTGTAGCCCCATCACAAAGTCATCTTTTCCTGTTACCGTCCTGAAATCCTGGCCTTCCTTGGACTTATAAACCCAATTTTATTTAGGAAAATAGTTAGTAAGCAGTTAAGTTTTACAAAATCAAGCTTACTCAATTTCCATAGCTGTGATTTTGTGCTATGCCTGTAATTTCAGAGGTAGACTCAGAATGTGTGTGCATGTGTCTATGTCTGTATATGTATATAGACACACACACACTGACTACTCTAAATATTACACACAACCAATGAAATCACTCTTCCTCCTCTCTGGCCATTATACTGACTCCTGTTAAGTATCCATAATGTGGAACTGACTCATGTACTCTGGGTAATTTCAAATTATTAAAATTATTTTTACTCACACTGATTCCACCTGTAATTTCATTTAATTTACCTTACCTTCCAAGCCAAGATTAGACAACAAAATGGTTACTTGTGAATGTAGCAATCTTAACTGTGATGCATTTTGTTCCCACAGCTCCCTCGTTGATAACTATACGTATCTGCTCAGTGGAAAAACAATATTTACTATTCTACCTCATTCTGAACTTTACTTCATTTAGTATAACACTGTGTAGTAAATTAAAATAAAAACTGTGTGCTTCTCCTGACTGAGATACCATAAATCACTGGAACGACAAAAATCTCCAAAATGTGATTGCCTCGAAGCTACTACCCTCAGAATGACATATGAAAAGTTATTTTTCTTATCACACTATTTTTGCCTTAAGGATCATTAGCTTCTAAAAATTAGGTTGTTTCCATGATCACTATTTCAGCTGAAAAACTTTGTAAACATCATGGAAAAGAGGAACAATACAAATAATAATAACTTTTAAAGAAGAATGTCTACTGTACAATATTCTAACGCAATTACTTACATAGCTCTACTTAAACTCTTGATGCTTGGGAATAACATGTTGAATGCAAAGTTGCAATTAAATGAGTTAATTTTCAATTGTCTTACAAAAGTTACATGACCTTCCTTTTCTAAATATTTTAAAATAAATTCTTCCAGCCAGGCTCAAATTTTCAGTTTCATAGTATTTTCCTCTGTTCTTTAGGTTTAAAAAAATGTTAAAAGATAAGTGATAGTTGAAGATTTATGTATCTGTTAAACTGATTCACTACGTGAGAATTTGCATTTTATTTTCTACTTTAGTAAAGGAATCAGTCGAGTGGATGATAAAGCAATTTGAGTATAAGCCTTGGCTTAACAAGAATCTCTGAAATCAGAGACAGCACCAGGCCAACTACTGTGCTGGAGAGTTGTCAATGAATCTTTTCAAAGCTGCCCGTGGTGATACTAATGAGCTCACTGTTTCATGCTGTTTTCCCTCCATGAGGAGGGACTTGCTTTATCATGTGTGAACAAACTCGCGGTGTACACTGCTCACTCTGGTTCTATATATCTTTTCCAGTCTCTTTTATGAAATGTATATGTTTCTTATTCCTTTCAAAAGTGTCATCACCTTCCTAGATCAGCACTAGTGGCCAAACCAAAGCAATGCAGAGGCACAGGACTTAAGAAGGAAAGATTTTAGAATGAATTGCAAAAAAATACTGACTGGCTTCCAGTGTTTGAGGCTTGTTTCCAACGCAGCAGGTTTGAATTTTTACTTTTCGGGGAATCTGTTGTAGGCCTAAACTTAGTAATAATAGGAAAAGAACACTGCCTTTTTAATAAATAGAAATAACTACCAACAACTAACACCTGTATAGCATTTGCTATATACCGGGTATGGTTCTAAGCACTTTACTTATATGAAGCTACTTAATCCTATGAGGTCGGTAATATTAGTAAAAGTTCTAAAACAGGTCAATAACTTATTACCATTATGTAAGAGCAAGGTTCTCACTGTGAAAATAAGAGTTTAATGCAGATTTCTCTGCTGAAAGAACTTATCGCCATACCAATCTTTTTACAGGTGAAGTAAAAAACCCCACTATTGGGATTCCCTGGTGGTGCAGTGGTTGAGAGTCCGCCTGCCGATGCGGGGGACGTGGGTTCGTGCCCCGGTCCGGGAGGATCCCACGTGCTGCGGAGCGGCTGGGCCCGTGAGCCATGGCCGCTGAGCCTGCGCGTCCGGAGCCTGTGCTCCGCAAGGGGAGAGGCCGCAACAGTGAGAGGCCCGCGTACCGCAAAACAAACAAACAAACAAACAAAAACCCCACTATTACCTCGGAAGTATAAAAATCCAGTAATTTAGTTTTGAAATACTTAGAAGAAATAAGATCAGTTAATATATTTAATTTTAACACGTGAAGTTTACATATGATTTGGGGGCTCTTTTCTGCCATATATATATATTCTTCTCCAAAATTAATATAAACATGTTGTTTGTAGCCTGGTTTGCAATGAACACCTCTTAGGTAGCAATTTAAAATAAAAACCAAAAATCTAACATGCAAGAACATGTTTACTTCTATTTCCTTATGTTAATCCCTGACAGGAATAATGTGCTTCCTCTTTCTCAGGTAACTAGGATCTACCCATACTTTGTCTGACAATTTGTAAGATGTTTCATTGATGACAAGGCAGATGGGAGTGGACAGACATTTGGTTGGTTACATACCCATCTTTCTTTCAGTACAGTCATGGTGGTATCATTCTGAAACTTCAGGTGGGTTATTTTACTGTCCTTCAGATTTCAAATTTCTTGAATAGAAGGGAGGTAACCGGAAAAAAGCCACTAGTCCCCTGTGTAATGTTGGGCAAGTCACTTCCTTTTTCAGGAACCCAGGTTTTTTTAATTTGAAAAATGAAGGAGTATAAACATATTGATTTCTTCCAATTCTAAAATATACATTTTCACCAACAAGGTCCTCATTAGTATTTTATTTTTTTAAAAAATCCCTGGTGATGCCAAAATTATTATGCCTGTTATTCACTTTTTAAGAAAATACTAGGGTAATCACAGCCTTCACTTAAGAGCCACAAACAGCTGTGTGGAATCAGCAACGTTTCAAAATATACAGAATTAAGTATTTCCCTAAGATGATTTTTCTCAGACAATTTCATAACTGTGTCCTTCAAAATACTGGCACACTGCAAATCTTGATTATTTAAGTCTGCTCTTTTTAGTAGATTAAAAAATTCTGAGCAGAAAATTATATCAAAAATAAGTGATCATAGTTATCTACTGCTCTTAAGCTGCTTTAAACTCACAATTAAACATGCAGTTACAAGGGAGGCAAGTCATACATCAGAGGACATGCAAGCGCTCATATTGCAAGTCAATTGCAACTTACTATTGAACATAGGATTCGAAACAAAAGGCTTTGGCAATAACTGGAGACAAAAAATGGTGGGGAGGAGATCAGTATTTCAAAAGGAGATGGCAAGAACTATAGCATTATAGTTATGAAATATGTCTGCATTTTTAAAAAAAGTAACACTCCCCTCCTCCCAGCCACGCCCTGCCCTGCCCCACCCCCAGGCAAATGCTATCAGTTGAGTAGACACCACTACTTAGTCAATTTGCTTCTGGAACTCAAGGTGCTCTAAAGGGGTTAATTCTAGTTGGAAAAAACATATCAGAATTTCACCTCCTTTACTGAGCTATGGTTACTGATGGGAGTATATGCTATCATTTCAGGTGTCTTGGGGCAAAAACAAACGTGGAAAAGGATAGGAGTGCTAGAAAGTTTGTGATAAGTATTAGGCACTAATTACCTATCTGCAATATATATAAGGAATGCCAAATTCGATCTAGTCAAACTCAGCCTTAAATGAATAATAAATAAAAACAATAAAATCTTAAGTGTCCTTAACTGAGGGGAGAGGCAACAGCTATTCTTTAATATATATCTCAAATACCTTGTTAATGAATATGGATGGAAAATGCCGTATGTCTAGAAAAATCTTGACCCTGCTAGCTAGCAGCTAAACGCATTAGGCTTCAATAGTGAGTACCACACATACACTCTCTACGCACTGAGTATGGAACACTAGGTGCTTGGGGGTAGAAGAATTAAGAAATCAGCCCCTAACCTTGAAGACTATTTGATGATACTAGAGAAGAAAACAAGAATTTTAAGTGCCTCTTCCAATGGACCGAAAAGATGTGCTTCTAACTTTTAATTATCAAAATCACCATCCTAGGGAAAACGGTACAGTTAAATACTACTACCACAAGAGTAGCAAACATCTTTTTAATCAGAAAGTTCAACTCAGGAAGCATCCAAGACTGTGAGTCAGGGTGTATTGTTAAAATTTGGGAGTACACTGTTCCCGATAGAAAAAGCACTTGGAGGATGTCATTTCACACCTTGAAAAATGCCCTTTAATTATGCCCCCAAAGGAGACTGTTCACCTTACACAGTGAGTAGAGCGTTATATCTTTGATTCTGTCAGTGTTCTTTTCTTGATTCTTTTGTTAAGATATTCTAATGGCTAAAAGAATGAACTAAATGTAGTGGGTGGGGTGAGAGAAATTTTATTAGTTATAACAGTACTACTATGATATATTTAGGAACTTAATAGGACTTACTACTAAAAGACCCCACAAGACAAAGGAGCAATCATCACTTCTAATAATGGTAGGTTTTCACATACTTACATAAACAAATTCGTCAAAACTTATCTTCCCATCTTTATTCCTGTCACCATCCAGCATGAGTTTTTGAATAATTTCTCTCACTTTATATCCCGGTAATGGCATATTAGCTTCCTTGAAAAGCTCATGAAGTTCATAGTCACAGATGAATCCATTGCTGTTGAGATCTTTGTAAAAAGGGAGACCAAGCAAAAACGGAAACAAATTAACCTATTAGAGTATTTTTCTTCATTTTAGGCTCAGTTCATAAGATCGCCTAAATACAATGTTTTTCTTTCTTATTGTTTGTTACCTCAGGCTGTTTGAAAGGGAAATGCAAATTTTAACTGAAAGGGCATGGTTTACATCATGTTTTTAATGTTTTAAACAGTGTATAAGTAGCTTTACTTAAAAATAGCATCCCTAATTTTAAGAAAGCATAGTTGCTGAATAAAATTATTATTAAATCATAAAGCTGACAGGACTTTAAAAATTAAACAATTAATATATTATACACCAATAAAACACTGCCATGGCATAAAACAATTTCTACTGTAGCTATTTAGAAGTTTTATGCCCCTTATTCTCCCCTTAGTCTAATAGAACAGTTTATGAATTAATGCTGATTATATTACATAGTACATCTGAAATTACAATACCATCTTCAGTGCCAATTTTTTCAAGAGTTAATGTAAATAAACGTTTAGCCAAAACAAATATAGAGTTCATAAAAATAAATGCAGTCATGAGTAATGCAAATGTATAGATAACTTTAAAATTTTTGTGCTTTCATAACTTAACACTGTATCTAAGTGCTAATGAGCTTTATTCTGAAACTGTTAAAAATGGGGAAAAAAAACTGATCAATGATGAAAAGTTAATTTATTGGAAAAGAGGGCTATGTCCTGAGGGTTATAATCACTTGGGTATATTTTTTTTTGGAAAGAAAGTTGGACTTTCAACAGCAATTTCAAATACTTATTGTTCAAAAATGCTTTTTATTCCTTAGGTCCTCCACTGATTTTCATATATAAATTTAATTATAATAAAGGGAAGCAATCTGAATAGAGAAATGACTCAAGATGAACACAACACCATTCAAGAAAATGTACTATGAAGTTAATCTATTTGATATATTACTGCTTAAAAACTGTACCAGATACTGTTCCTGGGATTGGGGATACTGCAATCAATGAAAGAAAGTCCTGCTGTACAAAAGCTCACATTCTAATGACAACTAATAAGCAAATAACATATAACATAAGGTATGATTATAAACATAATGTAATATGGCGTAAGTGCTATGAAGAAAAATAAAGAGGGGTTAGGGGTTAGACTAGGGGCTATTTTGCCCCCCAGGGAATATTCAGAAATGTCTGGAGACGTTTTTGATTAGCACACACAGCTGGGGGTGGGGAAGATGCTCCTCGCATCCAGTACATAGATGCCAGGGATGCTGCTAAATATCCTACAATGCATATGACCCTCCTTCCACAGAATTGTGTGGCCCAATATGTCAACGTTGAAGTTGAGGAACCCTCCGTTATAGTGACAGGTGGGGATGTGGGTGGTGGTGGGGGTGCTATTTAGATAGAATGCTCAAGGACAGCCACTTTGATGAGGTTATATTTGAATGAAGACTTATGTGAGGAAAGAAAGCACATCATATGGCTATCGGGGGTGGGGGTGGGAATTTTAGGTAGAGGAAATAGCAAATGCCAAGTCTCTGATGTGGAAGAGTGTCTGGTGTGTTTTGGGGACAGCAAAGATCCAGTATGACTTCAGCAGAGTGAGCAAAGGAGAAAATGAGAGATGAGGTCAGGGAACTGATCATAAAAGCTCTTATTAAAATATTAAATCCCCTGTATGAAACCAATACATTGAAAGCTGATGATATTGTTATGTTTACTTTTAATGAAGTATATGATTTTAGAGTCAAATATTCTTAAACATAGATTACCATATTTTTAATCTATCAATTAAAATATCTATACTTTTAAAGCATCATCACCAAACTACCCAACACTTCTGAAAACCACTAATATTTCCTTTGAGGTAAAGCACTTGATTCCCCTAGGGCACATCTTCAAGTTTTTTTTGCTTTGAACTTACAAAAGGCCATATATCAAACACTTGATTAGTAAAGTGTTCATATGCAGAAATCAATCCAGCAACAACATCTGCAGCTGCTAAAAAGAACAAAGTAATCCACATGGCACTGTGGCAGGATTTTAGCAATTTTTGATGAGTGAAATTCGTGGGTTTCAATACACCTTCTCCTATGCATATACCAGTCTATTTCTCCCACTTTCTTTAAAAAGTTAAAAGAGAGCTCAGTACTAGAGAGTTAAGTGTGACAAAGTGAAAGAAACACAGCATAGATGAAGGGACACAACAAGAGAGAGTAATGGGACACCGGATCTAATTTCATCTTGGCTACTAATTTGCCCAAGTCATCTCTCCAGATCTTAGTTTTCTCATCTGTAAAAGGAGGGCTTTAGATCAAATGATCTCTTACGTCCCCTTTTAGCTCAAAAAACTGGAGATAGGGCTTCCCTGGTGGTGCAGTGGTTGAGAGTCCGCCTGGTGGCGCAGGGGACCCGGGTTTGTGCCCCGGTCCGGGAAGTTCCCACATGCCACGGAGCGGCTGGGCCTGTGAGCCATGGCCGCTGAACCTGCGCGTCCGGAGCCTGTGCTCCGCAATGGGACAGGCCACAACAGTGAGAGGCCCGCGTATGGCCAAAAAAAAAACAAAAACCAACTGGAGATAAAAACCATCATACACAGGAAAAACAAATATAGAGTAATAACATTCTGATCACTACTATACCTCAGTATCTAAATACTATATTCCTTCATTTTATGATATCTTTAGAGAAGCAGATAGCTTATTCCTTGCAACTATCAAAACTCTTTCCAAGAGACCTTCAAGATGGCAGAAGAGTAAGCCATGGAGCTCACCTTCCTCCCCACAAATACATCAGAAATACACCTACATGTGGAACAACACCTACAGAACACCTACTGAACGCTGGAAGAAGCCCTCAGACCTCCCAAAAGCAAGAAACTCCCCACATACCTGGGTAGGGCAAAAGAAAAAAGAAAAAACAGAGACAAAAGAATAGGGATGGGACCTGTACCAGTGGGAGGGAGCTGTGAAGGAGGAAAGGTTTCCACACACTAGGAAGGCCCTTCACGGGCGGAGACTGCGGGTGGCAGAGGGGGTAAGCTTCGGAGCCATGGAGGAGAGCACAGCAACAGGGGGGCGGAGGGCAAAGCGGAGAGATTCCCGCACAGAAGATTGGTGCCCACCAGCACTCACCAGCCCGAGAGGCTTGTCTGCTCACCCGCCGGGGCGGGCGGGGCTGGGAGCTGAGGTTTGGGCTTCAGAGGTCAGATCCCAGGGAGCAGACTGGGGTTGGCTGCATGAACACAGCCTAAAGGGTGTTAGTGCGCCACAGCTAGCCAGGAGGGAGTCCGGGAAAAAGTCTGGACTTGCCTAAGAGGCAAGAGACCACTGTGTTGGGGTGCGCGAGGAGAGGGGATTCATAGCGCCACCAAAATGAGCTGCAGAGACGGGCGCGAGCCACGGCTATCAGCGCAGACCCCAGAGACGGGCATGAGACGCTAAGGCTGCTGCTGCCGCCACCGAGAAGCCTGTGTGCGAGCACAGGTCACTGCCCCAACATCCACTCCGGGGAGCCTGTGCAGCCCGCCACTGCCAGGGTCCCGGGATCCAGGGACAACTTCCCTGAGAGAACAAACCGCATGCTTCAGGCTGTTGCATGTACCGCTGGCCTCTGCCGCCGCAGGCTCTCCCCGCACTCCGTACACCTCCCTCCCCCCGGCCTCAATGAGCCAGAGCCCCCTAATCAGCTGCTACTTTAACCCCGTCCTGTCTGGGCAGGGAACAGACGCCCTCTGGCGACCTACACGCAAAGGCAGGGCCAAATCCAAAGCTGAGCCCCTGGGAGCTGTGCAAACAAAGAGAAAGGGAAATCTCTCCCAGCAGCCTCAGGAGCAGCGGATTAAAACTCCACAATCAACTTGATGCACCCTGCATCTGTGGCATACCTGAATAGACAACGAATCATCCCAAAATTGAGGCGGTGGACTTTGGGAGCAATGAAATATATATATTTCGTTATTGATTTGGTTGCTCTCTTCCTTTACACACATATATATATATATATATATATATATGTATGTGTGTTTATTTATATTTTCTCTTTTTGAGTGTGTATGTGTATGCTTCTTTGTGTGACTTTGTCTGTATAGCTTTGCTTTTACCATTTGTCCTAGGGTACTGTATGTCCGTTTTGTTTTTTATTTAAGTATACTTTTTAGCACTTGTTATCATTGGTGGATTTGTTTTTTGGTTTGGTTGCTCTCTTCTTTCTTTCGTTTTATTCCTTTTTTTATTACTGTTAAATTTCTTAATTATTTTTTTTATTTTTCTCTTTCTTTCTTTCTTTTTTTCTCCCTTTTTTTCTGAGCCGTGTGGCTGGCAGGGTCTTGGTGCTCCAACCAGGTGTCAGGCCTGTGCCTCTGAGGTGGGAGAGCCGAGTTCAGGCCATGGGTCCACCACAGACCTCCTGGCTCCACGTAATACGAATCAGCAAAACTTCTCCCAGAGATCTCCATCTCAATGCTAAGACCCAGCTCCACTTGACAACCAGTAAGCTACAGAGCTGGACACCCTATGCCAAACAACTAACAAGACAGGAACACAACCTCACCCATTAGCAGAGAGGCTGCCTAAAATCATAATAAGGCCACACACACCACAAAACACACCACCAGACGTGGACCAGCCCACCAGAAAGAAAAGATCCAGCCTCATCCACCAGGACACAGGCACTAGTCCCCTCCACCAGGAAGCCTACACCACAACCCACTGAACCAACCTTAGCCACTGGGGACAGACACCAAAAACAATGGGAACTACAAACCTGCAGTCTGTGAAAAGGGGACCCCAAACAGTAAGTTAAGCAAAATGAGAAGACAGAGAAACACACAGCACATGAAGAAGCAAGAAGCAAGGTAAAAACCCACCAGACCAAACTAATGAAGAGGAAATAGGCAGTCTACCTGAAAAAGAATTTAGAGTAATGATAGTAAAGATGATCCAAAATCCTGGAAATAGAATAGACAAAATGTAAGAAACATTTAACAAGGACCTAGAAGAACTAAAGAGGAAACAAGCAATGATGAACAACACAATAAATGAAATTAAAAATACTCTAGAAGGGATCAGTAGCAGAATAACTGAGGCAGAAGAATGGATAAGTGACCTGGAAGATAAAATAGTGGAAATAACTACTGCAGAGCAGAATAAAGCAAAAAAAAAAAAAAAAAATGAAAAGAACGGAGGACAGTCTCAGAGAACTCTGGGACAACATTAAACGCACCAACATTCGAATTATAGGGGTTCCAGAAGAAGAGAAAAAGAAAGGGACTGAGAAAATATTTGAAGAGATTATATTGAAAACTTCCCTAATATGGGAAAGGAAATAGTTAATCAAGTCCAGGAAGAGCAGAGAGTCCCATACAGGATAAATCCAAGGAAAAACACGCCAAGACACATATTAATTAAACTACAAAAAATTCAATACAAAGAAAAAATATTCAAAGTAGCAAGGGAAAAACAACAAATAACATACAAGAGGATCCCCATAAGGTTAACAGCTGATCTTCCAGCAGAAACTCTGCAAGCCAGAAAGGAGTGGCAGGACATATTTAAAGTGATGAAAGGGAAAAACCTACAACCAAGATTACTCTACCCAGAAAGGATCTCATTCAGATTCGATGGAGAAATTAAAACCTTTACAGACAAGCAAAAACTAAGAGAGTTCAGCACCACCAAACCAGATTTACAACAAATGCTAAAGGAATTTCTCTAGGCAGGAAACACAAGAGAAAGAAAAGACCTACAGTAACAAACCCAAAACAATTAAGAAAATGGTGATAGGAACATACGTATTGATAATTACCTTAAATGTAAATGGATTAAATGCTCCAACCAAAAGACATAGACTGGCTGAATGGATACAAAAACAAGACCCATATATATGCTGTCTACAAGAGACCCACTTCAGACCTAGGGACACATACAGACTGAAAGTGAGGGGATGGAAAAAGATATTCCATGCAAATGGAAATCAAAAGGAAGCTGGAGTAGCAATTTTCATATCAGACAAAAGAGACTTTAAAATAAAGACTATTAGAAGAGACAAAGAAGGACACTACATAATGATCAAGGGATCGATCCAAGAAGAAGGTATAACAATTGTAAATATTTATGCACCCAACATAGGAGCATCTCAATACATAAGGCAAATACTAACAGCCATAAAGGGGAAATCGACAGTAACAAAATCATAGTGGGGGACTTTTAACACCCCACTTTCACCAATGGACAGATCATCCAAAATGAAAATAAATAAGGAAGCACAAGCTTTAAATGGTACATTAAACAAGATGGACTTAACTGATATTTATAGGACATTCCATCCAAAAACAACAGAATACACTTTCTTCTCAAGTGCTCAGGAAACATTTGCCAGGATAGATCATACCTTGGGTCACAAATCAAGTCTTGGTAAATTTAAGAAAACTGAAATCGTATCAAGCATCATTTCCAACCACAATGCTATGAGGCTAGATATCAATTGCAGGAAAACGCTGTAAAAAATACAAACACATGGAAGCTAGACAATACACCTCTTAATAACCAACAGATCACTGAAGAAATCAAGGAGGAAATCAAGAAATACCTAGAAACAAATGACAATGAAAACACGACGGCCCAAAGCCTATGGGATGCAGCAAAAGCAATTCTAAGAGGGAAGGTTATAGCAATACAATCCTACTTCGAAACAAGAAACATCTCAAATAAACAACCTAACCTTACAGCTAAAGCAATTAGAGAAAGAAGAACAAAAAATACGAAAGTTAGCAGAAGGAAAGAAATCATAAAGATCAGATCAGAAATAAATGAAAAAGAAATGAAGGAAACAATAGCAAAGATCAATAAAACTAAAAGCCGGTTCTTTGAGAAGATAAACAAAATTGAGAAACCATTAGCCAGACTCATCAAGAAAAGAAGGGAGAAGACTCAAATCAACAGAATTAGAAATGAAAAAGGAGAAGTAACAACTGACACTGCAGAAATACAAAAGATCATGAGAGATTACTAAAAGCAACTCTGTGCCAATAAAATGGACAGCCTGGAAGAAATGGACAAATTCTTAGAAAAGCACAACCTTCTGAGACTGAATCAGAAAGAAATAGAAAATATGAACAGACTAATCACAAGCACTGAAATTGAGACTGTGATTAAAAATCTTCCAACAGGGCTTCCCTGGTGGTGCAGTGATTGAGAGTCCGCCTGCAGATGCAGGGGACACGGGTTCATGCCCCGGTCCGGGAGGATCCCACATGCCGCGGAGCGGCTGGGCCCGTGAGCAATGGCCGCTGAGGCTGCACGTCCGGAGCCTGTGCTCAGCAGCGGGAGAGGCCACAACAGTGAGAGGCCCACATACCGCAAAAAAAAAAAAAAATCTTCCAAACAAAAGCCCAAGACCAGAAGGCTTCACAGGCGAATTCTATCAAACATTTAGAGAAGAGCTAACACCTATCCTTCTCAAACTCGCCCAAAATATAGCAGAGGGAGGAACACTCCCAAACTCATTATATGAGGCCACCATCACCCTGATACCAAAACCAGACAAAGATGTCACAAAGAAAGAAAACTACAGGCCAATATCACTGAACACAGATGCAAAAATCCTCAACAAAACACTAGCAAACAGAATCCAGCAGCACATTAAAAGGATCATACACCATGATCAAGTGGGGTTTATCCCAGGAATGCAAGGATTCTTCAATATACACAAATCAATGTGATACACCATATTAATAAATTGAAGGATAAAAAGCTATGATCATCTCAATAGATGCAGAAAAAGCTTTTGACAAAATTCAACACCCATTTATGATGATAACCCTCCAGAAAGTAGGCATAGAGGAACTTTCCTCAACATAATAAAGGGCATATATGACAAACCCACAGCCAACATCATTCTCAATGGTGAAAAACTGAAACCATTTCCACTAAGATCAGGAACAAGACAAGGTTGCCCACTCTCACCACTCTTATTCAACATAGTTTTGGAAGTTTTAGCCACAGCAATCAGAGAAGAAGAAGAAATAAAGGGAATCCAAATCAGAAAAGAAGAAGTAAAGCTGTCACTGTTTGCAGATGACATGATAGTATACATAGAGAATCCTAAAGATGCTACCAGAAAACTACTAGAGCAAATCAGTGAATTTGGTAAAGTAGCAGGATACAAAATTAAGGCAGAGAAATCTCTTCATTCCTATACCCTAATGATGAAAAATCTGAAAGAGAAGTTAAGGAAACACTGCCATTTACCACTGCAACAAAAAGAATAAAATACCTAGGAATAAACCTACCTAAGGAGACAAAAGACTTGTGTGCAGAAAACTATGACACTGATGAAAGAAATTAAAGATGATACAAATAGATGGAGAGATACACCATGTTCTTGGATTGGAAGAATCAACATTGTGAAAATGACTATACTACCCAAAGCAATCTACAGATTCTATGCAATCCCTATCAAACTACCAATGGCATTTTTCACAGAACTAGAAGAAAAAAATCACACAATTTGTATGGAAACACAAAAGAGCCGAAATAGACAAAGCAATCTTGAGGAAGAAAAACGGAGCTGGAGGAATCAGGCTTCCGGACTTCAGACTATATTACAAAGCTACAGTAATCAAGACAGTATGGTACTGGCACAAAAACAGAAATGTAGATCAATGGAACAGGGTAGAAAGCCCAGAGATAAACCCATGCACAGATGGTCATCTTACCTTTGATAAAGGAGGCAAGAGTATACAATGGAGAAAAGACAGCCTCTTCAATAAGTGGTGCTGGGAAAACTGGACAGCTACTTGTAAAAGAATGAAATTAGAACACTCCCTAACACCACACACAAAAATAAACTCAAAATGGATTAAAGACCTAAATGTAAGGCCAGACACTATCAAACTCTTAGAGGAAAACATAGGCAGAACACTCTATGACGTAAATCACAGCAAGATCCTTTTTGACCCACCTCCTAGAGAAATGGAAATAAAAACAAAAATAAACCAACGGGACCTAATGAAATTTCAATGCTTTTGCACAGCAAAGGAAACCAGAAACAAGACGGAAAAGCCACCCTCAGAATGGGAGAAAATATTTGCAAATGAAGCAACTGACAAAGGATTAATCTCCAAAATTTACAAGCAGCTCATGCAGCTCAGTAACAAAAAAACAAACAACACAATCCAAAAATGGGCAGAAGACCTAAATAGACATTTCTCCAAAGAAGATATACAGATTGCCAACAAACACATGAAAAAATGGTCAACATCATTTATCATTAGAGAAATGCAAATCAAAACTACAATGCGATATCATCTCACAGCAGTCAGAATGGCCATCATCAAAAAATCTACAAACAATAAATGCTGGAGAGGGTGTGGAGAAAAGGGAACACTCTTGCACTGCTGGTGGGAATGTGAATTGGTACAGCCACTATGGAGAACAGTATGGAGGTTCCTTAAAAAACTACAAATAGAACTACCATATGACCCAGCAATCCCACTACTGGGCATATACCCTGAGAAAACCATAATTCAAAAAGAGTCATGTACCAAAATGCTCATTGCAGCTCTATTTACAATAGCCAGGATATGGAAATAACCTAAGTGTCCATTGACAGGTGAATGGATAAAGAAGATGTGGCATATATATACAATGGAATATTACTCAGCCATAAAAAGAAACGAAATTGAGTTATTTGCAGTGAGGTGGATGGACGTAGAGACTGTCATACTGAGTGAAGTAAGTCAGAAAGAGAAAAACAAGTACTATATGCTAACACATATATATGGAATCTAAAAAAAAAAAAAAAAGGTTCTGAAGAACCTAGGGGCAGGACAGGAATAAAGACACAGACATAGAGAACGGACTTGAGGACACGGGGAGGGCGAATGGTAATCTGGGATGAAGTTAGAGAGTGGCACGGACTTATATATAGTACCAAATGTAAAACAGATAGCTAGTGGGAAGCAGCCGCATAGCACAGGGAGATCAGCTCGGTGCTTTGCGACCATCTAGAGGGGTGGCATCGGGAGGGGGGAGGGAAATGCAAGAAGGAGGAGATATGGGGATATATGTATATGTATAGCTGATTCACTTTGTTATAAAGCAGAAACAACGCACCATTGTAAAGCAATTATACTCCAATAAAGATGATAAAAAAAATGAGTTACCAAGAAGAAAATTAAATATAAAAAAAAACTGTTTCCATGCCAGCAATTTCTGATAGGACGATATTTTTAAATGTATTCTACTTTTCTCTAACTTCTGAAATGACATATCTGAGCAAAATTTAAGCATGTTATTTAATCCAGTTGAGAGCTAGAGTGTTGTTCTTTTTGTGTTCTTAGGGATACAACAGAAGTGGAAGGTAGAGATGTTTAAAAATAAATATTGGAGAACTATAATGAATTCAAGGCTACATGAAACTGACAAAGGCCCTGAGAGTCTAGTCTATCTGGTAGTTTCTTCGCTTTAGGTAGAAGAGAGGTGCAGGCAATGGGGGAACTACCACTTGTGCGCACCCTCTCTGAAATAACCTCTCTTGAGCATTAATTAGAAGCTCACTGATGTGATTATAAGATGCCAGGAAGTAGCCACCCTAAAATATAACTAACATAAAATAGCCACATGTGGAAACACCATTTTGAAGTAAGTGTAGTAGTAACAGATGCTTTTAGTAATGGACAGGAACGTTTTAAAGGGCGGTTGGAGGAATAAGAATTTGTCATTACCTGACAATCTTATGAGACTGTAAATCTCTTGATGAAGATTCTTCTAAACCTTTTTATCTCCCACCCCAATATGTAGCACAGTACCTTGCATAGAATAAGCAGAGGGAAAAGTAATTTTTGTAGAATCATTGATCCTCAAGTATTTTTTAGTTAATTTTTATTGGAGTACAGTTGCTTTACAATGTTGTTAGTTTCTGCTGTACAGCAAAGTGAATCAGTTATACATATACATATATCCACCCTTTTATAGATTCTGTTCCCATGTAGGTCCCAGTACTCATTACAGAGTATTGAGAAGAGTTCCCTGTGCCATACAGTAGGTTCTTATTAGGATCCTCAAGTATTAAACCAGGAAAAGAATGCTCTAATCTAATGAGCATTTAAAAAACAGAACTAAGCAAACAACAATGACCAAAAAATGCAGAAATAGCACTGAAAAACTGAATGGCAATTCATCTGGAAACCCTGAGGACAGAAATATCCCTTAAATAACATTCAATCTCATTCCCTTTGTTCTAATTCTGTCCCCACCCAGCAGCCTTCAGATCTGTAATTTGGTTTTCTAACTGAACACACCCACCAAGGAGTCTCCAAGTAGACTACCAGTGATGGCTGTCAGGTCAGGACCTCTCTCTCTCGTTCTAAATGTAGAAACCTGCTTTGACTTTATTAAGAAATACCTGTGCATTTGTATAGCAGGAGTCAACCTCCAGAGCAAACTGAGTACCTACTCTGTGGCAGGCACAGCGCTAGACACCAAAGATACAGAATTAATCAGACAGAATCTGTGGCTCTTTCTTGAAACTGTGGCTTCAAAATACTTATAAAAATTTGGAGTCACTTTGAATCTCTTTCCTGTATCCTTCCTGATATGGGAAAAGAATCACTGACCATGTGTCATCTACTTTTAACATATTTGTAAAGTTTTATCTACTCTGTTTCTCCATATTTTAACAGCAGATCTGGCTTGTACTACCTCCCGAGATCAAAGGCATTTTAGTGTTAGTACTAGTAAATTACTGCAAGGTTTTCTTAGAGTCCCCAAATCATACCTTTTGAAGAAAACAATTTTAATTTCAATAAGGCAGAGGGAGCCTAAAAAGGCAGCTCGCAATTAATTTTGGAAAATCTCCCAGCTGCGAAAGTACTTGAAAGACAAAACAGGGTGCAATTATTTTAAAAGAGTTTTATGCCAATTTTATTTCCAATCCCCAGCCAAAACACACACACACACACACACACACACACACACACACACACACACACACACACACACACCCTTAAACAATATCAGAGATCTAATGTGCTGCGCTTTGGAAGGCTAGAATATGGGACAGCACAAAGGCATTTTAGAAAGCTTCTCCCTCTTCAGTGACGTTATTAACCAGGAGCTCGAGACTATGTTTGATGGTGAACTTTTCGTATTGTGAGTTTTGACATAAACATGAGAATTTAATAACAAATGGACCCCAAAACACAGCTCTAGACTGAAAGCAGTTTTAACAACTGGAAATCACAACCTCCTGGCATGATGGCAGTCCTTTATTTACTCATTAAAGCTGCCAATATTCTGAAGGCCCTTTCTGGCTCATTTGCCCCTTCCTTATTAACTACAGATTGGTGTGGGGTGGAACAGGTTCTGCATTTCGAAGACTCTTCTGTTCCAGCATCATATTTTCGACCACCCGATAAAGTAGATATTATCATACAGCCTGTATTATCTACAGTGTTCTCAATGTTTCTGCAAACACAGGTCCCAACTGTTCGGTTCAGAAAATATGGCCAGTGTGGACAGACACTGACGGGCTGCAGGGAAAAAGAAGAAACTCCACCTACTCAATGAACAAAGTTCCCGCATGGAGTCCAGAGCTGAACTTCAAGAAATGGATCAAGTGTTCTATTTTTAAAGAAAGATCGCTAGACTTGAAAAAAAAAATCACTAAGACACTCCCAGTGCTGTACCAGAGAGGCCAGTGTCTCAGTATCTTTCAAACTGGCTGCTGAATTCATCAGAGAGGAACCAAATGTTTTTAACAATAGATCCTCTCTGTCTGTCTGTCTGTCTGTCTCTATGATGACACGTGTAGGTTCACATCTGCATTGTTTTGAAAGAAGCCTCATTATGCTCTCTTACCAAGTATTATTTTAGATGCCAGTTAACTCTCCCAAAACCCTCCCCCCAAGTAACCTTAAAGTAAATAAACTTATTATACAGCCATGTTCCTGCAGAAGTTTGAATCACACCAAGAATGCATATCCTTAAAAGGAAATGTTTTCCCTCCCCTTGCATCCTGTTATTTAAGCTATTTTAAGTACTTGTCTGGAGAAAGCTGAGCCAGAATTCAAGTAGTTTTGATTTTACCTCTGTTTTACACTGCCCACGTCCAGGTGGTATGTGGTACAATCTATCACTTCAAATGCATCTTTTGGGGTGCTACTTTGCCTTATAAATCTGACAGTGAGAGAGAACGGGATTTCCCTTGACCCCTGGGTTTTGTGTGTATCTGTGTGTTGCTTTATTCATCCTTGAATCTGTTAAATCTAGTGTCTTTCTTTATAAACAGGTCACGTACGTGTGTCCTCATCTGCAATACATATGCAACCTCTTTACAAACCCACTACGGACAGTACTCATTAGGACTTAAAGAAGAAAACCAATCAAGTGCAGATGCACATCCTTTCAGAAAAGCTGTGTTTAAAAGTTCCATTTAGTTTAACCAACATATTCCACAAATTTTTTGCACTAAAAAAATGACAAAAGGAATCTATATATCTAACAATAATGGATTTAAACACACACACACACACGATCCTGATTGCCTATGAAAGCACACAAAATATTAATTTAAAAGACTCAGCCAAAAGACTTGTGCAGAAGAATTTAGATTATATTCCACCCTCAGATCTAAGCAATAAAGTCGAGCTTTCATTAGGCATTAAAACTTTAGAAAAGGCAGCTGCTAAACATCTCCAGATGCTTAAACACGGGTTTTGCCTTTCACAGCTTATACCTTTTGAGGTAGCTCATTCCAGCGAATACATATAAGAGGCAGTTTAATGAGTCCCAGCTAAGGATAGAATAGAGGTCGCTACCAAAGAGTTCATCCTAATAGTGGATCCCCAAAGGTGGAGGTCAATTACAGCTGAAGGCTGGACAAGGTTAGAGGGCTGAGACCAGGCAATCAAAAATGCTGTCTATCAACTGTTTTCCAACTCAAAATTTCCAGCAGTTTGGCCATCATTTTCCACCTGCTGCCACTTTCCCACTTAAAAAATACACACACACACACACACACACACACGAGCGCATTCTCGCACACCCCCAATCTGTGTTCCTATCTTCCACACAGTCAAAACATGGTTTTCAGACTGTCCTGAGACCTTCATTTCTAATATTCCATCGATAATTAACCAGATGGCACAGTGAAAGAGCACTGGTTTATTTATTTTTTTTGGTTGGGCTGTAGTTTTAATTTTTTAAGCCATAATTAAACAGATATGCACTGGTGTCATCTTATTGAATACTAAAAGTAAATTAAAAGAAACCACCATGCTTTCTGCGGCATCATCCTGATGTGGTTTTTATATACTAGAGAATATCAAGTAATTTGAAATAACTCAACTTCCTGAGATGAGAAAATCTGGTACAGCTACAATCACCATAACCAAAAATTGTTGTCTTAGTTTGGTGGGCAGCCTCAAAGGAATAAACCCACATTCTTCCTAGTCATTTATGAAACCCCATTATTTTATTTCAGAAGTGTTGAATTCCTGTTTGGAAAAAAAACCTGAGCGGCTATTGCTTAGGAGAGAAAAAAGTGTTTGCAGGACTAAAGCCAATCTGAGAAGATCTACAATACATGAATTTATCTTTATGACAAGGCATCATTCAAATGACCTTTAGCTTCTATAACAAGATTAAAGTCCCAGAGTGCAAAAGACATTTTCTCCTTGGTAAAATATTTACTTCCTAAGTGTTCTGAAAAGTTTTATTTATTCTTCTTTAGAATGAACTTATACAGCATTGCAGCATTTTAAATTAAAACAGAAACATTATGAAGTAGGAAAAAATGAGAGCCAAGGATTCTGCTATCCCAGTGGAAAATACTAGAAACAAATGTTGAGAAAACGAAAATAATTAAATGAAAATATACTGCTTGGAACTTAACACTAAGCAGGTGCAGAAAGTGAGTGAAAGGAGAATTGTAAATCTTAATACTCGATTTTTATTGCTAGTAAAGAGAGTTTCAAAGCACTATTAATTGATTGAACAAAACCCATGATTAGTGGTAATTACAGAGATTTTCTCCACACACTATTATTTTGCTGAATTTCTAAAGAGATAATCAAGGCTATTATTTTTAATAGACGGGAAAAATCATATAATGATTTCCATATTGTGTCACAATTGAACTGAGACAAAGTAGTCCTCCCTCCCCTCCCCTCCCCGTAAGAAAGAATTGTCAGGAAAATAGGTTATAGAGCTTGTTTTTAAAATCAAGTTTCCCTGAATGAAAAAAAAAAAGGATTTCCATAACACCTTTGACAGTTGCCTAAGGGCTCTGCAAATAAGAATAACTAAAAACTACAAATATTTTAAGGGAAAATCAAAAGATTCAGCTGGGTCTTTAAACACTTTTCTAAAAGACAGACTATACACAAGCATATTAAAAATATGCTGAAAAATATAAATTTTATGTGTTACATTGTAATGGCCAAAGCCTTCAGAATAAATTCCGCCATGATGAAAATCTTCATAACAAAGACCGCTTGTGATAATGACAAAGTCCCAGTACATGAAAAGACTACCTATAATTCCTTGGAATTCAATCAATTAACTATTTATGTATTGAAAACCTAACGTGTGCAACAGTGAGCTAGATACTGACGGGGAATACAAAATAATAATATGTGGAACAGGCAGAAATTTTGGACTCCAGAATTCCTATTTACAGCATATAGAGTAATAAGAGTCTACATATCATAGAAATACATGCCTGGTAGGGCTTCAATAAGACACACGGCTCAATCTCCCACCTTTGGGAAGGTGTTTGCCTACCCTAAACCCTCCAAGATGTATGATTTAAAGTAAGACAGTAGTTCCACAATGACCCTTTCTTTCAGTCCAAGCTCTAATTGATCTCTCAGACCAATTTAGCCCTGTTTCCTCCTTGGAGATAACTGGTCAACCCTCTTTATATCATTAGGCTTTAAAAGAGCAATTAAGCTCTTTTACTGATAAAAGTATCCCAGTGCCATCAGGTAAACCATATTCAAATTAGCTTTAATTTTTAAAAAATATTGCACACAAATATTTCCAAGAGGCTGCACATGAGAACAAGGCTTGTATTCAACAATAAACATTGATTTGAGGAGGTGAGGCCTTGAAGATTAAGCAATAGCAATAAGGTCCCCACCCCCAAATCCTATTCGTAAAAAAAACAAATCAGGATGTCCCAAACACTGAAAGATGAATATAAATAAAACAGAAGGTTTGAAGGAAACAATTATGATAAGAACAATTTCTACAGAATAATGCGATTTAAAAAGTCTTGCAGCCAAGAATTCACCTGCTGTTTTTTCATAATCAATCTATGTTAAACTGAGTAGTACGCTTCTTCCAGTAAGTGGTATCTATGGCAAGTTAATTGACTGCCTTTTTTTTGTACACGTACACACACACACACACAAAAGTGTTAGATCCAGGACTTATTTTTTCCTAGTTAGAATTCTGATGGGATTATGAATAGTCACGCTGGCTGGGGGAGTCATTATTTTTCCCAAGGCATGTTGTTATTACTAAATGACTTCATAGAAAATGTTGCTCATAAATGTATGGGAATAGGGATGTGTATTTCCTCACTTTTCACTGATGGGGTTCCCAACACAGGTCAAAGAGTAGATTCTGATTTAAATAACAAATCATTTTGATTTAACTTCATACCCTTTAATCAAGGAGATACCAAATAGTATTAGTCTCCCTCGCAAAGCACATGTTGACTCATGTGAGCACACACATCAATAATCAGGTCTTACCCTGTTTTCTCATTATCTTCACTGACTTGACCTGAGCACTGAAATTTGGAATGTAAATACTATAAATTGCTTCCAATTCAGCTGCTGAATTCAAAGACATGTTATGTGATGTTTAAGGATAAACCAAGTGGCAGGCTAATCCTTCCCATCTTATACCAATGCTAATTCAATTTAAGAAGGTTGAACAGTGTGCATTCTCCAAAGGCACATATGATCCATGAAAAAGGCAGGAAAGCCACGCTGATTAGGGAAAGGTAAAACATCATCTAATGGTTCTTAACATCTTCAGGGGTCACCTGGCCCTTTAAGAATATGGTGAAAGCTCCAAATCCTCTCCTCAGAAAAATATGATAAACAAAATACAATAACAACACAAAATTTGTCTAAAAATTTCAGGAGCCACAGCAGCCCCCAGTTAAAGACTGGGATCCTGGACTAAAAACCTTTGACCATATTAGATACTAGATATAATTAGCAATAACACAGTTTAAAGTGTAGCTTCTAAAACTTTATTCCATTGGTTCTAACCATCTTGCCCTAAGTTTCATGATTAACCATTCATATAATTTTTCAGAGAAATAACTTTGATTAGTACCAAATAAAGTTTGCTTTACTATAGTTACTCTACAAAAAACACTTACCGACTTTTGCAAAGGCCTCTTTGAGTTCATCAAGCTCATCTTTGGAAATCTGAGTGGTAGCCATCTCATCCATTTAAAGATCTAAAGAGAAACCAGAAGGGTTTAAGACTTTAAACAGAAACAGAGTCATAGATACAGAGAACAAACAGGTAGTTGCCAGAGGGGAGGGCGGAGGGGGAGGAAAGAAATGTGAGGGAGCTTAAGAGGTACAAACTTCCAATTATAAATTGGAAAATAAATAAGTCACAGGTATGAAATGTACAGTGTGGGGAACAGAGTCAATAACTATGTAATATCTTTGTGTGGTGACACATGACAACTAGACTTATCATGGTGATCAGTTTGAAATGTACAGAAATATCGAATCACTATGTTGAGTAACAGGAACTAACAGTGTTGTGGGTCAATTATACTTCAAAAACAAACTCACAGAAAAAGAGATCAGATTTGCAGTTAGCAGAGGCAGAGGTAAGGGGAGGGGGAATTGGATGAAGGTGATCAAAAGGTACAAACTTCCAGCGATAAGATAAATAAGCACTAGGGATGTAATGTACAACACGATAAATATAATTAAAACTGCTGTGTGTTATATATGAAAGTTGTTAAGAGAGGAAATCCTGAGTTCTCATCACAAGGAAAACAATTTTTTTCTATTTCTTTTATTTTGTATCTATATGAGATAATGCATGCTTACTAAATTTATTATGATAATTATTTCATGATGTATAGAAATCAAATCATTTTGCTGTTCACCTTAAACTTATACAGTGCTGTATGTCAATTATATCTCAATGAAACTGGAAGAAAAAATTTTTTTAAGACTTAAAAAAATTTTGTGATGATTATAAGCGCTCCTGCAAACTCTCATTTTAGGGATAATTTACACTTTCTAGAAATGCAAACTACTAAACCATCTGAATAGGTCCTCATATTTCTAGCTACAGCCATAATAAAGAAAACAAACAAATGAGAAGTTATCATTTACCAAAAGTTATTCAGAAAAAAATACTTGTGAATCTTCCTTTCAAGGACAAAATCTTACATTACGTTCAAAGAATGTAAGGAAGGGGAAGGTACCAAGTAATGACAGAAATTCTTGGTTATATGTGCCAAAACTAAGTCAAAATTATGTGACCAAAGATTCGTGTAAAATATAACTTTTCTGGGACTTCCCTGGCGGTCCGGTAGTTAGGACTCCAAGCTTCCACTTCAGGGGGCACGGGTTCGATCCCTGACTGGGGAACTAATATCCCGAATGCCATGTGGCGTGGCCGATAAATAAATAAGTAAATAAATGAATAAGTGTTAAAAAAATAACGTTTTCATTTAGCATTTACGTATCTATCTATCTTACTGGCTATTTCCATTTTTCCCATCTTTATTGAGATATGTGACATATGATACTGTGTGAGTTTAAGGCGTATATCATAATGATTTGATATACACATATATTGCAAAATGATTACCACAATAAAAGTTAACACATCTATCACCTCACATAGTTATCACCATTTTTTCCATTTATATATCACCATTTCCATATATCACCATTTTTTTCCCATTAAGCCATTTAAAAATCTTTCACTGTGAAAAAACTGATTTTCAGGTAGTATAAAAACAGCTATCAATCATTCCCATTAAAGGAGGAGTCAACTGGGCTTCCCTGGTGGCGCAGTGGTTGAGAGTCTGCCTGCCAATGCAGGGGACACGAGTTCGTGCCCCAATCTGGGAGGATCCCGCATGCCGCGGTGCGGCTGGGCCCGTGGGCTATGGCCGCTGAGCCTGTGCGTCTGGAGCCTGTGCTCCGCAACGGGAGAGGCCACAACAGTGAGAGGGCTGCGTACCCCCAAAAAAAAAAAAAAAAAAGGAGGAGTCAACTAAAACAAATTATTTTTGGCTTTGATACAGAAACACACACAAGAGCAGGCAAATTAACACATCTTTGTGTACACAACTTATTAATATTATTTGAGTTTATACTCTTTCTGATTTGGCCCTATTTTACCTATTTAACCAATAGTCAGGGCTTGGCAAACTATGGCCTGTGGGCCAGATCTGGACCACTGCTTATTTCTGTATGGTCCCCAAGCTAAGTATGGTTTTTACAGATAAACATTTGCTGTCAAATGTTTGAACCTCAATTAAGTGAAATGTTACCCCAGGGGGGGAAAAAAATTCCATTCTTCTCATCAGTAGAGTTGTATTACCAAAAAAGGTACTCAAATATTTATTATATTTTGACTTTTGTCAGTAAAAATCTGTGGAAATAATATTTAAACCCTTGATATTAATAATATAATATTCTTATTTTGCCTCTTGGCGTACAATATACATGATGTGGACCTTTACAGAAAAACTTGACTGAGCCCTGCAACAGAGAAAGGAGGTCTGTATCACAATGGAAAATTCCCACATACCAACCTATTAACAATTTTTAGACAGAAGGAAATGAAAATGATTATGTGCTGTCCTTTTTTGTTTTGGCTTTGTTTTTTTCTGTCTTTTTAATCTTTTTAAAGAACTTTACTCTTTAGAACAGTTCACGGCAAAATTGAGCAAAAAGCACAGAGAATTCAGCTCCCACATACCACCTGCCCTCACACTCGCACATAATGTAACTTGCCTGTTCATCTTCCATCAGAGGGGTACATTTGTTACAACTGATGAATCTTCTTTGATACAGCATTGTCACCTAAAGTCCATAGTTTACATTAGGCTCACTCTTGGCATTGTAACACATATTACGCATTTTGGCACCATTATAGTATCATACAGAATAGCTTCACTGTTGTAAATGTGTTGCCTTTTCAAAAAAGTAGTCTATGTGTAAAATTTCACAAACTATGTGAAATGCAAATTTGAGATCTTATATTTACCCCTTTTAGACATTTCAAAAATAATTTTTGAATAGCCTTTCATATGTATTTGTGGGATTTATTTATTTATTTATGGCCGCACCGCGGCATGTGGGATCTTAGTTTCCAGACCAGTAATTGAACCCATGCCCCCTGCAGTGGAAGCATGGAGCCCTAACCACTGGACCACCAAGGATTTCCCCCTTTTAGACATCTTTATTAAAAGTTAAAAAATTACTAGCCAACTCATCTTTTTTGCCATGATGACTAATACTTAGTACAGAGACGCTCAAGAGAGAGCTGGGCCACATCTGTCTTTTGCACACCCATAGTTGTCACTTCTACAACTTATCACAGTCCCAGGCAGGTAGTAAGGCACTCAATAAAATAGTATTTTCATAAATTCATCCATTCAACAACTTGTGTCAAGGCCTACATTAGACAAATTCATATTCCTACTAATTCCCTGAACGCTCATAACAGCCTTTTGAGGTAAATATTCTTACTCCCTTTTTTCTTATTAGAGATAACCTAGGCTCAGAGAGACCATGGACCTGGAATTCAAACTCAGGTTTCTCAAATCCCTGGGAAGTTTTAGCTAAGTTTCCACCATAATGTAACACATTTATAATGACTCATATTTTTAAAAAATTAAATAAAAACAGACTTTTTAAAAACATAAAACAGAACTTGCCGGTTCATAAACTTTTCTTACCTATGGTGTTAAAATGTCACTAAAGAGGGACAACTTCTCAGTAGAAAGTTGGGTAAATACTCCTTTCAGAGCAGTCTCGGAATCTATAAGGTGAAGACCTTCAGTTGGACACGAAGGCAGACATTTTAAAGATTAAGAGTAAAAAGTGATTTTGCATAAGTTTAGCTGCAAAGTGATAACAGTACTTTAAAAAGTATTGTAGGGACTTCCCTGGAGGTCCAGTGGTTAACTCTGCGCTTCCACGGCAGGGGCTGCAGGTTTGATCCCTGGTTGGGGAACTAAGATCCCACATGCCCCGTGGCGTGGCCAAAAAAAAATATTCTATATTTTATTAACATGGTGTTCAACACCTCTCATTACAAAAATACTATATAGGATTTACTCCAATTTTCTTCGTGTATATTTTAAGTAATGATGTTTTCAATACAAAATTATTGCCCATCTCCCGTAATAATACCACGCAGAACAATGGCACAAAAAGTTTGAAAGTGAGACTGTCTCAGAAAATCCAAAACATGTGGCCTCTCCTTTACTTCTTTTTTTAAAAAAATTAATTAATTAATTTATTTATTTTTGGCTGCGTTGGGTCTTCATTGCTGTGTGCGGACTTCCTCTCATTGCGGAGATCGGGGGCCACTCTTTGTTGTAGTGCACGGGCTTCTCATTGCGGTAACTTCTCTTATTGCGGTGGCTTCTCTTGTTGCCGAGCACGGGCTCTAGGCTCGCGGGCTTCAGTAGCTGTGGCTTGAAGGCTCTAGAGTGCAGGCTCAGTAGTTGTGGCGCGCGGCTTTAGTTGCTCCGCGGCATATGGGATCTTCCCAGACCAGGTCTCGAACCCGTGTCTCCTGCATTAGCAGGCAGATTCTTAACCACTGCACCACCAGGGAAGCCCCTCTCCTTTACTTCTAAAGGTCCTTTCTAGTTTGGGCAATTCGTGAGTCAATAATAATCTAAAGTAGTCTTCTTTTTTTAAAGACGATTTTATTCTCATACTACTATATCACTTCTATAAAAGAGAAAATTAGACAAAGATGGTTCTGGACATACCCCCCGCCCCACCGCACCCTTTATCCCTGCTGAACAGTGGGTTCTGACTCAATCCTTCCCTCCCACTTCTCCCCTTTGCAAGCAGCGGGTCTGAACAGGGTAGAAATCTCTTCCCTCTTTTTATACACCTCCCCCAACACACACCTCTACCCTCACACAATTTACCAAGGCGTCTGTTATATGCCTAGTTCCTGCCCTCAAGGAATCTACAATCTGGGGAAGACAAAAAAATGTAGATAATTATAATTTGACATAAAGTGAATTAGTGGTTGTAATAAAAGGTAGAGAAGGAGAAAGACTCTGGAGACCATAAGGATTATTAATTCCATCTCAGGCAGGCCAAGAAAGTAGTACTTTTGTTCTTCGTGCAAAATTAGGAAATACATAGATCTCACAGAAATGATTTCGAGGCACTTGTTTACTTAAAAAAATATTAACACAACGCAGCATTTAAAAAACCCAAAATATACTTTCTGTTCTTTCTTTCTTTATTTATATGGCTGCACTGGGTCTTAGTTGTGGCACACGGGCTCTAGTTCCCCGACCAGGGATCAAACCTGGGCCCCCTGCATTGGGAGCATGGAGTCTTAACCACTGGACCACTAGGGAAGTCCCCAAAATATACTTTAAAGTTTTCTAACTTCTTATTCCTGTCTAATTATCATAATGAAAGCTTAAAGTATCCCCTTTTACACCTGTAACTCAGATTTTTCATCTACAGGAGATATGAAGAGGCACAACTAAGAGTAAAAAGAACTGCAATACACATATATTCCCAAAACAACATTTGTTTGATCCAGGATAACAAAATAGCTTAATTTAGGAGTCTCTCACTTGAATAAATTCAATTTCATTTATTTACAATTATTTGAAAGTAAATAAATAAATGCTACCCTGAGGCACCTGAGCTTAAGAAATCCAACATAAAGTTTAAAAGGCTTACAATATACACTTCAGTTGACAAAAATCACAATATTTAAATTAGCTATTTAATGCAGACTTTTTTTTCCCCACTATGAATAAAAAAAGTTTGTCCTTAAGACTACTCAAAGGTATTGATGGAATCTTTAAGGAAATCAAGCAATGAAATACTATCTTGGGAGAAAATATCACATTTAAATAATTTAGGGAAGACAGGAACATCAGATTTTTAGAAAACTTGCAAATTTACTGAAAACTCTATCCCTCTTCATCAGGCATTCATTGAATTTTTTCTCTCAAAGCAAGTAAAACATCCCAGACTGGGGTTTAGGAAGCAAAATAGATGATGACATCATTATTGCCCTATAGACACGTTGATTCAATCCTGAACACTTGCGGCAAACTGTTGTTCCCCACCCAAGAATGCAGTATGTTATGATAGGAAGATTGTGAGATGTGGAATCAGAAGACATCAATTAATGCCCCGGCTCTGCTACTTCCTAGCAGTGTGTCTATGAGCGAGTTTATTTAATCCTGCTAAGGCTCAGTTTCCTCTTTTGAAAACAGCGATAATAACTACTTCCCCAGGGTCCTTGTGAAGATTAAAGACGGCATGTGAAAGCACACTGTAAACTATAAAGTATTATACAGCAACTTCAAATCCTTAATGAAAGAAAACGGTGAACAAATCAATGCCTAAGTAATTGTGAGAGGCTATATAAATATAAGGCATGAGTTCTACTAAGAACCTTTTAAATGGAATGTACGAAAAGTTATGTCATTTGCCCTATAATTATTGACTACAGAATATAATAGATCTCCTTCATATATAAAAATTATAAGCCTTTAAGTCGAAGTAATTTAAGAAGGATGGGAATAACAAAAATCTGTCAGCCATTTTTTACCCATTACTCAGTTTGGCTCCTGCATAAGACCAGTTTCTAAACACAACTTGAAGAACGGCCAGGAGATTTTTTTTTAAATACAATTTTTACTTTATATCAGGACCACTTAAAAAAATAGCTAACAGCTTGTCAATATTGTCACATTCCTCCTACGTTGCACTTTTTTTTCTTAAGCAATGCAAAATAAAAGGTGAAGAGGTAAAAAGTAAATATTATTGCTGAATAAAAGTTTAACCTCAATTTCACAGTATGTGATTGGTAGGTAAAAAGAAAGTCTGACTTTTGAAATATGTTGAAATGTGTCCTTTTCCCCAGTCTGTCTTCCCACAAAAGTGAACTTTATTTACATGGAGAGAGCAGGGGAAAGAAAGAAAAGAAAGAAAGAAAAGAAAGAAAGAAAGGAAAGAAAGAAAGAAAGAAAGAAAGAAAAGAAAGAAAGAAAGAAAGAAAGAAAGAAAGAAAGAAAGAAAGAAAAGAAATATATTTTTCCTCCATTTAAATTTAGCCAAATGAAATACCATCAAAAGTAAAAGCTTCCAGGGTCTCTGCATTTTTCTGAATTCTCTCATCTGCAGAGCACTTTGATCTGTCCCCAATTCTGTTTCCTCCCTAGCTCCTATGCCTGCTTTCGCTATAAAGGGAAAGCATCAGGAGAAAAGCAAACCCTCTCCCTAAACATCTGAGACACAGGAAAACAGATTTTCAAATAAGGGAATGAAAGGAAAGCAAACAAAACCTTGTTTGTTTGTTTTGTCATAAAAGGATATGGTGTACAACTGGGTCTGAATTCAGGGCGTCACCCATAGAGGAATCTTATGCCTATGAAGTCATCCCTAATTACAGAGTTTGACTAACAATACAGCAATTATGAAACCACTCCACTGGCTCCTTTAACTATACTTAAACCCTCAACACAAATCTTTGCTGAGAAAGGTGTACCTACAACTACCTACCTGAAACTATTACTCAAATTCTAAAAGGCATTTGATGGAGATGAGGAAAGGGGGGGTGGTGCCTGTTTTCATCCCCTAAGGTGATTCACTTTAGGAATGCTGCTGACTAAATAATCTACTTACTAATCTGTGTCATTCAGAACCACTCGGGTCAGGAAGCAGGGCACACAATGGGAAACTTAACCATAGATAATCAAGAGTTGATTACGAATTTTATATTTTTTTCTTGAAGTTGAGAGGAACTAAAAGATAAAAGCAGGGCATATTCACCATAGACATTATCCAGCCACTTGTATGCCAGGTAAACAGAATTGGTAAAGTGAGGCTGATGACTTAAAATCAGAGATTTGGCCACACACACTTAAGCTGGTAAGCTCAAATCATGAAGAAGAGAGGGTGGACAAAACATGGAAGAATACATTATTTGTATTTGTGTATTTGTCACCTTCCTCTGTCCAAAACAGGCAGCGCTTTGGAGCAGCCACACTTCACATACCTACCTGTACCAACAGAAACTACCACCCTGCCTCCTCACTAGTAGGTAAGTCAACAGCACTAGTCTCCAGGTCAGATGGGCGTGCAACACTCTCAGCTAAAGCTCACCCACTCTCACTATGATTACCAAGCTCTAGTGCCGCGTTTCCAAATGACTTGAGAAGGTTTCAACTTGAATGCCTATCATATTCACCCACTTATTCATGTATATTCAAGCCTTAATTGAAGGCTTAATATGTACCAAGCACTGTGTTGGGTGCTGCAGATATAGAGATTTAGGACCCAAAGTCTCCTCTCAAAGACCTTACTGTCCAGCGGGGAGAAAGATGGAAAAACAAAGACATAATATTAATGCCATCAGCCTATTCACTGAGTGGTGGGGTGACAGTGGTGGGCTTCAGGAAAAGTTTTCCAGAGAAGGTGACTTTTGAACGTTATATTAAAACATAAGTAGGGCTTCCTCAGACAGATATCACTGGTAAAGGCATTCCAGGCAGAGAGAAGATGATATTCTAGAGGAAGATGATACTCTAGAGCTGTAGAAAGATAGTGTGGTTGGAGCACTGTGCCTAGGGTTTGAGAGAGACACAATTGGAGCAGAAGGTCAGGGTCTAATTTAGAAAGGCCACACTTAAAATCTGGACTTGACCCTCTGGTCAAGGGAGAAGCAAGGTCAGTGAGGAAAATTCCAGTCAGGAGAGTCTAAGTGTCTACATTTGAACTTACTGCCACGTTATTTCTCCCCTTTTCAAATATCTCTCCTGTCAAATCAGGTCTCCTTTTCAACTTCCCTACTTTCCTCAGTCTCCAGGTTTACAAATTTGAGAAGTTTGGCCACAAGAAACCACTGGAGATTGAAGTAAATCACTAAGCTCTCTGGATTCTTCCATCATACCCCTTTATCACCTCATGTCTGGCCTTTTCCAAAGGCCTTTTAGCTGATCTATCTATGGTCCTGTCTCCCTCCAATGTAATCTCTACGCTGCTAACTTCCTGAAGAGCAGATCTAAGGTATGTTTCCTACAAAAGCAAGTCCTAACTTTTTTTTTTTTTTTTTTGCGGTACGCGGGCCTCTCACTGTCGTGGCCTCTCCCGTTGCGGAGCACAGGCTCCGGACGCGCAGGCTCAGCGGCCATGGCTCATGGGCCCAGCCGCTCCGCGGCATGTGGGATCTTCCCAGACCAGGGCACGAACCCGTGTCCCCTGCATCGGCAGGCGGACTCTCAACCACTGCGCCACCAGGGAAGCCCAAGTCCCAACTTTTAAGCACAACATCCTAAGCCCTACACTCTTCTGTATTGATACCTGTCTATCTTTCCAATGTTTCTTCCGATTACACACACTGCACACCCTGGAATCACACTCTCTTCACACCCTATTCCCCAAACAGGCCATGTATTTTCCCACCTCTGTTCCTTCTCCTCTGTGCTTCTCTCTAGTGGTATGCTGTTCACCTGTCTCCTATGTACTTTTCAAAAGCATCTTTGAGAAAGACTCTTTGGAGTGTCCCCACCTGAGAGAAAAATTCTCTGTTCCCAGGACTCTCACAGAACTGCATGCTTTCTTCTGTTACAGCCAGTGCTGGATCCTTTCAGACAGCTCCAATTTTAAATATCTTACTGTCAGACCATATGTACTAATTTTTGAATGGGAAAATATAGTCACCACAAGGATAGCATTTAATACTACTATACATAAGCTCTTTGATGGGATGGAAGGGACTGTTTCCCATTCATCTTCATATTCCCAGCCCCTCTCACTGTGCCTACAGAGTAGGTAATATAAATAATTAATATAATAACATATCATTGTAAGTTTATACTATAGCAGCTAACATTCTTGGAGGACTAATTGTTTATATGGACTGTGTTAAATGCTTTATATACATTATGTAAGTTATTTCTCAGCAAAACTCTATGAACCACGTAATATTGTTATTTCCATTTTACAGAAAAGCAAACAGGATTAGAGAAGTTGAGTAACTTGCCCAAAGTCACATGGCTAGAGAGAGGTAGAGCCAGGTCTCAAACCCAACTCCACCCGACACCAAAGTCAGCATTCTCAATCGTTATGCTGTACTGCATAGCTTCCTCAACCACGGCTTAGTGAATGAATTTATCTCCCCACAGACTATAAACTTATTAAAGTAGAAACACAGCTTACTCATCTCTGTATTCACCACAGCACTCTACGCAGAGACACAATGCATTATTAGTAAATATCTTGAATCAAAAAAGGTCCACATCTAGTACCCACAACCATTTTGATCATGTCAGTCCCATTTCAGGAAGCTATAATTTCTTATGCCTAAACAGCTGGTCTAAACTTTGCCTGGTATTCCTGGTCCTCTAGTGTTCCTACGAGTCACATCTAACCAGTTTAACCTTTCAACAACACTCAAAATTAGCTTTTTGATCACAACCATCCTCCTGAACGATACCCGTCCTATTAACTCCTACATCAGCACCTTTTATCCTGCCGCCACTACCTCCTGCCCTCCCTGCTAGTAAGAACTCCCTCTCTCTGTATCTACCTTTCACACTTATAATGCCCTCCTCTTTATTCCTCTTATCTTCTTATCCAAATCCTACTCATCCTTCAAGTCTCAGCAGAAGCCTCATCGCCTCCCAAACCACATCTCCCAGTGACTCCACACCCCTGCTGACCTTTCTCTTCAACTCCCACAGGATCTAGAATCTTGCCACAAAATTTAGCAGTTTAATTATAGACTTCCTCCTATAGTTATATAAGTGGATGTGAGTACAGTCTGGCTGGGACATCCATCATCCTACTAGATTCAGTTCATCTGCCTCCTCCACACTGATCCTCAAACTTGGTCCAAGAGAATAATCTTCCCCAATCAAAGACAACCATTCTTTCACCAAGAGCACGCAAATACTTGTCTAATTACTTGCTCTGCAAGTCTTATTTCAAGATTGTTTCTCAAGAACAGAGTCTAAACTTCATCTTCCTCCCGGATACTCCCACAATGATAATCCATTGCTGGATGCTGGGTACAGAGGTATGGCTCAAAAAATATTCCAGTTGACTGCAATGTTTTGAGGGTGGTGATAATCTGCAACATGCCCAATATTCAATGATTACTGAAATTATATTAGGGAAGAAACAAGAGCCTAGGGTAGTTGAGTGACTTTGCCCAAGACACAGAGCTGTGCAGCAAATGTAAAATTAAAAAAAAAAAAAAGAGTATGTGAGAGAGAAGGTAATTAACTACTCGTACCATAAAAATAAAAACAAAGAGGCTACACACTGCTTTGTGGAAAGAAGGCTCATGCCTATTATACCCTATGGAAGATAATTTAAAAACTCCTAACCAGGAATTCCCTGGCAGTCCAGTGGTTAGGACTCTGTGCTTCCACTGCAGGGTGCACCGGTTCGATCCCTAATCAGGGAACTAAGATCCCGCATGCTGCATGGCACAGCCAAAAAACAAAACAAAAACAAAAAAAACCTCCTAACAAATGTGACCATCATATTGAGAAATATGAACGGTTGCCAGAAAATGCAGTTCCTTTCAGCTAATTCGTTTTTATTACTTAAAGGAGGGATTCACTTAATCCTTGAACTGAAATCACCAAAACTGTAACTGTGTAAAATATATAGAATATTGGCAACGGGTTCAGTAGATACTATATATTATAGAGTTCTAAAATTTCTTTCTTCAAAATACTGGTGTTAAGTGAGTACTGACAATAAAACAGGCCATACTTTTTCAAAAGAAGGACATGAATGCTGACCTTCTCTTGTGGCACATTCATTCCTATATATGACATGTTTCTGCTTCCCTGTATTTAATATCCCTTAATTTCAGCCACTTACATGCTAACTACTGTAAACAACCATTCCCATTGTATCAGTGCTAATAACTTAGTACAAATGTAAGCAAACACTCAAGTATCAATGTGACGATTTGATTTTGAGTTTAGGATTTCTTTTTTCATACATAAGCCATCACTGTGGTACTCCTAGTTTTTTTAGTGATTAGTTTTTTACCTTACAGCTGATTTTTCTCCAGGGGCAAGCGGCTTGGAGTTTTGTTTGCTTACTTTTAGAAAACTTTAATGGAATCTTGGTAAAGGAGCAACTGTAATAATTTAAGAGGTTATATGCCTCTTTCTCAATTTAATGATCTGTTGCTCTGAAAGTCACAAGTGAGTCAAACTCTAACTGGTCTCACCTGTGTCACAGGTTTCTAGTCCTGAAACTTTAGGAAAGGTAAAAGCAGACAGAAGAAGTGGTGAAGGATTTTACTGTTTATTATTCCAGCACCTCAGCATTATTAAAAATTGTTCGTTATAGTCAACGTGGAGAGCAGACTTCTGTGATGAAAGCAACATTCAACATGTAGAACATACTTTACTTAACGAGGTTGTTTTTCAGGCCTAGACCCTCTGGTAATTCTACTTGACATTTCAGCCGCAAATTGGTAAAACTACACAGAGGACATTGATAGATAACCCCCAATAGAACAGACAGTATTTTCCCATGAGGCACTGTTATATATGCTGTTAGGCTGTACAGGATTCGGGACTAGAGAATAAAGCAGCTGGCTGATGGAACACACATCTGGATACATTTAGCAACTATGCTTCTACAATTCATTTAGATTAAAATAATAGGAACACAAAAACATATCATTTTGGTAACATAGCACAGCATTTCAGGGACATTTGTGAAATGACCTAAAAAACTAACTTACTATTTACATGACAAAATACGTTTCAAATTCCAAATCAATTGAGCAGTGAACTCTGGAAGGTTCTATCAGTGACTGAAGGCTAACTCCCCCTTTTATCCAACCTCAAGTAGCTGCCTGCCTATAAGTGCAATTTTGCTTTGGATGTACCCAAAAACATTAAGGAGACTGAAACATTAGCTCACTATATTTAATGTGAAGAAGGGATTGCTATCTCCTGCGTGTATGCTGCTCCAACAATGCCCATGGATGCATGAGAGAGGGTGAAGGTTTATTAAGGAGGGCGAGGGAGCAGAGGCGGCTGTTATTTGCCAAGTAATGCACACAGAGTTAAACTAGCCCTCTTCCTACTTCCCTAATACCTACACCCAATTAAGCCACCTCAAATGTTCTGTCTGTGTTGTTTTAAAGGAGATGCAGCGTAGGGTTCTGGTTGCTAACCAGTGACGCCCCTTCCCCAATTCCGGGAGCTCCCCACCCCCCAGCGTGTCCCACCATCTACTTCTCTATCTCCTCCGCTAGGCTGTGAGCTCCCTGAAAGCAGGGCTGGTACCTCGTTTGACTTTGTATCTTGGCTCACAATAAGCCCCTACTAAATGTTTGTTGAATGAACTGATGTTCGAAAGTAGGGAAAGTGAACAGACTTAAACATACTGCAGGCTAAGTAGTTGTCACGCGTGGTTTTCAACATGCATACTCTATAGAGAAAGCTGGGAACAAAATAGTCAAGACATAATAATGTTCCCACATTCTTCACAGGCACTTGGCCTGTTAGCATGCTTTAACTATCTACTGGTCTTTAATACTTCAAGATACTACAAAACTCTTCAAGATGTTTGCAACCTGTTCTTTGAATTTAGCTGAAAGTCAAACAAAGGTTTTTTTTTGCTTTCAGAAACAGCTTTTACTTGGCAACAATTTTGGCAATCAAGCAGCACATTTCACCTTTACAATAATATACATCACGCACACATCATGTTTTGACAAACCTGCAATTTATAGATAAATGTATCATTTAGAAATAATGTAAATTGCTGCAAACTAAAGCTGTACTTAAAAATTTTATTATGAAAATTTTCAATGTATACAAAAGAGAAAATGTACAGCAAACACCCATAATCCCATCATCCAGATTCTACATTTATCAGATTTATCAGGATTTCCACACTGATTCTCTCTTCCTGTCCTCTTCTTTTCCCCTGCTTCCTCCCTCCCTCCCTTCTTGACCCCCCCTTCCCTATCTCCCCCTCCCCCACCCCTCTCTCTCCCCCCCACCTCCTGAATTACTGTAAAGCAAACCCCAGACATCCCATGAGTGATTTCACCCTACTTAGCTATTAAATGAGTTCATTTCCTGGAAACACCTCTATTCTGTTCTAGGATCTAGCATAAGCTAGATTCTAATTGATCTTTTTTTCAAGTACCAATATCTGTGAGTCACTTAAACCCCAAAGGGTGCCCAATCCTGTGTCATTTCCTGGAGGAATATCAAATACTTCCATTTTAAGTAAAAGTTTACTTTCCTCTTTTTGTCTTAATAAAGATAAGATCTTTAAGCAATGGCTATTTTAAAATAAGTTAATAATTTTTCCCATAGAAACATTCACATCAATTAAGTCAGATTGAAGACATTCTTTAAATTCTTGCTAGACAAGAGTTTTGTAGA
This sequence comes from Monodon monoceros, assembly GCF_005190385.1. NCBI lineage: Eukaryota > Metazoa > Chordata > Mammalia > Artiodactyla > Monodontidae > Monodon > Monodon monoceros. The sequence goes on along the minus strand of NW_021703779.1, from coordinate 97,143,332 downwards.
TATTTAATATACATCTTAACCGTATTCTAAAAGCCCCCTTTCCTATTATGAAGAATACTATATGAAACCCAAAGACACAACAAAGTTATACCTCTACTTTCCCATCTTTACAAAGCTAAGAAGTATTAACTCCTTGGATTGAAATAGCACATTCTTCTTTTAAAAGGTCCAATCCCTTTATTTCCTAAGTAAACTCTGACATTTTCCAAAAATATCTGAATAATTTATGAAAAAAACATATCTGCTGCTAATGAAATTAATTAACCTTCACACTTGAGGAGTATTTCCATTCTCCTTTCCTGTGAAAAATAACACGGAAGCCAAGGGCAACCTTCAGGTATATATCTCTCACAAGGCAAGATCAGACCAGTTAACTCAAGACAAAATATTATGATGTACAACTCAGAAATCACTAGAGATAAAATTTCAGCTTAGACTTTGAGCTAAGCTGGAAGATTATCTATTAGTCACTAAAATGGCCTCCTGCAGTATAACATACCCTGCTTATATGTTCTCAAATATGGTACTTGTTAATTGAGAAAACTAGACTCTTTTGTTTCATACTTCACTTTTTACCTCATAGGGGTGTAGTTAAGTACAACTAATTTGAGAGGTTACCCTTGATTCGGAGTCGAGATTTATACAACCAGCTATATTGAAATAGGAGAAATAAAACATATGATCACCATGTGATAGAAAACTCTGGTGAGTTTGTAAGCATCAGAAATCACTATCACTACCATACTATAGTAACACCACCAAAATCTCATCACCAATGATTTTCATGTATTTTGGAAAGTATGAATAAACACCAGTACAACTGTTTGTCATAAGTTATTTTGTAAGAGTAGAATATCAATCTGTTTGCCATATTCTGTCATGACAGCTACCCTCAACTTCTATTTCACAGAATTTTGAAAAACCATTCAACAGGGATCAAAAGTATTTGAAATTCCATTCCCCTTCGCCCCACCCCCCAGATATAAAGTAAGAGTTTCTGTCATTTAAACCTTTGGCATCTGACTTGATAGATACAGCTATGTAATTAGGATTAAGTCCCTAAAATATTCCCCAAATAAAGAAAAGACAATATATAGAGAGAGAACAAGTCAGATTCTAAACTTCAAATTTTTCTCTTAAAACAAATTTGCTTCTACTTGAACACATAAGATTTAGAAAGCGTCTCCAAATGTGTAACTACCCAAACACATAATAAGAATTTCGAGATGTTTAAAGTAAATTTCTGCTTAAATATTCCATAATATAAAAGTTAGAGCCTAACGAAATAATATTAAAATTGTTACCCTTCCGGGATGAGAGCAAACCTGTTGTTTCTTTCTCGCAGCACTAAACAGAAGGAACCTCCCACGCCCAGAACGCCAATCTGGAAACCCAACATTCTTCTCACAATTGCAACTTTAGAGAGCAAGTCATAACACTTCCTGCTAGAGAGAGAGAGCACCCTGACAAAGCAATGATACAATACTTACGAATCCCCTTCCTGTCAGCCTCACAGTATTTTGCCAAGTATTAACAAATTCGAACTTCACAACATTTAGAGAAAAGTGAATTTTTTCATTCCAGCTCCACTGAAATCATGCAAGAACACAAGGGAATTTAAAGTTGGTTCAGGTCGAATAGCTACAACCCACATACCTATTTAAAGTCTGAACATTAGCCAAGTAACCTGCTTATTTTAGAACACATGGAACCAGCTTCTCCCCAGAGGCCAAGTCACTCGTCCATAGGAAAGTGCATTACTTAGAAAGGCAAATGAACTGTCCCAGACCACTTACGTTCTATTATTCATCTCGATCCATACTTACGTCTTTATACAACACTTACACTCCATATGCTAGGTGTCAGAGCATTAACTGCGAGTATCTATATCTTGTTTTCTGTTGAATACATAAGCTGTTAAGTGTAGGAACTATATTTTCTACCAGCCTAGCATACAGGAACGAAACCAATACTTGATGAACTGAATTTTCTATTGAGAGGCAGTACTGCTGAGTAGTTTAGAGTTCTGGAGCCAGACTGGGTTCAGATCCTGTCTCCACAATTTTCTAGGTTGTCTTTGGACAAACTGCTTAAGCTCTTGTGCCTGTTTTCTCATCCAGGGATGATAATAGTAACTACATCACATAACGATAACTATTTTGTACATTGTTGTGATGCTTAAATGATTTAATGTGCGTTCAAATTTTAGATCATAGCCTGGTAAATTGTAAGCACTAGGTATGTGATAACTGCTATATTCTTATTATTGAAATTTGTTTTTTTTAACTGGTCTAGCAATTCTAATCAGTTAATTGTTAAATGAAGCAACTGGTTAGCTATGAGTTCTCACCCTTTATGGGAGAGAACAATAAATCAATAGGAGTACTGTGCTAGGTTCAGGAGACCATTTCTAATACTGACATAGGGCAAGTCAATCATTTGAAAGGAAATGGAATGCAATGGGAGCACCAGGGTCTTAGGAATCAGACTGACTTCAACTCTGTGTGACCATGAACACATCACTTAGCTTCTCTGAGCCCCAGGTTCCTATCTATAAAAGTGGAACTAATTCCACGAACTTCAGAGGGTTGCGATGATGATTAAGTGAGATAAATGCATAAGGGGCTCTGGCTCCAGCAAGGTGCTCAGTAAGTGGCGGCCATCGTTATAATCTGTCTGGGATATAATATGCATGATACCATCTGCTCTACCTACCTAATCTGCTCTACCTACCTAATAAGTATGAAAGTGAGATAATAGATCCTTCAGTCCTTTATAAATAATATAAAACAAAGTGAAGCGTTTTATGCTAACATTGAAATCTCAGAATAAGGAGGCGACTCACATTGCAGTCACTTGTAAAAAGCATCAGGACAGCCCACATCAGGAGGCAGAGTGTTCTCCTGTCCTCATCACTAACCACCATTAGCAGACACTGGATTACATTTTGTCTCCTTAATGGAAGCACTTTATTTCATCAACCACAAAAGCTGCATGAACTATCAAAAGGCAACGCAATCCCGAACAGAAGGAATAGAGAGTCAGGAGTCAGAGGACGTGTTTTTCCACCTGTTTTCATTGCTGACTCACCATATGAAGTCTCTTCAACTTTCCTGAGTCTCAGTTTCACCATCTTTGAAACAAGCATAGCACTAGCTGCCTGTAGCCAGTCAGGGAATATGTGGGGTAGTAAGGAATGCTCAAGCACCTTGGGCTAACTGGAAGAAAGGGTATACGTGTACGTATTATCATGCATTTCCAGGGAAAACTGGGGCACAGGCAATTGCCTCCGGTAAAAGGACGGTATCAGTGACAGGCCAGCAATGTTGGGTTTCCCCAGCCTTACTTTTCTTTAGCCACACTTGTCACTTCACAACACTTATATGGGTCTGTCCCAAGTGCTATTAAATTAACTTCCTCGGGCTTCCCTGGTGGTGCAGTGGTTAAGAATCCGCCTGCCAATGCAGGGGACATGGGTTTGAGCCCTGCTCCGGGAAGATCTCACATGCCATGGAGCAACTAAGCCCGTGTGCCACAACTACGGATCCTGCACTCTAGAGCCCGCGAGCCACAACTACTGAGCCTGCGAGCCACAACTACTGAGCCCGCGTGCCACAACTACTGAAGCCTGCGTGCCTAAAGCCTGTGCTCCGCAACAAGAGAAGCCACGGCAATGAGAAGCCCATACACGGCAACAAAGGGTAGCCCCCGCTCGCCGCAATGAAGACCCAATGCAGCCAAAAATTAAAAAAAAATAACTTCCTCAATGATCACGCTACCCAGAAACAGCTTCCTTGTCTTTCCCTTTCTTGGTCATCTGGAATGTATATGCTTTCTAGCTTTCTGAACTCTAAGGCTAATCTTTGATCACAGTGAAATCTGTCAACACCCAGTTGTTGATTTTAAAGTCTATTCACCATAACATGATAGAATTCACTTCAACTGCAAAATATTGTGGTGAAAGTTCTAGGAATGGATACTCCCTTTAAAAATGGACATCTTCTACTTAGTAAATACCAGGACATTTCCTGAAAGACTGTTGTATCACATCAGTAGTTCAGCCAGTTTTGGCCTGCAGCCCATGCTGTAACCTTCTAAATGTCTCATCATATGACGTATGTGCAGGTGTGCGGGGCCAAGGGGGGGGTATTGGCGTTTGTGTATGTGCATGTGTGTGAGTATGTGTGTGAACAGCATCTCTGTTTTTACTATGGGTAATGAAAATTGCTTTGGGAACAGAAGATGGTGGCAAGGGTTATGTAATCCATTGCACATTTTTATAAGCAGGCCACAGAATGAAAACAACTTTTACATTTCCAAATTCATCATGATGAATGCTGGGGAAAGTCAACAGAAACCAACCTATGTTTTATCTGTACATGTAAAGTGCACAAGCTCTCACTCTCTCTCAAATGTTACAAACAAATCAATAAAGTTAAAAGTTCACACACGCACCTGTGGACACATACACCCTTCAGGGTGGAAAGGAAGGAAAGAGGCACACCCAAAGCTGCATGAGCAGTTCATAGACGTATCGGTGTAATCTGCAGCTAGGACACAAGACCTAGACACAGTATTTTCAAAGTCTCTTCCAACTTTCATTCAAACATCATCCTCTCCCCACCACACCCAGTACGGGTTATATTCTTTCCATGTGTGACACGTACAATGGAGGCCTCTCCCACTGGGCTTAATGCCACACCTCAGTAACAGTGATCTATCGTCCTTTAATGGAACAGGATTTTACCCATCTTCATGACTTATAAAGTAAACAAACAAATAACACTCACAGTGAGTGAAACATCAAAGCAAAGGGATCTAACATAAAACAGGTACCAAATAAACACGGAGTAATTTTGGGCTATATTGGAAAGTTTAGGAAATTTATGCCAGGAACAGTATTAGGTACACAAACTTCCTGTTGCGTGGCTGTGTCAGTTTTAACAATCAAGTAGATCTGGTTTACGTGATGATTGGGCGGGGGGTAAATAAGCCACAAGAACATCTTAATTTCAATATTCCAAGGGCTGTCTCCCCAACAGTAAATATTTGTGAGCTCTGATTTTGCATAACAAAGTAATCAACCTTTTAAAACAGGACTTATTATATATTAAATTATATACCTTGTCCTAATGCCCTAAAACAAAAGGCTGAAATAGGGCTTCCCTGGTGGCGCAGTGGTTGAGAGTCCACCTGCCGATGCAGGGGACGCAGGTTCGTGCCCCGGTCCGGGAAGATCCCACATGCCGCGGAGCAGCTGGGCCCATGAGCCATGGTCTGTTGAGCCTGTGCGTCCGGAGCCTGTGCTCCGCAACGGGAGAGGCCACAACAGTGAGAGGCCCGCATACCGCAAAAAAAAAGGCTGAAATAAACAGAAGGATTTAAAGCATGGGTCCTCCAAAAATTATCAGTTGAATTATACATGGGATAAGGAAGTGATTTGGAAGACATCTGTGGTGACTATATACAGTTAACAACACTGAACTGCATATTTCAAAGTTGCTAAGAGAGTAAATCTTAAAAGTTCTCATCACAAGAATAAAAAAGTAACTGTGGGGTGGTCGATGTTAACTAGACTTATTGTAGTAATCATTTCACAATATATACATATATTAAATCATCTCATTGTACACCTTAAACTAATACAATGTTATATGTCAATTATATTTCAATGAAACTGGGGGGGACATTGTGTTCTGTTCATAGCTAATAAAATCATACAAAGAAATAACTCATATGCTCTACACCTTCCTATCCTGAGAGTCTCTCATTCAAAAAAAGGATAGGGAAGGAAAAGAAACAAAAAACCCAACTAACCGAGCAGCTCCTAAACTTTTTGGCCTCAGGACCTGAGGACCCCAAAGAGCTTTTTGATATGTGGGTTAGATCAGTGTCTTTATCATATTAGAAGTTACAACTAAGAAATTTTAAAGATATTTATTTAAAAAAAATTAAACCCACCGCATGCTAATATAAATAACGTTTTAAAATGAAAACTATATTTTAAAAAAATGTAGTGGGAAGAGGCAGGGCATGCCTCGCTCCTGAGGACGTCTCTTGCTTCAACACTGTTTGAATGGAACAGACCCAGGGACGCCCCCTTTTCCAGCCTCCAATCACCCTGGAACCTCTTTTCCAGTCACATCCTTAGGAACCAACCACTATGCCGTCCTCGGCCTCCGGAACCAGCCAACACCGTTTTTTTTGGAGCTTAGCTCCTTACTGCTGATCAACCACGAGCTCCCAGATTTGCCAGAGTTATTCCACCCAGGTGGAGGCAGCCGTCAACCACAGGGGTCAACCTGCATCTGGGTCCTCCTACACCTACCTCTCTCTGGGCTTCTATTTCTACCGCGATGATGTGGCTCTGGAGGACGTGGGCCAGTTCTTTGCTGAGTCCACCATTGAGAAGGGCAAGGGCGCCCAGCATCTCTTGAAGATGCAAAACCAGCACAGTGGCTGTGCCCTCTTCCAGGAGCGCAGAAGCCGTCCCAAGATGAATGGGGTAAAACTCTGGACAATAAGGAAGCTGCCACGGCCCTGGAGAAGAACCTGAGCCAGGCCCTTGTGGACCTGCACCCCTGGGCTCTGGCCGCGCAGACACCCACCCGTGACTTCCTGGAGAGCCGCTTCCTGGAGGAGCAGCTGAAACTCATCAAGCAGATGGCGACCACCTGACTAACCCCACCTCCCACTAGCGCAGGCTGCCGCCGGGGTTGGAGTGGCGGGGAGGGGGGCTGAGCCAGTAGCCCTTCCAAAGGCTCACCCTCAAGTACGACAAGGGCCTCTGCAGCCCAACGGTCTTTGAGGGGCCCCTCTGCATCCCTCTGGTGTCAGGGGTTCTGCCTGAGCCCCTCTCTGCAGCCACTAGGCAGCTTTTTGACCACCCTGGAGCCCTCACCTAAGCCGTGGGCCAAATGGAAACAAAGGTTTTTGCAGAAAAAAAAATAGAAGAGTATATTGTTTACATCTTTGTTTAACTAAATACAGTGACAGCTGGATTTTCATATCTGCTTCTGCATTGTCTGTTGCAATATGTTGTTTTGATTCAAGTATATGAAGAAAACAGGGCCTCCCACAGATACGTTGTTTGGAAAAAGGAAGTATTTTAGGAGCCTTTTCGGATAATTATGGATATTCTTCTTTATAATACCACACCAAAACTGGGTAAGTGCTAGTTTCTTAAATAGTTGTTGCAGTGTGGAATCTGATATCAGATCAATGACGTTTTCATACTCTGTTAACGTTAAAATCCATTGGTCTATCTTGCACTTTATTTTTTTGTACTTTTTTTTTTTTTTTTTTTGCGGTACGCGGGCCTCTCACTGTTGTGGCTTCTCCCGTTGCGGAGCACAGGCTCCGGAGGCGCAGGCTCAGCGGCCATGGCTCACGGGCCTAGCCGCTCCGCGGCATGTGGGATCTTCCTGGAACGGGGCACGAACCCGTGTCCCCTGCATCGGCAGGCGGACTCTCCACCACTGCGCCACCAGGGAAGCCCCTATCTTGCACTTTAAATGGACCTTTTACCCATTCTTGATTTCAGAACATCATGCACTGATCATATGGAACAATATTGTTTGACTAGTACAGATCTGTTGTCACACTTCACTTTACAATATCTAACAAATCACTTCCATTAAAAACACCACCAACCTCATTAGAAAAGTCTAAGTATTGATGTATGGTAGCTGACGCCAAGTTTTCAAGAATTTGAATTTTTGCTTGAAATCTCTAACTTTATCATTGGCAACAAATACTCTCAGCCGTTTTCCTTGCAGTGACTAGCACACTTGATTCACTTTTGATAACATATCTGCCAAATATTCAGGTCTGAATTATCAGTTAATGCGTCATTCGCTCTTTTGAGTAAAAATGGTTTTCTATTTTCTAAAAGTGCAGCTAGTTTAGCTTGCAAATCAAAAAACTGCACAAGTGCTTTTCCTCAAGACAATCACTGTAAATCCATATGCAGCAGAAATGTTTTTTATGTACTTCCCATTTCATCACACAGAATATTGAAAAGATGTATACCCAAGAGTTGAGATTTAATAAAATTAATTTTTCCTGCTTAATCAAGGACATTCATTAATGAACTGCATGTTACAGGTATTTTTCTAACAGGAAGGCTATGGTGTTGAATACAAAGACTACTAATACAGTGTGGGGCTAAGGCACTAGCAGTTTTACCCACCATTGCTTCTGTCAGTATAGTGAAAAAGCAAAGAACATCTTAGTGTTATTATACAAGTAATTTTGATCTCCAAGGGACTATGTGGCATACTTTTCTATTGAGAACTGGTGCTTTATATGGTAATATTTATGATGGAGTCATCTAATTTTAGAGAGACAAAAAACATAAGGTCCATAGGTTTTTAACAAGAAATTTCAAAACTGAGAATGCAATTACCAGAATAGGTTTTAACGTGAGTTCTGTTCTGTTGAACTGTGAAAAGAAAAATTCGTTGATTAATATCAATTCTGAGGGGACCAATCTATAGCTTATTTACTCCAAAGAATATTTTGCAGAATCAGGTTCATGTCCATGAGATGGGAATTTATCACGATAGTGTAGTTTTTAGAAACTTTTAATACATTTTTAAAAGATTAAGAAAGACAATATGTTATAAAACTACTTAAAAATATCCAGTTCATATGTAGCAAATCAGATTTTTCTTCTGATAATCAGTAAGAGTTTCCTTCTCTGATACTAGAAAAGAAAGGCTTTGAAAGTTAGACTCTATGAAATGCAGAATTATTACTATTTTTAAATATTAAAAATGAAGTGAACTATAGTATTTATGTGTAAAATAATATGCAGGTTATGTGAAAGCAAATCCCAAACAACAAAAAAGGGGAGAGAAAAGATGAAATATAAGAACATCAAATATTGATAAACTGTTGAAACTGTGGGGGGGTTCCTTATGCTATTTTACTTTGTATGTTTGAAATTTTCCATAAAAGTAAGCTTTTAAAAATTCCATGAGCTTATAAAAAAGTATTTTGTATTTTGGAAAGCAAAAATAAAATTCCTGACTCATATTCATTCATTACCACGAACACTGAATGAACATCCACTCTGTAAAAGGCACTGTACTTAGATGGCATAAGGAAATAGAAAGATTTATGAAATATGCCTTTTACATTCAAGGAGCTCAGAGTGTCTGTGTCCATATATGTAATTGATTCCCTAAAATGGGTATAATGCCTCCACTATGACCATTCTAAGGGGTACTTATACTATTACAAAGCACAGCTTGAGCCAACTGAACTGCAAATCAGGATAATGCAATTTTAAGGGGAAAAAAAAGGAAACTGGCATGAAAAGAAAATACAAAAAGGAAACTTAAAAAATAAGAAATGAGACTCTCTTTGGTTTTCCTCTATAAAAGGAAACCAACAAGAGATGTGAGCAAATATGGGCATGACCACATCATTTTTCCACCACAACCCCATCATCTTATTTTACTTCAGGACAGGAACCATCATGTCATCTCCTTTGAGTCAGCTCTTGTACTACTCACATAGGCAAAAATAACTGAGCAATACATTCACTTCCCATGGTGAACATTAAATACATTAAGTATTCTATAATTCTTCCAATGAAAGAAGACAGCAGTTACAGATTCCATATTTTAATTTTCAGGGCTACTATGTCCATTCACACCGCCCGCCCCCCCCATATAAATTAAGACCATCCTAAAGAATAAATCCACAAGTTAAATCAATAACATTCCTTAGTTACTCAAGGGGTCTAATTATAACACTGATAAATGAAAAATAAAAGTGAGAATCAAAAAAATCAAACATTTACTTTAACTATCACCTTCCAGCTTATTGCCATGTATTCCAAACAAATTATCAATTTTTCCCTATTCAAACTTCAGGTAAAATGTGCAAGAGTTCTCAAAACTCATTCAATGTAGGTCTTTAAAAGCTGAGTGATAGATTAAAGGATTTAAAATTGCTCCATTGTTTTCATCTTTAATATTTATTAAGCTCTATGAGGGCAGTGATTTGTCTTTTCACCAATCTATCTCAAGCATCTAGAACAGTGCCTGGCACACAGTAGGCATGCAATAAGTATCTGTTAAGGAGGGTGGGGGCGGGGGGATTGGGTGAAAGCAATCAAAAGGTACAAACTTCCAGCTGTAAGATAAATAAGTACTAGGGATGTAATGTACAATATGAGAAATTAACACTGCTGTATGTTATATATGAAAGTTAAGAGAGCAAATCCTAAGAGTCCTCATCACAAGGAAGAAAAATTTTTTCTTTCTCTTTTATTTTGTATCTATATGAGATGATGGATATTCACTAAACTTACTGTGATAATCATTTCATGATGTATGTAAGTCAAATCATTATACTGTACACCTTAATGCTGTACGTCAATTATGTCTCAACAAAATGGAAGAAAAAAATTCAGGAACAAATATTTACTTTCAAATGAAAAAAAGTATCTGTTAAATAAATTTGTGATAATAACATTGCATGCTAAAGGAATTAAACTCACTGTCATGTGCTATAGTGGTGTATTACATAATAAAGAATAAACTTTTAGCACTTTCAATGCAAATCACATAAATAAACATAAAAGACATCTACTCTTGTCCCATTGGGTAACCCTACAAAATAGGGTGATTCCTAAGAAGTAATCCAGCCAAAGAAACGGTAGGTTACATCTTTCTGGTGGCACCGAATCCATGATCATATTTGGCAGCTGAATGATTTTCTAATTCTCCACTTTTCGAAAATAAAGGCATTTCAGAGAAAAGTGGAATGGAAGGTATAAAGAACTCTGAATTTTATCAAGTTTTCCTTCAAAATTGCCACACACACAAAAAAGAAAAATCGCACTTAAGCTGTCAAGATCTCAATGCTTTAGCTTTCTTAACTTTAAAACGACTACTTTTTGACCTCACAAGGAATCACAAAACCTTCAAAAGAAACAGCCGCTTCAGCATTTCCTGCCTGTCTGCCCTAGTCCAAGATTAACCTTGTCAGTTTTTAGGAAGACTTATAAAACTTCCTTAAATGACTAATTCAGATGAAGTGGTAACATGAAACCACAGTTTATAAGATGCTGGTTTCTACTTGTTACCAGATGTTGCCATCACTTCAAAGTGTTAAATGCATTCATGAAGAGGTTCAGATATATTTGCATGTGGAATGTTTTCTGACTTCTGCTATTATTGTGAAGACAGAGGAAAACTGTTGCCTTGTTGTCTAATAAAACATCTTTAAGGTTGCCAATATTCACATCAAGAATCACCAAGTACTCTGTCGGTCTCATTCCTCCGTGTAATTCTTGCAAGCACATATATATATAAACACTTTAAAAACACACCACAGGGACTTCCCTGGTGGCGCAGTGGTTAAGAATCTGCCTGCCAATGCAGGGGACACGGGTTCGAGCCCTGGTCCGGGAAGATCCCACCTACCACAGAGCAACTAAGCCCGTGTGCCACAACTACTGAGCCCTCGCTCTAGAGCCCGCGAGCCACAACTACTGAGCCCGCCAGCCACAACTACTGAAGCCCACGCGCCTAGAGCCCATGCTCCCCAACAAGAGAAGCCACCACAATGAGAAGCCCGTGCACCACGACAAAGAGTAGCCCCCGCTCGCCGCAACTAGAGAATGCCCACGTGCAGCAACGAAGACCCAACACGGCCAAAAATAAGTAAATAAATTAAAAAAAACAAAAACACACCACAAATTAATTCCATTTCTTTGGGAGCTTGTCATGAAACAGCCCGCTTAAAGATCTAGCTGAAAAATCCAAATGTGTGTGTGTTTGTGTGTATATGTATACTTTTGGAGTTGCTTTTTTAGACAAAACAGTAAACAGTCACTAGCTTCACACAGTTCAGGGTTCCTTTGCCAGGATAACTCAACAATTGCACTAGGTTTTCTGCTTCTACACATTCTTCTCTGGTTATGTTAATTTCTTTGGTTATGTTGCCATTGGGGTTTTATTAGGTTAATTAAAAATGTTTTTTAATCTCCAGAGAGAGTTTAAGGCAACAACAATGGTTGCTATTTTCTACACATAATGGTCATTGTTAAGTTTTGGCCCAACACAGCATCCTGAATACAATGTAGATTTATCCTTAAGATTGGCTGCAAAAATACTGTGGTCTCACACAGTGTTATGTGCCCTTTCTATTCAAATGTCTGGGAGATACCCCATAACTCTTATTTTATTTTTGCTGATACCCCAACTGCATTTCTTTGAGGATGGAGTTGAATCCATAAACATAACACTAATGCTGGCTCAGATTTCTAGACACTGAATTATAACTGACCAGTTTTGCTTGCTCAGTATTTTATTTGGCAATCTGTTAACCTGGTACAGCTAAAAAGTCTCATAATTAATTCTGCCACAAATCAAACAACTTTTGTGGCCTTTGCTTGCTAAAAATCATATTGTTAGCAAAAAGTCATCCATGCAAGAGCAACTTCTTCCTTCTCCCAGTTTATCCCTCTCCCTGGTACTCTTACCTCAGAAATTGACTAAGCCGTTAGCAGGGTTCTTTTGATGGGGTAGACTATGGTAGGCTCACTGGCTCTGAGAATTCACTGCTTTAGAGAATGAGCTTTTAAAGGTCTCTCATTAGACCAAATACAAAAATGCAGATAAGCGATATGTGAAGAAAGAAGTTGGAATATCTGTTTGATGAGTACCATTATACTGCATTCTTCCTTAAATTACACTTTTTTTCCATCGCAGGATAGGTTTTGCTGTAGCTGTGACTATTAACCTAAACAAAGTTAGGAGTAGATGGGGAAGAAACAAATCGCTGATATTAGTGGTAGTAAATTTTTTTTCAGTATTAATTCTGTATTTAAATGGATTCAATGATCATCATACATCCTTTTACCAAGACTCCTCTATTCTTAAAATCTTAATTTTGCCCTATTTTTTAATTGGCTGAATTTCACTTTCGAGTATTTCTCTTTTCTACGAGTTCTTTTATATTCATGGGAACTGCCCAGTACCTTTATTTTTGAATGACATCTTGGCTTACTATTCTTGGATCGCACTTTTGTCCTTTCAGAACTCTGTGCACAATGCTTAGTGGTAGTAAATTTCACTGTAATAATTATACTAAAACTATGAGCCACATGCTATAACTTAGGTAAGTTTTCCTTATTGAGAAGTAATTCTGTTAATTGTGTTTAAGGTAGTATATCTGGACTGTGATTTTCAAATTCCTGCTTTCTGAGTGTAACCACTTAATGCCATATTCATAATGTTATAGGCTGCCAGTGACATATTTATTAAAACAATAAAAGCCAATTTAAAACAGGATGGGAAAGAGAGCCAAGTTTTTTTGGTGCTTCCACCCTGAATCATGAAGCAGAAAGAAGGGTGGAAAAGCTTTATCTTGAGAAAGCAAGACAGAAATGAAAGCATGATCTCATTCACTTTTCCCGCACCCAAACAAGGTGACATTTTCTGTTCCTTTCTTCTTCAGCCCTAATCAGTTTAACAGTCCTCCTTTTTTAATCCCTAATAGTAGGTTTCCAAGTGCCCTTTTTTTATTTTATTTTTTTTTTTGCGGTACGCGGGCCTCTCACTGTTGTGGCCTCTCCCCTTGTGGAGCACAGGCTCCGGACGCGCAGGCTCAGTGACCATGGCTCACGGGCCCAGCCGCTCCGTGGCATGTGGGATCTTCCTGGACCGGGGCACGAACCCGTGTCCCCTGCATCTGCAGGCGGACTCTCAACCACTGCGCCACCAGGGAAGCCCTCTTTTTGTAATTTTTAAGATTTTATTTTTCAGAATCAAAGATCAAAGCATGAGAATGCACAAAAGTTTTCATTTAAAATGTTTTGATTTACTATTCATGACTAACAAACACATCCTAAACTCCAATACCCTAAATCCCAGTGATTTAGTGGCATATTCTGTTTTGCTATGTGGGTTAATGCATTTGTTTGAAACAAAAGAAGAGGTAAACCATACTTAAGGCAGTAGGTTTAGGAGTCTTGCAAAGAGAAATCTAAGGTGGGGGCGGGAGTCTTTAAAAATTCCGGAAAGAACTCTTCAAATAATTTTAAAATTCAAAAACATATCAGTGATTTAGAACTTGAAAGTTATATACCTAAATCAAGAATGTGTCATTCCTCTGAAAAAGTTTCAATATTGGCAATAAAAAAAAAGATATCCAAGTTATATCTGAAGAGAAATGACCAATTAAGATTTGTTCAGTGATTTAAAAATCATAAAAGTAGGCACCACTTTAGAAAATAAGACCTAGCATGAGACTATAGAAGAAATTAAATTGTCTTCCTTAATGGAATTACCATTTTTAACTTAATTAACATTACATATGCAATCTCAAAATTCTAATTTATTAATGTAACTCCTATTGACAGCACAGTTTTTTGTGGTCATAGACCAGCTTATTCTAAAAATTTATGTGGAAAGAAACAGGTCTTAGAACAGGTAAACTTTATTGAAAAATAGACTGGGTGGACTCACTCTGCCTGGTGTTAAGTCATTCCTTGTAGCTACAGCAATCAAGATAGTGTGGTTACAGAGCAACACATGCAGAACAATGGAACAGGCCAGAGAACTCAGAAATAGACCTACACAAATAAGCTCAACTGATTTTTGACAAGGGTGCAAAAGCTCATCAGTGGAGGAATGGTGCTACAGCAACTGGACAACCATAGGGGAAAAAAATAAGAACTCTGACCTAGACCTCATTTTGTGTAATTTTGTGTAAAGATTTACACCAAAATTAACTCAAAATGGGCCACAGACTTAAATGTGAAACATAACACCATAAAACTTTAGAAAAAATTTTTCGAAAAATTCATCAGGAACCATGTTTGGTGAAGGGGCCTTGGACATAACATCAAAAAGACAATCCATAAAAGGAAACATTGATCAACTTGGCCTTGTCAAAATAATACTTTTGTTCTGTGAAAGACCTTGCTTGGAGGATGGAAAGACAAGCTACAGACTAGGAGAAAATAGCTGTATACCACATATCTGACAAAGGATTGTTATCTAGAATATATAAAGACCTCTCAAAACTCAACATTAAAAAACAATCCAATTGGAAAATAGGCAAAAGACACGAACAGATGTTTCACCAAATAGGATATACAGATGGGAAACAAACACATAAAAAGATGCTCAGCATCATTAACCACTGGGAAATGCAAAATGAAACAAAAATGGGCTATCACTACACACCTATCAGAATAGCTAAAATAAAAATGTGACAATACTAAGTGCTAGCAAGGATGTAGAAAAACTGGGTCACTCATACATTGCTGGTAGGAGATTAAATGGTACAAGTCACTACAGAAAAACATTTTGATAGTTTCTTATAAAATTAAACATGCAGCTCTCATATGACCCAGAGATTGCATTCTTTGGGCATTAATCCCAGAGAAATGAAAATTTACAATCACAGAAAAACCTGGACACAAATATTTGTAGCAGCTTTATTTGTAGCAGCCAAAACTAGAAATGGCCCAGATGTCCTTCAATGTGTGAATGGTTAAAAACACTATGGTACATTTACACCATGGAATACTACTCAGCAATAAAAAGGAGGAAGGTATTGATATACACAACTTGGATGAATCTCTAGAGAATTATGCTGAATTAAAAAAGCCAAAATATTGCATACTCTGATTTCATTTACATAATATTTTTGAAATGACAAAATTATAGAAATGGAAACAGATTAGTGGTTTCCAGGGGTAGAGATGGGGCAGGTGCAGGGGAGGGTGGAAGGAAGTGTGTGCTGTTACAAAAGGGTAACAAAAGGGATTCTAGTGGTGATGGAACTGTTCAGCATCTTGACTGTATTAATGTCAACATCTTGGCTTGGGTATTATACTATGGTCTTGAAGAGGTTACTACTGGGGAAAACTGAGTAAAGGGCACACAGGATCTCTCTGTGTTATTTCTTACAAGTACATGTCTACAATTTCTGCAAAGTAAAAAGTTCAATTAAAAAATCCAACTCAGAATTAAACACAGAATATAGTATAATTAAGTGGATAGGAAAAGAGAAGAAAACTTATATGCAATAATTTCATATCCTATTTTAAACATTATTCCCACGAATTTTTCCAAAATACTATAGACATAACTACCGACACTATAGTCTTAGCATATATGGTCAATTCATGACTCCACTAGAGTATTTGATCTGGGTAAATGATATTTTTTCTGTTCAATACCAAAATAACAAGCTGATAAAAAGGAGAATTTCAGGGCAAGAACCCACCAATGCATGACAATTTTGGTATCTGTTATTAGAAACATTTACTTAAGTGACACTTGTCCCCAGATAGTCACTCCTTGATCTCCTTCATGTCTTGCATCAAATATCTTCCTTTCAGTGAGGCCTCCTGTGACCACATGATTTGAAATGGCAATGCCCTCTTCCCACTCCCTATACCCTCAACTTTAATTTTCTCCGTAATACATTACCATCGAATATACTATATCGTTGTTCATTTTGTATCTTCCCCTAGTAGGATGTAAGCTTCATAAAGATAGTAATTTTCATTTTTTTCAGTCACAGGTATAATCCCCAGTGCCTAGAAAATAACCTGACCTATAGAGGCACTCAGTAAATATCTGAATAAGTGAATGAATCAATGAATAAAATGGAATTTTTTTTCTTGGTGAGGAGTAGTACAAAGGGGGAAATGCTCTCTGAGAGAGAAAATCCAGTTCGGAAGAAACCAAGAGTGATAAATCCGGGAATTCCCTGGAGGTCCAGTGGTTAGGACTCTGCGCTTCCATTGCAGGGGGCACGGGTTCAATCCCTGGTCGGGGAACTAAGATCCTGCAAGCCACGCGGTGTGGCAAAAAAAAAAAAAAAACAACAATGATAAATCCTACAATGTATATCCAATATATTGGCATTAGAGTTTTCAATATCCTTTGCATGGGGGCTTCCCTGGTGGCGCAGTGGTTGAGAGTCCACCTGCCGATGCAGGGGACACGGGTTCGTGCCCCGGTCCGGGAAGATCCCACATGCCGCAGAGCAGCTGGGCCCGTGAGCCATAGCCGCTGAGCCTGCGCGTCCGGAGCCTGTGCTCCGCAATGGGAGAGGCCACAACAGTGAGAGGCCCACGTACTACAAAAAAAAAAAAAAAAAAAAAAATCCTTTGAATGCAATACAATGTAGGAAACTCTTTAAGATCAATGATTAGGACTGCAGCTTTGTAAGCATAAGAGTACTTTGGTTGAAGATACAACCTAGAAAATAATTTACCACTTCAAAGCTATTACTAATGAATTTTCATTAGCTATGGAAGAGTTGGTCGAGTTAAATAATGTTGCTTAAGTTATAGGTGAAGTGAGTTTCAGAGAGTTTATGTCAACTTTAAAGACATGGCATTTGCCATTTTGTTAACATCTGAAAGAAAACTCCAGATTGTATAAACTGATTCAGGGTGGAAGAGGCATTCCTAGTGAACCACGCTGGACTCTGGATGTGGTATTTAAATTTATGGCAAGAATAGTGATGGATTAGGTATCAGGAGACCCCATGCCCCACCACTGTCCACCACTGCATTAGACCTCTGTCGCCTCATCTGCAAAAATCAGTGGCTGGATTAGACTCTGAGCTCTTCAAACGATGGCACATTATGTTATTTATCTTAGTGATAACAGTGTCTAGCACACTGTTGATGATTAATAAAGGCCTGTTAAATGAATTAAGTAATTAAATAGGAAGTTCTAAATGTGTCTCAGGGAAATTGTATCTTTTCTTTACTGAACTGCAGCCCTCCTCTCTCAGGGAGGCCTATCCTTTCCTAGTTGGCCTGCCCAGAATAAGGCAACTAGGTCCAAGAACTTCTCTGTGGGTTGAATACAGAAGATAATGGCAGAGATCGGTTCTAGGTGTCATTAGCTATATTGACCTGAAGGGTTCTTTAAAGAAAAACTCTGATCTGTAACTGATTCTTGTTATCATCCTTGGATAATCCCTCCTTCTCGTGTTCATCCCTGAAGAGTCAAAAGGTAAAGACTCCCTCAAACTGCTGAACTTTCTAAATGTAAAACACCAAGCTCTTCTGAAAATGTCAAGTGTCAAATGTACTCAATATTATTTCTGGATGGATAGACAAGAAACTAGTACTAATGGTCACATCCTGGGAAGGGAAATGGGGGATCGGAGTCAGGGGCAGGAGGTTTATTTTCTTTATGTCCCTTTATAGCTTTTGAATTTTTTTCTGTGTATGTATTTCATATTTGAAGCGTAAATTTTTGTTTGTTTGTTTGTTTTTGCGGTACGCGGGCCTCTCACTGTTGTGGCCTCTCCTGTTGCGGAGCACAGGCTCTGGACGCGCAGGCTCAGTGGCCATGGCTCACGGGCCCAGCCGCTCTGCGGCATGTGGGATCTTCCCGGACCGGGGTACAAACCCACGTCCCCTGCATCATCAGGCGGACTCTCAACCACTGTGCCACCAGGGAAGCCCTTGAAGCGTAAATTTAAAAAATAAATATTAGATGTGCTCAATAATGCTTTAGGCTGACTGAAAACCATTGTGTTTCAAAGCATTTGTCATTTACTTCTGCAATACTTAATACTGCTTACTTTTGTTCCTTATACTAGGTATTCAATAAATGTGTATAAACAAGGAATTTTGTATAAATCTGTTATACAAGTTTTTAAAAAGGTGATTATAGAACTTTTACAGGCTTTCCATTATTCAAGCAGAAATATTACTAAGGAATAAGGTAGTGTTGGGAACAAGTTGATGATAATAAGCTACTGAGCATCAAGAAACAGGAAACGGGGCTTCCCTGGTGGTGCAGTTGTTAAGAATCCGCCTGCCAATGCAGGCGACACAGGTTCGAGCCCTGGTCCGGGAAGATCCCACATGCCACGGAGCAACTAAGCCCGTGAGCCACAACTACTGAGCCTGTGCTCTAGAGCCCGCAAGCCACAACTACTGAGCCCGCGTGCTGCAACTACTGAAGCCCGCATGCCCTGAGCCTGTGGTCCACAACAAGAGAAGCCACCGCAATGAGAAGCCCGTGCACCATAACAATGAGTAGCCCCCGCTCGCCGCAACTAGAGAAAGCCCACGCACAGCAACGGAGACCCAACACAGCCCAAAATAAATAATAATAATAATAAATGAAATTTTAAAAAATAAATAAATTTAAAAAGAAACAGGAAAAAATTAGCTACACTTAGATGTAGAAATCAATATTGTTCAGAGTCAAAGCAAGGATCTACATTAACAGCAGACCAGTGATAAATGAAATGTTATCTTGTCAGTACCACTTCTAACTCATTAGCTGACCCATGGGTAGACATTTAATATTAACATATCCCATTATTCATAACAGCCAAAAAGTGGAAACAACCCAAATGTCTATCAATGGATGAATGGATAAACAAAATGTGGCATATCCATACAATGGACTATTATTCAGCCATAAAAAGGAATGAAGTACTGATGCATGCTATAATGTGAATGAACCTTGAAAACAATATGCTTAAGTGAAAGAAGTCAGTCACAAAAGACCATATGTTCCCTTTATACGTGAAAGTCCAGAACTGGGAAATCTATAGAGACAGAAAGTAGATTAGTGATTGCTTAGGGATGGGGAGGTGGTGGGCTGGGGAGAGGCATAGCTTAAAACTCTGGAGTTTTAAGCCTCCTTCATCCTTCCAAGACGATGAAAATATTCAAAACTTGCTGATGGTTGTGCATATCTGTGAATATACTAAAATCCGTTGAACTGTACAATTTACATGGTTGGTACACAATGTGAATTCTCTCTCAATAACTGCTTTAAAAAGTGAAAAAATATTAATATGTCCCAATATCCTCGTTGATTCTAAAGTTAAGCAGTTCTCACAATGAAAGTGCCATCCATATGTAACATTCACTCCTGACCATTCACTTAAGACAAGTAAAGGAGGAAGAAAACCAAGCAAGCCATTTGCTTAGTTTTCTGACAGGTTCACATCAATATGTATTTTATTCAATATGATTCATAAGTTACCCATTTGCTGATTAGGTTTTCACAATTTAATCTTTATCAGCAAGGGCCATCCATGGCCATTTGTACCCTCTTTCAAATGTATTATATTTATGGAGACCTGCTGTGTGCCAGGTGTACTGTGAAAGAACCAGGAGAATGGGTTTATTTTCTTTTCTCCCTAGAAGAACAGTGTTTTCCATGGTACATGGCAGGAATTTAGTACCGTCTTTGAAGAAAACCATGTACAGCAGACAGTACATCCAGATATACTGCATTCATTTGATCCCCTCCCACCAAATGAAATGATGACCAGATTTGGAATCCTGGGTTTTCCAGCTCATTTTAAAGTCTGGGACAATCAAGAAGTTCACGGCAGAAAATTAAGGTGTCAGCTATACCTGTAGTTACTCGCTATTATCCTTGAGTCAGATAAAACTTAGCAGAATACTGTACTACAGAAAGTATGAGAGCTGCATGTGCAAGTAATGGCGAATCAATGTTTTTTAGGGCTTCTACATGCATGGACATTTCCACAGCTGCAGAACCAACTACTGCAGAAGTACACGCTGTGCACAACATCTACAATTTAGTAAAGCTGGAAAGAATTTTATTTTTGTAAAAACTAAATGGGGTGTGGCTCATTTTCTTGCCAAAGGGCTATTTTATTCCAAGACACTGGTGTCTGCTGACCTGCATTTATAGGCTGAGCAATGTTCTATTTACGTAAAATTAACTCATGGTCGGCACTTTTTTTAGGATGCAATAATTATTGCAAAGAAATGACAATGTTTAAATTTGATTTGTTCTTAGTTTAGATTTGATTATATTGGGTTATACATGAATGTCTTTGTTCACACAAGGTTTAAATTTAGAAATTATTTTATGTTGAGAAAAAAGGCCATATTTAAGTTCCTTTTCTACATGTAAGAATATTTTTAGGTTTCATGAAATCCAATATTACGTTTTTTCCTTCCAGACTGCAGGAGTATCTTACCATCTTTGTAGCCCTAGCACCTAACAGTCTTCATTAAACTTATTTTAGTTGAATGATGAAGCCATTCCACAAATAGACTAATTAAGGCATTGTCCATGTTACTATCATTGGCTATTACTCCATCTATAGTTTGTACTATCTCAATATATACTTGAGAACTCTGGGCACATTTTAAAGTTTTCCTGAGGGTTACATCTCTTTATAAATGCCTTATAGGCCGCCTTTTATATAATCTTTACACATTTCAAGGTACTTGACACAGCAATCAATCCTCCCTTCATCTTTACACAAACCTTCTCTGGTTAGGGAAGTTTGCCACCTTCTGCTTGCACCTATAAATATATTCTAGTTTGCTTTTATTTTTCGCGGGGCTGGGGGCCCAACTAATGCTGGAAAACTTTGATTTAGGATAAGATACCAAATGTATGGGTTGGCTTATATCTTTAAACATGTAAATCTATCAGTATTACTTTTTGGTTATCTATACTGCATGGTAATTTGGCTATATTTGTTTTTTAATTATCATAAGACAAAATATAAAATTTTAATTATTCATAACCACTTGCAAAACTGATTCAACTGTAGCTTTAAACTGGAGACCCACAAACTGCTCAAAATATTTGTTGAATGTGTCAATGTCCTTCATCATTTCCTGGTTTTTGCTTTTGAAAACTTCCACTAGAGGAAATAATGGGCATCGTAAATTTAAAATTAATATGTTTTGGATTCACCCATGTCTAAAGGCTACATGTCATCTTGGAAAGATACTGATTTAATTTATAACTCTGCCTTCCCCAGCATTTTAAGCTTTCACTAACTTATTTTCTCTTTTCTCCTATTTTTTCAAAGGTAAACTTCTAAACATTCATGTTTATACTATTTCTACTATCGTAGAAACACTGAAGAACTTGAAGCTTTTTTTTCCTCCCCCCAAAAACAGGCATCAACATTACCTATTACCTTTCACCCTGCTCTAAGCTAAATTTGTTAGTGGCAGTGACTTTATAATGGTGTCTGTAATGTATTAAAAGAGTCACGTTTCCAATTTTCCTTTGAGGGTGAATTTAGACTGTTGGATGGCATATCCTCATAAAAGGATAAATTAATGGTAAAGGGGTTTCTTAGATAAGCCAAGAGGCTTCTTCAACCTGGAACATTGTTAAAATCCTCCACATTCGTAATGAAAAGCATTGGAAAGTCATATTTTCACAATACCATTAAATAAAACAGAAAAAATGAACTATCTTATTTATCTTCAATGGTGATACTTAAGGAAAAAAACGTTTAAATTAGAGGAAAATGAAGAGGTAGCTACAGAGACCTGATAAAGATCACCTAAGGCAACATTAATTGACCTGTAAATGGGAACACTGATTGAGCACCTAATATACGCCAGTTTCTTTATAAATGTTCTCCTTTAATTTTAAAGACAAGACTGAAAACAAGTGATATTATCCCCATTTTATAGATAGTGAAATTGAGGTTTAGAGGAATTAAGGAACTTCCCCAATGTCACAGAGATATAAAATAGCAAAACCATGGGAACCCATATTTTATGCTAAAATCCATTCTGACTATGAAATATAGTGTGTACACGATCCCTCTGAGAACAAAAAAAGGAGGTGGTAAGAACAAGTTGTCCAGTCAGACAAAACTTTCCACATCACTTCCGGGTCATCATGGGATGCCCGGACCAACATGGTCCTTAGTGCCACCAGTGAACTGGGGTAAGGAGACAGACATCCAGGAAAGGTCTGTGAAGCAGCATGGGATAAGTTTAGGGAGAGATATGCAGTGTACAATGAGCCATTTAAATATACAAAATATTTGTTAAGTCAAGTGTTGTAATTTGGGGATTCACCATATACTGAAACTAGGCACAAATTAACTGGTGGCACTGGTGGCACCAGTTTTACCACTATTGGATCTCCGTTTCGTTATTTAAGCAACCTGAATGAAACATAAAACTTTGAGTTTATTGAGCATTGTCAACGTATAGGTACACATCATTTTATTGCACTTTCCAGATATTGCACTTTCTACAAATTGAAGGTTCGTGCTAACGCTGCATCAAGTGAGTCTATTGGCACCATTTTCCAATAGCATTTTCTCACTTTGTGTCTGTGTCACATTTTGGTAATTCTCACCACATTTGAAACTTTTTCATTATCATTATATTTGTTATAATGATTGGTCATCAGTGATCTTCGACGTTACTAGGACACACTGAAGGCTCAGATGAAAATTGGCATTTTTTAAACAATAAAGTATTTTAAATTATGTACATTTTTTTAGATGTAATGCTATCACACACTTAATAGACTAAAGTATAGTGTAAACATAACTTTTATATGCACTGGGAAGCCAACAAAATTGATGTGACTCACTCTATTGCGATAGTCTGGAACCAACTGAAGTATCTCTGAGGAGTGGCTGTACTTCAAGAGGCTGACAGCCTGAGATAAAGAAGCCTATCAACAAACACAGCCATTTCTATGTCTGTGAGTCTATTTCTGTTTTGTAAATAAATTCATTCGTATCATTTTTTTAGATTGCACATATAAGTGATATATGATATTTGTCTTTGTCTGACTTACTTCACTCAGTATGATAACCTCTAGGTCCATCCATATTGCTGCAAATGGCATTATTTCATTCTTTTTTTATGGCTGAGTAATATTCCCTTGTGTATATGTACCACATCTTCTTTATCCATTCATCTGTCTATGGACATTTAGGTAGCTTCCATGCCTTGGCTATTGTATATAGAGCTGCTATGAACATTGGGGTGCATGTATCTTTTCAAATTAGGGTTTTCGTCTTTTCTGGATATATGCCCAGGAGTGGGATTGCTGGGTAATATGGTAACTCCACAGATATAGAAAACAAACTTATGGTTACCAAAGGGGAAGAGGGGGTTAAATTAGAAGCTTGGGATTAACATACATACACTCTATATATAAAACAGATAACCAACAAGGACCCACTGTATAGCACAGGGAACTACACTCAATACCTTGTAATAACCTATAATGGCAAAGAAGCTGAAAAAGAATATATAAATATATATCTTTATATATATACAGCCATTTAACCAACTTCAGGATTAAAAGTCTCTTCATGATACTGAAAGTTTATGGTCACAAGTAAGCTTTCTGTACTTGAACTGAGTTTTACAGCAATCTGAAATCTAAAGGCTAATTAAATACAAACCTGTCTCCCTTCCCCAATTAACAGTTCAGTTTCAAAAAATAGAACTTCCTATGATTGTACACCCCACAGGATTCTACTTCATCCTCCTTTGCACCTGCTAACTAGATCAGAGGAAACCAAAATATTTCCAAGACATATACTTTACCTAAACCAGCTCCATACGAAACACTATATAAAGAACGGATTTTTTTTTTTTTGAGAGCCGCTGTTTGAAATCAAGGCTCTTTTTGCTTACACCAATGTTTAAATTTCAGAGACTGTCAAAGGAATTCATCTTTAAAACAAAAATCTTTGCAATTTCTCTTCTAAATATTTATCTCAAAGAAATAATCAGAGTCATGAAATGGTTTTTGCCCCAGGGTGTTCACTGAAGCATTATCTATAAGATATGGAAAGAACAAAAACTTCCAACAACCTGGAATTAGCGAAATAAATTATGAAATGTCCATTATATAGAATATCATGCAGTAATTTTAAATATTTTCAAAAATATCTGATTACATGAAAACATGTTCATAATATAAGTTAAAAGAATTGGATACAAACAGTATATACAGTATGATCCCAATTTTAAAAATATCTAACGTTCTACACAGGAAACAGATGAAAAATATGAACAGGTGGTACAATTATGAGTAATTTTTATTTTTCTTCTTTATAAACCCTTTTGTTTTCTTCTCATATATTTTTTTTGAAAAGTTAAAAGTTCCTTAATTTTTTATTCCTGGTACCACTACCACAATTTACAGGGCAATATACCTGATGTAATAAAAAGAAAAAGACAAAGCTACAACAGATAAAAGAGCTCAGGAATGTACATCTAATTGACACTACATTGCATTAATCAACAGCTGCACTTTTTGCAAACTGTGGCTATGACAGTCCTGAACAAGAAGGGTTTCCTGTTTAAGCTGCAGTAACTTTTCTGACTATGGATCATCGTTCCTTCTGTGGCAGATTTTTACAGTTCCTCTAATGCATTTGGGACGACTGTCTCAAAGTAACCTGCAGCTTTCCTGACAACTCCTCGCTCTCTCTCCTGCTAAGAACTGTAGCCCTTTTCTTCTGAGTTTTTAGAACCTTCTGCTACCATATCCACCACTTCCACCACCAGATCCATAACCATCACCATAAGGACTTCCCGAGCTTCTTCCACCAAAACTGCCCCCCTTCATGGGTCCATAATTTGATTGCTGTTGTCCACTATAATTTCCAAAATCATTATAGCTCCCACCACTACCATAGTTACCTCCAAAATTTCCTCCTTCATTGTAACCATCATATCCTCCACCACCGCCACCATATCCACCACCTTGGTTTCCATATCCTGGTCCACCACCACCATAGCCTCCTCTACTACTGTAACCAGGACCACCGCCATAGTTACCACCGTTGCCTCCAAATCCATTATATCCACCATCACCTCCTCCATAACTACCTCTGCTGCCACCACCTCCACCACCATAGCCTCCTCTTCCACCAAAGTTTCCACCACAGCCCAAGTTACCTCCACCACCTCCGAAGTTTCCTCCACGACCCATAAAGTTGCCAGATCCACCTCCCTGACCTCTTTGTGATCCAGCAGATTGCATTTCTTGTTTAGAAAGGGCCTTTTTCACTTCACAATTATACCCATTAAGAGTGTGGTATTTCTGAACAACAATTTTATCAACTGTATCATGATCATCAAAAGTTACAAAAGCAAATCCTCTCTTTTTTCCACTCTGCCTGTCTTCCATAACCTCTGTGGTTTCAATCTTGCCATACTTTTCAAAGTAGTCTCTCAAATTATATTCTTCTGTAGCTTCTTTAATACCACCAACAAAAATTTTCTTCACTGTTAGATGGGCACCAGGCTTTACAGAATCCTCCCTAGAAACAGCTCTCTTTGGTTCCACTACACGCCCATCAACCTTGTGTGGTCGAGCACACACTGCTGCATCCACCTCTTCAACACAAGAGTAAGTAACAAAACCAAAGCCCCTGGAACGTTTTGTTTGGGGGTCTCTCATCACCACACAATCTGTAAGTGTGCCCCATTTCTCAAAATGTTCTCTTAAGCTATCATCAGTAGTTTCAAAGCTCAGACCACCAACAAACAGTTTTCTCAACTGTTCTGGTTCCTTTGGATCATGGCTCTCCTCCCCCCGGCGGCGGCGACGGCTGGAGTCTTCTCATATTTTTAAGGTGGTCTTGTATTTTTTTAATCCAAAGTAAACTGATTAAAAAATATCCTAAGTACACACTACTTAAGACACTTTTCCAGCAGATTAACTAAATATACCTATTGACTATTATAGCAATAGGATATACCCTAGGAATCATGTCTTATCATTTTCACCTCTGAGAAAGCAATCTTAAATGGTAATTCTCCCCCACCTGATATACAAGCACCAAGATGTCAAAAACAACAATAAGAAATGGCAAAAATGGGAATATGCAAGCAAGTAAAGAAATACAGGAAAAAAAGCTTAAAAATTACATTCGTCTGTAAAGGACAATGTATTATTCAGTGTCAATAGCAGAATGTCAATCTGAGAGCAACACTATGTAATTAGAGCATATAATGTAGAATGCAATAATATGAATATTCAAAGCTATTATGCTGCCCTCTCAAATTCTATTTTATAGAAAGTAAAAATTTTATATATATACTTTTTATGTAAACAAGTATTATGTATACATATAAATTTAAAACAGCTTAAGAGAATCAGAGTTGTATTTTCAATATATGGGTTACAAGATTACAAAAAAATGATTTGCTATTTGATCTTTTAAAACAGAGATGGTAGAAATAAGAGGTCAGATTTTATAAAAGAAAATGATTTCTTTTAACAAAGAGAAACTTCTCTTCAGAACTAGTCATAGGATATCAGGTTATTTCAAAAGTCCTTTAACTCAAGGCTTTCTGCTTATTCCATTTTCATGAAGTGCTATC
Organism: Monodon monoceros; assembly: GCF_005190385.1. Lineage (NCBI taxonomy): Eukaryota > Metazoa > Chordata > Mammalia > Artiodactyla > Monodontidae > Monodon > Monodon monoceros. The sequence continues at coordinate 97,116,196 of NW_021703779.1, read as the reverse complement.
ACTTCACAAATGCTATTTTAACAAATGTTAGCAAACATAATTTTAACAAAATAAAAATGCATAATAACACAAAGAATGACAGAGTTAAAGAACTATCATGTAATTGGCAAGATGACAATACACAGTGAAAATTAATTCCAAGTTAATAGTTTTGAGGGTGGGGGTTGAAAATAACCCCTAAGGGGCTTCCCTGGTGGCGCAGTGGTTAAGAATCCGCCTGCCAATGCAGGGGACACAGGTTTGAGCCCTGGTCCGGGAAGATCCCACATGCCACGGAGCAACTGAGCCCGTGTGCCACAACTACTTAGCCTGCACTCTACAGCCTGTGAGCCACCACTACTGAGCCTGTGTGCCACAACTACTGAAGCCTGCACTGCAACAAAGAGTAACCCCCGCTCGCCGCAACTAGAAAAAGCCCACGCACAGCAATGAAGACCCGATGCAGCCAAAAAAGAAAAGAAAATGACCCCTCACAAGTCATCTAGCCCAACACGTTTGTTTTTCAAATGAAGACCTGCATTAACTTCTCACCTTTTCTGTGTTAATGATGGCACACCACTTAAACATAAGTTTATCTCCTCCATTATGCACTTTTCCATATCTGCATGTGCAATTTAGAGTGCAATTATAAGGAGAAACATTTGATTTTTCATGCGTAATTTTACACAAAACCTCCTATTACGGGCAATCACAAAACTAAGAATGAAGTATGATAAGCCAAAGTATTTTATAACCATTACCAATGAACGCCAAAATACTGCTCAGTAGTTACTTGGGAAAGGTTAAAAAAAAAAAACCACCACCACATTAATGGCTTTTACAGGCTACTTGGCACAATATTTGAGGGAAAAAAATTATAAGAAAGTATTACACATATAGGTTTTTATTCTCTTGTTATCAACCATTTCTCTTATTTTTCATTACATTATGTCTGGCTTTATTTCTTCTTAGCTTGTAAAAGCGGATGGCTGGAGAACATTTACAGACAAGTAAAAATGTGGCAAGGCTTAAGTGATGAGAATTCTACCATTTCTGTAAACTCTTATTAAAGCTTTAGTGTTTCTATGATATACTACTACAATACTTTGAATTTATATAGCACCTGTCTGCTGAAGAACCAAGGCTTACATAGCTCATTTATCCTTTCAGCATGCCTGTGAAATACACAGATTGAAAACAGATGGCTTACAAATAAAGTAAAATCCAGATATGAAAACAGAGAACTTCCATGATTTACTGAAGATGGCCTGTCTGTGCAAACTGTAGAAGCCTAAAAGATCCTGGAGTCCACACTCAATGCCTTTTCCAATAAACAACACTACCTCCTTATCATCAAACAAATTTCTAGACCGTTAAGAGAAATTAAGCTTTGTCATAATATAAAATCAGTAAGTTTAATATGCCAAAAATCCTGATAAGGAATGATATAAATGGTACCTCTATATTTTAAAGAAAAAACATTAGTCACGGAATAAGTCACTGGCGACTGGAGAGTCACCAATTTGCCTACAAGGTATTTAGCTTGGTTCAATATAGTTGCATTAAAATTGGAAAAAAAATCAACTGATAAATATAACTGAAATAAGCCAGACTATATCTATATAAAAGATATATCTTACAAAAGAAAAAAAAATCCCTGCAAACCAAAATCCTTGAGCCATGCCCTCATTTTATAATTGAGAAAATGCGTGGTGTCTGGCACACGTATGTACTCAATGTTAATTATCAATATAATAATCTTAAGTGACTTTCTCAAGGTCAAACTATGAGTCAGTGGCAGAGCCATGTCTAGAATCTAGTTCTTCTGAAGCAAGTCCAACATACGTCCCCCTTAGCATTGTAATTTTCATTTAACAGCAATGCTTTTTCATCCCTAAAACAGTTTATACTCACCAATGTTTATCTTTCAAGTGCTAAGAATAGAGCAAATTCAATGTTATTAAGCATATTGAATTTTTGGAAACTGTCTCACCTCCATAACTACCATTGGCCCAAGTATTATCAGATCTTCTCCTGAGACTGACATTTCATGATCAGACAGTTTTTTATGTTTCTAGGCCATAATTTTAAGCAAAGTTCTCATCACTAAAAACAGCTAGTCGTGACCACTGGTACCTAAAAGACCTTCCAACAGTATAATGTATCCAAAAAACTTTTGAAACCTCCAACACAATGAACATACATCATATGGTGTGTCACTCTCTAGAATAACTACAGACTCAAAACATGATCTAGCTGTTTTCTTCTAAACTGAGTTTTATTATTTTCACAGATTAAACTTTCCCCCTCTGGATTACTTTTCACCAAAAGAGCATGAGCAAGTACAAAACGATTCCAAAAACAGTTACCCAAGTTTTCATGTATTGATAGATGTTCGTTTTCAATTTTATACCAGCTACTTTTGGAATCTGTACTAAACAGCAAAAACAAACAGTTTGGCATATTCATTCCACCTAGATTATAGCAATAGCAAATTCATGAATTTATCTTATGTGCTAAGAATATTATGTCAGTAAATTTCTTGGAAAGGCAAGTAGAAATGCTTAAAACAGAATATGGAAAAATGGCAAGTGAATTTTCTTCCTTTTGTCATCAGTTTCACCATACAGAGTCTCCTTAGTGCTCAGGCACCACTGCCAAGTTGCTACCCCCTTCTTTTCTGTAACAGTCACGCTGTTTGCCTAGGAGCAAAATTTCATGGGGTTCCTAATAGTGCCCTGGATATTGACATTCTGCCAGTATAAACAAACAGTCACAGTCAAGTCTAATGTGCTTGTAACCATTGGTAGAAGAGACTTAATCTCAACCCAAATATTACTCACTAGTTATAATTAATCCTTCTACCCAAAATGCATTGAGCCTAGACATTTTTAGCAATTGACTCTAAATGATGGCATCAGACTAGACTAGAGACCTTGGACCTCAGTGTTGATTGTCTGTGTTAAATCAAGGCAGAGCATAATTTATTTGGCTCTCCCACCCCAGGTAAAGAGTCTGATAACTTTCTAGATTTAATTGTAGAAATTAAGAATTAGACTCATAATCCTCTAATTTTAATGAGAGCCTGGGTTCATTAGATCATATGACTAAAAAATGAAGTCAGTAGTTGTAAATGAGTGGACACACCAAGACAATGAAAGACTGGTTGGAGAGCCTAGTGAGGATCCTGTTTTGACATGAGTTAATACTATTTTAAAAAGAACTTATCCCCCTACCACTTTAACCTCGTTGGATAGTTGTGCTCTTCTTTTTTTAAGGTTAAATATTTGTTAGGAGTTCCATCTAAAATTATATTATCACCTCTCTTCCACTAGGGGGGTCTATCTCCCAGTGTAGTTAACTCCAATTAACTCAGGTGCAGTTTGAGTCCACTTCCAGCTAATCTGTGCCGCAAGGCTAGCCTTGTGGTCAGAACTATGTGCTTTAAAGTTGTTCTAGTTTTTAGGCTCAGAAACCCATGCACAGCATGAAAATGTAGTGCTCAAGTCATTCAGAGGTTGCTGCAGTAAGGAGACAAGGATTTTTGGCTGAAGCATACAAAGCCAAAATCTCTTAAATATTCCCAGTTTCATTTTTAGCTGCCCTAGTTGTTTTCAAGACTGAATACGTATCAACTGGATCCATTTTTGTAAATAAGTAAAGCTTTTAAACTCTCAACCTCAGAGATTCCTCTGCCCATTTCTACACTCTGCAGTATATAATCTGAATAGCAAAAACTGCCATGTTTTTCCAACAGCAACCTTAACTTGGGCCACTTGGGTGGGTATTGGTCATTATGGGAGTCGTTTCTGTGGCCTCTCATTATTCTACTAAAGTACTGACAGGTAAAAACCCAACTAGCTCGATTTCTTAAATTTAGTGTCCACTGTTTTCCTGCCTGATTTCTGATCCAATTAATTCCAAACCACAATAACTGATGGTTAATTTTAGCCAAGAGATTATCCACCACCTTCAAGCAGATGCCTAATATAGAGAACAGTTCAACTGGAATATAGGCCAGACCCAGGGACATGGACAAAGCCTAATTTTTTAAAAAACACTATCTTATGGGATATGGCTTCAAATCTATCATTTAGGAATGAAATAGGGCACGAATAAATGGACGATTTTTCTAGAAAATAATTAGTAAGATATTTTTTAAATTTAGAAAAGCCATAACTAGATTGAAGGGCCACAGGGGAGATATATATCCCAGCACAAACATATTTCAAGCACTTATTTTAAAAACAGCTTCTGTTTTTTATTTTAGATAAAATCTGAGCACCAAATTCCCTTTCTGTTCCCCTCATCCAAATCCAAGTAGAACTCCCTTGAGTAGAGGCTAGTTCACACCGCCCCCTCCCCTTTTTTGTCACGGTAGTTTTGGGAAAATGAACTTCAGCCATTACATTCCAGTTTTAAAGTCAAAAGAAGTCATGTGACCATTACCCTAGGGGCATCAGAGACTTGGGGCACGTGATGCCAATTGACATATGTGGGGCTTCGGCCACTATGTTGGAATTCACTGTTAATTGGATCTTCAGGATCAAGTTTAAGCTCCCAAATACACTGTGACATCCTGTAAAGTGGAGTGTGCGCTTACGTCTCAGTAGTTTTTAATTTCACCTAGGTTTTCTACCTACTGTGCAGTCAGCCAGGCTCTCTTCCCCACCCCCCATCCCTGGTAACAGGTCGGGCACCCCGAGCATCCCGTCTATCTGATCCTAAACGGCGAGGCTCTCCATCCCAGTTAGTTCTAAACTCAACCTTGAGTACCACCCGGCATGTTGTGCAGATAGGGTGTGGAGCAAGAATTTGCGTCGCGTACAGGAAATGTCAGAAAGCATTAAGCCCACTCCACCTCCCAGGTTGGGATCTTCTGCCCTGGAGCCTGGCCGTCGGAGCCGCCAGCACATTAGAGCAAGTAGCAGCAGCGGCGGCGGCAACTCTGGGACTGGCGAGAAGCCCGGGCGGGGGTGGTCGGCGTCCCCCGGCGTCTCATTAGACCGCTAAGTACTGCGAGTCGGGAAATGTAAACACCGGCAAGTGCAGCTCTGTGGGAGGAGGGGATGTTGCCCTCGCCCCCCGCCCCTTCGGCTCTGCCTCCAGAGGAGCCCCGGGAGGTGCCGGGCGGCCGCTGCCCCGACCACGCGCTCGAGGCTGCAGAGCCAGAGGAGCTGAGAAGGGAGCAGACGGGCGGCTCGGGATCTGAGGAGAGGAGAACGGAAAGGTACTGCCCTAATGGCCCGGAGATGTCCTGCTACAGAAAGGAAAAAAGTGCTTACTCATAGGGAGACGCGGTGCGATAGCGATTCGCTCGCTAATGGTAAGGGAAGCAGGCGGCAGGCAGGCAACCAGAGCCTCGTTCCTGCCCTGGGCCACCGCACCCCGTGGAGCCCGGGGGCCGGGGTGAGCCCGTGAGGTCACCCGAGGAGGGCGAGCGGGGGCTGGAGGCGTCGCCGGCGACCGGCTCCGGGATTTCCTGAGTCCGGAGCCGGCGGAGGAGGGGGGGAGGAGGGTGGCAGTAGCTGAAGAAGGACGACAGAGGGAAGTTAGGCGCTTGGTTTCCACTTCGGGGCCGCCGCCACGGAAGGGGAGAAGGGCAAGGGCTGGCGTCAAGGACTCCAGCTCAAGTTTGGCAACAAGTTAAGAGCAACTAGTGAGAAAGCACCATCTCTCCAGTGAAAAGCAGAAAACGTGTTTGCGGCGGGCGGTGGTCGTGGGGAACACTCGGTCACTCCCACCCGTCCTTGATGCGAACGACCGCTTTGGCGCCCAAGGTCTAGGACAGAAATTTCTGCAGCCTCCCTCTCAGTCCCCCGCCTCCCGTGCCAGGCACGTTCCTGCCGAGGTTCCCGGAGATGCTCTCTCCTGGACCCACTCATGCCCACGCCCAGGGATCCCGCTCCCCTAGTGCCCTCCCGCGCCTGCAGAGCACTTACATAAAGTCGCAGAGCACCGGATCTGGCCAGACAGCCTCCAACCGACGCACTCAGACAACTTCTGCCGCTCGGAATTTTTGCGGCTGTGGTTCTAAAGCCAGCGCTCCCTCCCCTCCTGCCAGCCCCCTCCGCCCCTCGGCCGCCGCCATTGGCTCCGGTGGTGCTAGCAGTCAGCTGGGAACCAGGAAGAGGATTGGGCCACGAGCCTGTCACATCAACTGGGTGGGGAGTTGGGAGAATAGGCACCGGGATGGGCGCCCTGGACGGATGGGGACTGTAACTCTGCGGCTGGGAGCGGAGATTGGTCCTCCGCTCTTGTTTCTTCCCCTCCCTGGCTATGAAGAGATTAGAAGTCCTCAGAGCCTGGCTCGGGAACCACGTTCCAAAAAATCGTACGGAATAAACGAAGAGATGAGAATGTTGGAGCGAGAGTTTGAACGTCACCAAGCCCCTATTTAAGTCTCTGGAGAGTACAGTTTCAACACCGAGTCGTAAAGAGAATCTCGGCATGGGAAGGGACTAGTAATACTAGTACTTAGTTTCTTCTGCTCCAATCAGCCTGCGTGCGGAACAACGCAGAGGGAAAACCTCAGCAATCTTCCCTTTCCAACGAGGTCTAGGGAGCAGATATATGGACAGGACGAGGTTCTCATGTTTTTGGCTTCGTGCCCAAGTAAATTGTTGACCCAAATCACCTGTCTGGTCTGTTTGTCCATGCGGAAAGGAATGAGAGGTGGAGGTGGGAAGGGAAGGTGGAAATAACGTGGTTCCCACTCGTTTGACTGGAAATGGATGTCAATTTTCATCAGTCTCCTTTCACCAGAGAAAACTTGGAGACATGCTCCTGCTTCCCAGAGGACCTTTTCTTCTTCTTGGCCTCTGTGTCATAATTGACCTCTTTCATTAATACACGCGGAGGTTTCCCCTCCTTATTGTGCATTCCAATCCTTTGGCTCACTCCAGGTCCAAAATCAGCTCCAAGGACCAGAGTTTGACGGATTCTCCAGGGTCAGGTCAAGAGACTGGCTTGTGGCACAGCTGTAGAAGAGAAAGGCTAAGCTCTTTCCTGTTTCAGTCACAACCATTTTGTTCAGAAAATGTGTGCTTGGAAAGTTTTTTGAGAATTAGAAATTGGTTCACTTACTTCTCATTTTATATTCACTACGAAAATTGCTAAATTAAGAGTGGCCTGGGACTTCCCTGGCAGTCCAGTGGTTAAGACTCCCAATGCAGGAGGTACGTGTTCCATTCCTGGTCAGGGAACTAAGATCCCGCATGCCTCAGGGCGCGGCCAAAAAAAAAAAGAGTGGCCTGAAAATCGAATGATCTTGTCAAGGAACCCTCACTTCATCTGCTATTATGAATTTCCTTAGAGAAATTAACCTATAGTGAGTGCCGGCGCTTCTTGAATGGGCAGAAGAGGGGAGTTCATATACTGCCTAAAGGCTACACTAGCAGAGAAGGAATTGGCACTGGGAAAAAGGCTCATTAAATATTAATTAATGATTAACCAACTGGAAGAACATATGAAAGGCACAGAAAGGTGAAAAAGAAATGAGAGAGCAATCTGGCTATCGGAAATATTAAATTTCTGGTATGAGAGATTTTGTATTGGGTCAGGTTTGGGTCAGCACAAAAATACTGATTTCAACATGTTCGTGTTGTGTGGACTGTGAAGTGTACCACCACACACATTTACGAGAGGATCCACAGTGAGATTTCCGGCTTTCAGTAATTGGCCCAAGGTTTGGTATGGTTTCTGGAATTCTTCACACAAAATTTCTAGATACACTAATACAGTACTTCAGTTTTCTACATTTTATGGCGTCTGTTAAGTCACCACTGAAGAGCTTCCACCTGCTTTAAAACTTAAATTTACAGACTTAGAATGTCTGTATGAAGGGACTGTGCAAGCTAAATTTTTGAGTATGGATATATTTGTCTCAATTACTTAACTTAGTATTCTATTTTAGTTTATTTTTCAAGTGTTAGAATTTAGAATAAGTCAAAATATTAAGAATCCTATGCATATGCTATTTACACTTTCCTGTTTTTTTCTTTTCAAAAAAGCTTACATAGAAGCTTTACTTTATTTACTAACACTGATGTCAGAATTCAGTAAGAGTTTGTGGTCAAGAAATGTCACTTTAATGGAAGTACAGTGGTCACAGTTTCAAAGCCACAGGGTGCCCAGGTAATGGCACTGTGTCTCAGTGCCTCGGTAGTTTCCAACAGATAAAACTTGCCCTATTTGGATGCTGGTTGAGATTCCTGTTTAACAAGCTCAACAAAGTAGAACTCCATTTTAATGAATACTGCTATGATAGCCATCTTGATGTAACTAAGCTACTTTCGTGTTACCCAAAATCTAAAAGTCCTTTTCAGAGGCTAACATTTTGCTCTAAGAAAGGAGCCTCAGACTCAAAGCTCTATTCAAACTGCATTTCTTTCTGATCTATCACACCATCAATTTAAGCCATATAGGATCATTCACAAAGTAACCCAAAGTTGGTAGTTTTCCTATCTATACAAAGAGGCTTGCAGGGACTTCCCTGGTGGTCCAGTGGGTAGGACTCTGCGCTCCCAACGCAGGGGACCCGGTTTGATCCCTGGTAGGGGAACTGGATCTTGCATGTATGCCACAGCTAGGAGTTTACATGCTGCAACTAAGAAGGCTGCATGCGGCAACTAGAAGATCCTGTATGCCAGAACTAAAAGATCCCGCGTGCCTCAACTAAGACCCGGTGCAGCTAAAATAAATAAATAAATATTTTTTAAAAAAAGAGGCTTGCACAGCTGGTCTTCAGGGTCCCTTTCAGAAGCTCAAAGGCAGATCATAGGGCCTAATTCATCTTTTAAAAACTGAGTTATAATTAACATACAATATTATATTAGTTTCACGTGTACATGTTGATTTGATACTTTTATATGAGATGATCATCACAATAAGTCCACTTACCATCAATCACTATACAAGTTGTTATAATATTATTGACTATATTCCGTACGTGTACATTACATCCCTGTGACACTTTATTTTATAGCTGGAAGTTTGTACCTTTTATTCCCCTTCACCTATTTCACTCATTCCCCCATGCCTCCTCCATTCTGGCAACCACCAGTTTGTTCTCTGTATCTCTGAGTCTGTTTCTGTTTTGTTTTGTTTGTTCGTTTGTTCTGCTTTTTAGATTCCACATATAAGTGAAGTCATACGGTATTTGTTTTTCTCTATCTGGCTTATTTCTCTTAGCGTAATACCCTCCAGGTCCATCCATGTTGCCACAGATGGCAAGATTTCACTCTTTTTTATGGCTGAGTAATATTCCACTGTATGTATGTACATCACATCTTCTTTATCCATCCCTCTATTAATGGGTACTTGGGTTGCTTCCATATCTTGGCTATTGTAAATAATGCTGCAGTAAACATAGGAATGCATATATCTTTTCAAATTAGTGTTTTTGTTTTCTTTGGATAAATACCCAGAAGTGGAATTGCTGGATTGTATGTTAGTTCTATTTTTAGCTTTTTGAGGCACCTCCATATTGTTTTCCATAGTGGCTGTATCAATTTACATTCCCACCAACAGTGCAAGAGGGTTCCCTTTTCTCCACACCCTCTCCAGCATTTATTGTTTGTAGATTTTTTGATGATGGCCATTCTGACTGGTGTGAAATGATATCTCATTGTAGTTTTGATTTGCATTTCTCTAATGATTAGTGATGTTGAGCACCTTTTCATGTGTTTGTTGGCAATCTGTATATCTTCTTTGGAGAAATGTCTGTTTAGGTCTTCTGCCCATTTTTGGATTGGGTTGTTTGTTGTTTTGTTATTGAGCTGCATGAGCTGCTTGTAAATTTTGGAAATTAATCCTTTGTCAGTTGCTTCATTTGCAACTATTTTCTCCCATTCTGAGGGTTGTCTTTTGGTCTTGTGTATGGTTTCCTTTGCTGTGCAAAAGCTTTGAAGTTTCATTAGGTCCCATTTGTTTATTTTTATTTCCATTTCTCTAGGAGGTGGGTCAGAAAGGATCTTGCTGTGATTTATGACATAGATTGTTCTGCCTATGTTTTCCTCTAAGAGTTTGATCACTTCTGGCCTTACATTTAGGTCTTTAATCCATTTTGAGCTTATTTTTGTGTATGGTGTTAGGGAGTGATCTAATCTCATACTTTTACATGTGCCTGTCCAGTTTTTCCAGCACCACTTATTGAAGAGGCTGTCCTTTCTCCACTGTACATTCCTGCCTCCTTTATCAAAGATAAGGTGACCATATGTGCATGGGTTTATCTCTGGGCTTTCTATCCTGTTCCATTGATCTATCTTTCTGTTTTTGTGTCAGTACCATACTGTTGTGATTACTGTAGCTTTGTAGTATAATCTGAAGTCAGGGAGCCTGATTCCTCCAGCTCTGTTTTTCGTTCTCAAGATTAATTTGGCTAATCGGGGTCTTTTGTGTTTCCATACAAATTGTGAAAGTTTTTGTTCTAGTTCAGTGAAAAATGCCAGTGGTAGTTTGATAGGGATTGCATTGAATCTGTAGATTGCTTTGGGTAGTATAGCTAGTCATTTTCACAATGTTGATTCTTCCAATCCAAGAACATGGTATATCTCTCCATCTGTTTGTATCATCTTTAATTTCTTTCATCAGTGTCTTATAGTTTTCTGCATAGAGGTCTTTTGTCTCCTTAGGTAGGTTTATTCCTAGGTATTTTATTCTTTAATTGCAATGGTAAATGGGAGTGTTTCCTTAATTTCTCTTTCAGATTTTTTATCATTAGTGTATAGGAATGCAAGAGATTTCTGTGCATTAATTTTGTGTCCTGCTACTCTACCAAACTCATTGATTAGCTCTAGAAGTTTTCTGGTAGCATCTTTAGAATTCTCTATGTATAGTATCATGTCATCTGCAAACGGTGACAGTTTTACTTCTTCTTTTCTGATTTGGATTCCTTTTATTTCTTTTTCTTCTCTGATTGCTGTGGCTAAAACTTCCAAAACTATGTTGTATAATAGTTAGCCTATTATTCTTGATTGTTTGATTCTCAAATATGTTAGGCCAGATTTTAGTGAATTTAAAAGTGTCTGTGTGCATAAGAGCATGTGTGTGTGTGTGTGTGTGTGTGTGTGAGAGAGAGAGAGAGAGAGAGAGAATATAATATGATTTTTAAATGCTATTACTATTTGAAGGCAGACGGATGGATCAAGAGACTGAAAAAGGAGCTTTCACCACATAGGTCATTGGTTAAATACCATAAATATTTGAGTCTGTGTCTACTAAACAAACAAAGTGTGACTTTAAAAAGAGATTGACAGAGTTATAACATAGATGAACTTTGAAAATATTATGCTAAGTGAAAGGAGCCAGTTACAAAAGACCACATATTGTATGATTCTATTTATCTGAAATGTACAAAAAGGGAATATCCATAGAGACAGAAAGTAGATTCATTGTTGCTGGGAGCTGGGGTGGGGAGGGGTGGATGTGAAGGAAAATGGAGAGTTACTGCTGATGGGGTTCCCTTTTGGGGCCATGAAAATGTTCTAAAATAAACTGATGGTTGCACAACTCTGTAAATACACTAAAAACCATTGAATTGTACCATTTAAGCAGGTGAATTGTATGGTGTTGTGAATTATATCTCAATAAAGCTGGTATTAAAAAAGAGATTGACACAATTAGGCTGCTTAAGCACAGGAAAACCACACTAGTGAAGATATGGCATGTGACGGCAGGAAACAAGTATAGAAAGGATCTGTATTGCAAGAGACAAACTAAACTCAGAAATCAAAAGGGCCTTGGGAGATAAAGTCATCTACCTCTTGTTCAGCATGATCCCTTGTTTGCCACTGTCATTGCAAGAAGGACAAAGTGCTTCAATTTACCACAAAAGAGATTTCAACACTGCAAAAACATTTGATTTCAACAAATCAAATAAGCCAGAAACAGAAGCTGGTTAGCAAAAAAAAAAAAAAAAAAAAAAAAGATATATTTCTTCTCTGATACTTTTAGAAAGGTTTAAGTAATCATGTGACTATACTGGTTTAGGGATTATATCATGCCAATGTTTTCATAACTAATTGCAGTCAGAAAGATAATTGGACATTTGGTCTAAATAACCAAGAGTTTCCTTATAAAATGTCACAGAACGGCTGAGGACAAGAAGTTTCATTTTGAACCAACAAACATCTCTTTGATAATTCAGAACCAAGAATGCATCCACTGGTTTGTTTCTTCGTCAATGTCATAGGGTCACCTGAACAAGGGTGTAAATAGAGTGTAAACCTGTCCATTCAGAGAGGATTCCCTTTCACACACTGGCACCATTATAGTAAGATACATCTCATCTAGTGGATGGAATGGAGTAGGCCTAGAAGTAACTAAGCTTAACTAAACTTTAAATTTTTTTTAAATATTTGGGAGTCTTCAGGAAAGTACACCATGTGAAATGAGATCAGACTCGTAGGAATATTCTAAGTCAGGAGTCAAAAACATTGTCTACAAAGGGCCAGATAGTAAATATTTTTGGCGCACAGGCCATATAGTCTCTGGTACAACTACTCAACTTGGCTGTTAAGAGTACAGAAGCAGCCACAGACAATAAGTAAACAAATGGCCTTGGTGATGTGCCAATAAAGCTTTATTTACAAAAACAAGCAGCAACAGGTTGGGCCTGGAGCAGCTTAGTTTGCTGACTCCGTCTGGGTTCCTGTGCTTGCCCCAATATGGACTTGGTATCCGGGTGGAGTTGTGTTCTTAAAGGGGCATATTTACGTTAGAATTGGTTCATGACTGAAGATAAGAAACAGATTAAGGGCTTCCCCGGTGGCGCAGTGGTTGAGAGTCCGCCTGCCGATGCAGGGGACACGGGTTCGTGCCCCGGTCCGGGAAGATCCCACATGCCGCGGAGCGGCTGGGCCCGTGAGCCATGGCCGCTGAGCCTGCGCGTCCGGAGCCTGTGCTCCGCAAGGGGAGAGGCCACAGCAGTGAGAGGCCCGCGTGCCGCAAATAAATAAATAAAGCATGGGAATGCAGCTGATGATTTTACCTTTCTTCTCAATTCCATGGAAAATTGGTTAGCCCACTAGTGGTAAATCTCATTGATAAGCAGGCATGGTTATTACACTTATGCCTAATCTAATGTTGACGGTGTATAGTAGCATGTATTTATTTTTATAATTCTACGCATCGTGCTTTCTTTCCACCAAATGACACTGTCACCTTTGAAGAGTAAGTCAGTGGATCCGTGAAATAGAAATTCATGCCAATGGCAGCAGGAAAAATATAATTCTATCTTCCTCTTAAGCAATATTTTAGGTGATGTCCAGGATTAATAACATAGATATTTTAGGACTCTGAAGACTGGAAATAAAGAGAGTTTTATTTTCAGGCTATATTCTACAGGATATTAAAATATAGGATAGTTTCAGTGAAAAGCTTAGTCAAACCAGTTATTTGTTACAAACAGAAAACAACAGATATTCAGTTTATCCTCTAGGCAGGATATAGACAGAGGCCTAATTTATCAAATTTTCCAGAAAATATACTATTATAGCCCAACTTGTCCTACCTGATGAACTCTGAGTTACGAGTCACATAAATCGTGTGTCGGAGGGAGGTAGTTTTAAACAAATGAAATATATTTCAAAATAAATGTGTTGATAACAAAACACCCATAGCATATGGCCGACATTTTCTTTAATTTGTTTAATATAGGGTCTCCTGAAGCATCACATTTAAAAACTAAAATAGAGACTGGGATTGACATATATACACTAATATGTATAAAATGGATAACTAATAAGAACTTGCTGTATAAAAAAATAAATAAAATTCAAAAACATAAAATAATTTGAGAATGAAAATCATAGAATTTTTGTGTTAGAAGGAACATTATAGACCATCTCCCTCACTTTACTGATTAGTAAAACAGAGGCCCACAGGAGCAAAATGACTTGCCGTAATCTTTTGGTTCTTTCAAAGTCCTTTTATAGTTACCTTACCAGATGGCATTTTCAGGATTATAAGCTTCTTTCTATGTAATTCAATTTTAAATGTGGATTTGCAAATATGCTAGATAATGATGTGTTCCAGTGACCCTGCCTTAACTCAGGCCACGTAGCAGGATAGAGTCCCTTCCAGCTGTCAGTTTCCTGGAGAAGGGAAGTCAACAATAAGGTACTACCTGAGTGTACCCAAATAGCAGGTAGGGTGTAAGTGGGTCTCCAAAACCTTGCACTTACAGAGCAAAAGTAGGGCCGGGACTGACCAAGATCAGGAACCCTGTCAACCAAAAGAAATGCAAAATTCAAGTTTTAAGGACCCAGTCCAAGATGAGGGCTTGACAAGGAGGCAAGGTGAGGCAAGTGAAGACAAGGAAAACCTGAATAGCAGCTCAGCATAGAGATGATTTGCTGGTTTTGAGACAGTGCCCCCTACAGGTCACACGATGCAAAGATCCCTTGTTCCGACTACTTTTTTAAGTCGGCTCTCTAATTAATTAGTCTCATTCTAAGAGGCATGAAAGTCAGTACATTATTCCTGGGGAAGCTGGAGTAAATTATTCACAACAGGAGGAACAATTCAATGTCTGCAAAGAGGTCACTTGACAGGTCATTCTGCGCCACAATGGAAAGACTTCACCTAGTTTGCCTCTTTAATTCTCATTTCCCCCTTTCCTTATTGTTGAGTATACAAAAGTCCTTCTCTTCTGTTAAAGGAGGGCAAGCCCTTTCTCTTCAAATCTGAGAAACAGATTCTAGGCTTATTTATCCTTTCCAGTTTCTTTGTTACCTTGTCTGAAGCAGGTACTGCTCAGTCAAGTACATGACTTAATCATTCTGGATCAGTGTAAATTTCAAGAGCAGAAAACCCACCAAGGAGAGAGGCATAGGTTAACAGATTGCAAAGGGTTGGCAGTACTTCCTTTAAACCCAGATATGAATACCAGCCTCTCCTACCTCCCAGTGACATATGATTATGCGTTAGAGCTCCCCAGATGCACAGAACGGATGGATGTGCCAGACTAGAAGCAGTCGTCCAGGAGTCTTTCGTCTTTAAAATTTAACTTGAAATATTTAAAATAGTAATAGATATCATTCTTTTTACCAGAAATGATTCAGAACATTAAGGTCTTTTCTCAATCTTACTTTCCGTTTTGAAGTAAATATAAATTTCTCAAAAATGAACCAATACTTCCATTAGTATTTTTTTTTTTTTTTTTTTTTTTGTGGAGGAAAGAAAATCCTCTGAAGGTTTGGAACAGCTCAGCCTCCAAAGTGCAGGCCAGAAAAGTGGACTAATTGAATGCTTATAGGTAGTAATATAATTTTTTCCAAATGTCTCATAGAGTTTTGGGGTTTTTTAAATATATATATTTATTTATTTATGGCTGCGTTGGGTCTTTGTTGCTGTGTGCGGGCTTTCTCTAATTGTGGCGAAGGGGGCTACTGTTTGTTGCAGTGTGTGGGCTTCTCATTGCGGTGGCTTCTCTTGTTGTGGACCACAGGCTCTAGGCGTGCGGGTTTCCGTAGTTGTGGCACGCGGGCTCAGTAGTTGTGGCTCGCGGGCTTAGTTGCTCCGTGGCATGTGGGATGTTCCGGACTTTCCGGACCAGGAATCGGACCCGTGTCCCCTGTATTGGCAGGCAGATTCTTAACCACTGCGCCACCAGGGAAGTCCCTCATAGAGCTTTATAAATAATTAGAAGTACGGTGCTTTGTGACCACCTAGAGGGGTGGGATAGGGAGGGTGGGAGGGAGGCTCAAGAGGGAGGGGATATGAGGATATATGTATACATATAGCTGATTCACTTTGTTATACAGCAGAAACTAACACAACATTGTAAAGCAATTATACTCCAATAAAGATGTTTAAAAAATTCAGTTTCTAAAAGGGAAATTGATATATAAATCACAAAACTGTGTATGAAAGGATAAAGTATTATCGAAATCCAAAAAATGCATAACCATTAGTAGGGTTTTTTTTCAATTACTTAAAATTTTAAAATGAAAGTGCCATGCTCAGAGCTAATTTCTGTGTTTTCAGTTATTCCTATTAAAAGCCATTAAATTAATTATAATGCTTTGATGCTTCATGGAAGCTAAATATTTGCTTAAACATTAACATCTACAATCTTAAAACCAACATCTTAAATCTCAGTACAGGGGACAATTCTTTCCCATGATCACTAAGATAGGTCATTTCAATTACTGCCCTGAAGGCTTAATAGAAATCCTATGAAACTGGTGGCTTGCACCACACAACAACTTAATCTTTATTGCAAAACACTTTCTTTTGTAACACTTCTTAATACATTTATAGATCATTTAATGAGATTTAATTTTATAAGTAATGAATTTTCAAGGTGTATGCAGAAGTTGGCAATGGTTTTTGGAAAATGAAAACATGAAATTATATAAATACAATATAGTTATGATGCAACATGAAGGTTGTCGTTTTTATTTGGTATCCTCATATTTGCTTCAGACGGCTGTTCCCTGCTCCTCGGTTAAGTTCGGGCATATTGTCTGGAAAGCTGGGTGATAAATATTCATGGTGTTTTAACGTAATTGTAAGTAAAAAATGGTTGCATTGAGAATCAATTTTAATTCTTTCTTGGTTTATTTTCCTCTCAACATCGCGGGGTCATAAGTTTCTAAAAACTTTAAAAAGTTATTATTATACCTGTTCCAGGATCTTCTTGAAAAGGCACAAAAAGGAATTATTTCTCCTTTTCTAAAATTGAATGCAAATGATCAGATATATAAACCTTTACATGCAAATTAGTGAAACATTCCACAGATTGTCTGCTGCCACTTCTCACCCCACCCACGCATTCCCTCATATTCTAGCTAAACCAGCTATTTCATCATTTCCCAAATATGCCTGTATACCTATATAATCCACTTTTGACAGTGGAATAGAAAACGTGTATTTAAGGAGAGTCAGAACTTGGTTTGAATCTGTCCCTTGCTATCTGTGTGGCTTTGAGAAAGTTATTTAGTCTCTGTCTGCCTTGGTATACTCATAAGAAAATTCAGAGGATTAACACTTGAGCATAGTGCCAGGTATATAGCATGTGCTCAGTTAGTTGTTATTGAATGAAGGATCAAATATAACATAAATAAAGTATCGGTACGTCGTACATCTATCATTTACCCTCTGTTCCTCTGTGATGTCTGCTTTCATGTTCCTTTTTAACCTAGCAGGTCCCTAACCATCCTTCAAGTCCTATATCAAATGACATCTTTGGAGATGACTTCTCCAGCCCCTCCAAGGCAGAGCTAATGGTTCTATCTCTGCACTCTCACAACATCTCATACTTAGCTCCCAGAGCATGGTGCTGTCATTGTTGTCTATGTCTCCAACCAGGTATAGGGAGCTCCTTGAGGGCAGTGATTCCACCTTATTGGGCTTTGTGTCCCTAGTTTCTAAGTCCCAGGTACATAATAGAGCAAATAAATGTTTGATGAAAGATGAAGAAGAGGCTGAGTTGTCTGCCAAAGCTTTTCACTAGAATGTAAGATTGGACTAAACTTCTGAATTCACATATTCCCCACATCCCCATTAGACCATGAAATCTAAGGGAAGGCCCCTTGCTTTGTATTTGCAGCGCTGACACAGTATCTGGCTCAATAAATGTCTGTTGAATTAATGTAGGCAAAATCCGTCTTTAGAGCTCTTTCACCCATTCTTTTCCATTATTTGAGTAACTCTCTTCCCCCACTTCATAGGATCCCTACAATATCTGCCTTTGCTTGTGTGCTCTCAGTCTCTGATTTCCTTCCCTAAGTACCAATGGATAGGTTTGAATTAGATAAACTCATCACTGTTAATGTGTTATTAGCTAACTCCTTGCCATCCCTCCCAATCAGTAAATGTCCTGGCGAATGGTAGTATATCAGGACAGCCAGTTTCAAGGGGTTAGGGGAGGGGAGATTTGGATGCATAATCCTTAAAATATCTCTCAAATTACACGGTATACAGTGACTACTCAGTGTGTTAATTGGCACGTCTAGCCCTGGACAGAGGTTCGATAAATTAGATATAGTGCATCAACCTCTGAAATCCCTCAGTTCTGAACCTATCCTTTTAAACATGAAGAGTTAAACTCCCTTTTAAACATGGAGAATTAAACTCACCAAGTCTAATTCCCCACTTTGAGTTTGGGAATGCTCAAGTAGTGACCTCCTGTGGAGCTGGGAGAAAAATCTTGGCTCTAACTCCCTTCCAGATTACCTGAAGTGACCCCCACTTAGTTATCATTTGCCCAGTAACCAAGAAGGGACCATTTTCCATGCTGATTTTAATATGAAGAAATTTGGGCTCTGGGTGGGTATTCAGCTAGCAAGTAGTGTATCGGAATTATCTCTGTCCCATCAGTCTATCAAGCATGATACAAACAAAATTAATATGGATGCCTAAGATTCTTTGGTATTTTCTCCTGCAAAGTTGGTCTTTGATGGGTCGGGTCAAGTATCCCAGCCTGTGTCATCTTCCTTTTCAGTCTTTTACTTACCAAAACTAACCCCTGTCCAACCATTCAACTGTCAAGGAAGGAATACGACATTTCTCTTATGATTACAATTTAAATATCTTGAAGGAAAGTCTTTTCTGTTAAAAAAAAAAAAGAACAACAAAAAACTCAGAAGTGTTAATGGTGTTACGTTGGTCAATTCGGGTACCGGATTGTACAAGGAGAAGTGTTTTGGTCTAAGACTCCTAAATTAGAATATAGTTAGACAAGGATTGTTAGTAAAAATTTCCTTTTGCTTTATCCTGATAATTGTTTTATTTTCCTTCAGACATCTGTTCCCAGAGACTGTTGCCTTGAGTCCATATCCCCCTCTTTCAATTAAGGAGACAGATAAGCAGTTGTCTTCAGAATATAAGGTCACTGGCATTCCATAAATGGATTCCAGTGCCTGCTACAGAAACAAGTGGTGAATGTTCTCTGTCACTTGCAAACTATAAATTAATTAAGTTGACAACTTTTCCTTCTTTATGTTATGCTTTCAGAGGGACTTTTGAAATACCATTTGTTGCATTTTCTGATTATAAAAGTAACGTATGGTCATTGTAGAGAATTGATAGTACAGAAAAGTACTAAGAGGAGAATAAAAATCTCAACACCCAGATATAACAGCTGTTAGCATTTTGATGTAGTTATTTACAGCTTTTTAATGTGCATATAAAATATTTTAAAAGAAAATTGGGATATTATATATACAATGCTATATCTTGGCTTTTCAAAGTGTCCTTACATCTGAAACATTTTCAAGAACCATTAAGTATTTGAAAACACCAGTTTAAATTGTTATATAACATTTTGTCATATGAATATACCACGGGCTGTTTATTAAAAATAACATGCTTTTATGGTTGGACATTCAGTGTGAGTCCAATTTTTCCATCTTAAAAATAATTCTGTAATCTTTGAATTTCTGATTGTTTCATTAGAGTGGAATCCTACAAAGGAACTTACTGGGTCTAAGTGTGTGCTTTTTTTTCAAAAAGCGTTCACGATAAGAATTTTAAAAGTATCTTTAAAAAGTTTGTACCAATTTACCCAGCCACCAGCAGTGTTTGAGCATGCCTGTCCTTTTCACTGAACTCTCCCAAATAATCATTTAAAAGTTCTTAATTTGATTGACAAAAGCGGTATTTTAAAATATTGAGCATCTAAAAAAAATATATCCGTTAGGTTCTTGAACTTGCCTCACGTGTATTTATCTCTTTTCTTGTGCTTTACCCATTTTCCATTTTGATTTTTGTGAGCTTTTTAGTATTTTAAATCGATCATCCCTTTTTAATGTTCGTTGCAAATATTTTTCCCAGTTTGTGGCTTGTCTTCTAAGTTTTCTTATTTCGTAATGGCTTTTGAGCTTCAAGTTTTTCCATTTCTGTGTAGTTTCTTCCATTGCTTATGTGCTTAAAAATTCCATTCTTATTGAGTAGAGTTTTCGGTTAGTTTTAATTAGTCAGATTTATAATTTTGAAGGCAATGGATTTGTTCTACACGACTGCAAATATAGCTATAGCTGCACTTTGTTCATCTTGAATATTTTATAGACAGATTTGGAAGTGTTAGTTACAAAAGTAGGAGCAGCTGTAATTCCTTTTAAACAGGACCGTGTATAGAGAGAGTGATTCTTAAGAAGTCTTTTGAAGAAAAGACTTGAAATGTTGACATTTTACTGCAGTGAACAACTGTGTTGATTGAACGTTCCACATTATTCACCTCACATTGTGTAAGAGCTCTGTAACTCAAGGCAACACAACACTCAAACTGAAGAATCCCCCAGCAGTTTTCACTTTGAGGATTATCTGATTGTAGCCTTATTTCAGAATAGTTAAAACAGCATTTCTCAAAGGGTGGTCTTTGGACTCCCATCATAATCACTTAGAGTAATTGTTAAAATGGAGATTCCTGCATCTTCCCTTCAAACATACTAAATCACATCCCTTGGGGTTGAGGCCTCAGAAGCCACATTCTAACAAGCATCCCGGATGATTCTGGTCCACTGTAAAGTTTGAGAATCTCTGGGCTAGAGAGGAAAATGAGAAGTGGACCCCCAGAGGCAAAAAACAAAAAGCAAGCATTTGAGAACTTGAAGTCAAAAATAGATCTGAAATCAGTATATCGGCCAATGGGCAGAAAGGATAGTCAGAATGCAACAGGGCAGAGATGAAAGAGCACTGGCCAGGAAATCAGAAAAAGGAGCTCTGCTACCTAATATCCTTGTGTCCCAGGGCAAGTCAAAACTCTTCAGGCTTCTTATCCTTAAAATGAAGATAAGAAATGCACGTACCCAAGCATACAGGATTGTGAGGACCGGGTGAAATAAACAAATGTAACAATGCTTTGTAAAGTTCATAGGTTTTATTGTTTATGATAGACTCAAAAAGGAAGTGCTGGTGGTGGTCAGCATCTGGAAGATGTGGCACTGGGTACCAGTGATTCATTAGAGTCATTAGAGTTCAAGGTCAAGAAATCCAGTCCCTGGAAAGACTTGAAGTTGGGGGCAGGGATGTGAGGGGAGAGAGAAGGCAGGACAACATTTGAAGGGCTATAGTAGGAGTGCAAGTTATTGGCAGACCTACATCAGAGAAGGAACAAAGCCTTCAGTGGCTCTTTCAGTGGTCACAGTCTCATCGAGTGATGTGAATAATAGCCACCAAGTTCTTTTATCAGGCTTCACACCACCCCGCAACCCCATTTAGAATCAGGATTGGGCCAGGGTGTGAGGTGAGGGCACCCCTGTAAGAGGTGACTAAGTTAAACTGTTCCGTAAATTAGAGGATTGAGGGCTACATTGGTTGAGGGGAGGTGAAAGGAGCCCAAGTATGAACTTTTCTGTTGTTGCAACCTCAGGAAATGGGACATTTGCTTTCTGAACAATCTAATTTCCCTTTTGACTTCTCTCCTCTGAAGGACTTTATTTACTTTTATTTATTGCAAAATTAAATATATTCCAGTGTTATTAAAATCTCAGGGGGTAACAAATAGACTATATAGCAGTCAATATAGATATACATAGTTATTTGAACCCTCCCGATGCAAACTCTATTCATTAAGTATAGTGGAAAGAGCATGGGCTTCTGCCTTTCAGGAATCACCTGAATTACCCCTGAGGTTTCCGGAATTCCCTCTCAATTTCTTACTATCTGTGAGATCTTGAATATGATTGTATATGAGCTACCTTTTTTTTTTTTTTTTTATGTGGTACGCGGGCCTCTCACTGTCGTGGCCTGTCCCGTTGCGGAGCACAGGCTCAGTGGCCATGGCTCACGGGCCCAGCCGCTCCGCAGCATGTGGGATCTTCCCGGACCGGGGCACGAACCCGCGTCCCCCGCATCGGCAGGCGGACTCCCAACCACTGCGCCACCAGGGAAGCCCGAGCTACCGTTTTTTAAATCTGGAAAATGGAGATTAAAATGTCTACTTGAATAGTTATTTGAGGATTAAATCAGATATCCTGGCAAAAGAAACTGGTACAATGACTGGTACATAGTAAGTACCTGGTATCCTTGTTTAATTGATTAATCAACTTTCAACAATTCTTATCTGATTTTCTAATAGAGTACCTAAACTCATTCCTTTAGCCCTGATCCTATGGGATCCACAATTCTTCCTCCCCAGTTTTAGCTTGGTCCATCTCTACTCTTTCTCTTTTATGTTTTCTCCCTCCCTCCCACGTTTATTTCTAAGGAATCCAAGTTCTTGTGTTCTGGAATCTAGGACCACTTCTCTCTAGATGAAAAATTCTCTCCTTAGCCTCCTGAATATTGAATATATTTCCCTGATTTTCTACTCAGAGAAAACTAGCCGCCCACTTTTTTCGTGGCCACTTTCTTATTTTGCGTGATTTATCCTGCTATTGTATCAAAGACTTAAAAAAAAAATCTCCCCTCCCCTTATGCCAGAATAACTTTTCTAGCCCTTCAGTGTTTTTCATCCTCTTCTGGCCACATTCAAGTCTTCCTACAGATATGCAAAAACATGCTGACCTAAAACCCAACTAATTATGGGTGAGATCCCAACCAGGCTGGAGTTTTTACCGCTTAGCTTTCAGAGGATAAGAGGCCTGTTTTAAGACTCTAGTCTACACTGTACTCACAGTCAATACTAACTTCAGCTAAACCTCTCTACTTACCCACAGGGGCCCAGGAGTCTAGTTGCTGAGTGTTACTTACATTTTAGACTGTCAGTGAGAAAAATGCCAAAATCTTTCTCCTCTTTCTTTCTGCATCCAAGTAGTTTCGGATAACAGAACTGCAGTCTTTTATTTTGAGTTAATAAAAGGGAAGAAACTCCTTTCTGAGATGTTTGCCTGGAAGTCCCACACATCTGGGTATGATCATTCTATAGCTGTAGTTAGTACAAAATAAAAACAGTCCACACATTCATTCATTCAACAAATATTTTTGAAGAATTTACAATATGCAATGTAAAGTTCTGGATGAGGGCATTAAGATGAGTAAACATGGGCCCTGCTGAGATCTCACAGTTTATCATTGAATAGGGGAGATAAGCCACAAAAAACTACAATACACTGCATAAAGGGATAAACACTGTACAAATGAAAGAGAATGTATCTTCAGAGAAGGCAGAGGTTCCTCCAGGCTGAAAACCTCATGTGATTAGCTTCCCTCAGTGACTGACCAAATGATATGACAGTCTCATGAAACCAGATTCAGCAAGACTTAAAATATTTCAACTTAATATAAGGAAAAAAATGAAATTCAATTGTCTCAACAATGAGCATAGTGTCATTGGATGAGGGCACCCTGTGGGCACCAGAAGACCCTGACAATTGCGGTGCTCCATCTGTAAAGCTGTCTTTCTTTTCCTCAGGTTGTGGAAATAAGATAAAACAGTCTTCATAAAGAGCAAAGTGGAGAATTTCCAGTTTTGTCCTTTAATAAATGGTTTGTTGGCACTGAATAGAATGAAAATAATGATAGGTCTTTTGCCACCAAAGCATAATGACCCTTGTGGCCTTTCTCCTCACTCTGTACCCTGTACTTTAGATGGTAAACAGCAATTTGAGTGGCGATATCGAAAAAGATTTTAACCCTCTGTTGCTCAGCAAGCATGAAGCAGACACAGAGGCCACATTGTACGCACTGAGCCAGGACTAATAGCAAAGGGGTGTTCCTGGGTTTTCCGCCTTCCCCCAGCTCATTGAAACAGAAAGGGCGGTATTGATATAGGGTCCTGACTGAGAAGGCAGAGGATCCATGGATGGTCAGAAAACTTATAAACCCAAAACTTACTCTTACATTGATGTTGACACTGCGTAGGAACTTAGAGTCTAAATTCTGCAGATGAAATTATTACCATCCTAAACCTTTAGAAAAGTAATGGAACAGTCAGATTTCACAGGTTTTTTTTTTACAGTTAAGGAAAAAACACTTTTCCCCCCCACATAGCAGTGTAAGAACTCTTTGACTATTTTTTTTTCAGTAATTTAGCAAATATTTATTGAATACCATTGACTGGGGTATTAAACCAAGCTTCTCCAAAACTACAAGCTTCTCCAAAACTACAATGTCCTATGAAAATGCAGAGAATTATCAAAAGCACTGAATAAATAGTTGATATTCTGTACAGTCATTATCAACTCAAGTATGCTGAGGAATAACTTTTTTGGACAACATTTTTATTGAGATAGAATTGACATAGAATATCATATTGGTTTCAGGTGTACAACGTAATGATTTGATATTTTGATTGTTCTTTAAAGAATGCTAAATTAGAAAACCTGACTGAATTTTAAATGCCGCAGATGTGATAAGTAGCACCTTAATAGGGTTGCCAGATTTAGCAAATAAAATTATAGGGTGCCCAGTTAAATTTGAATCTGAGGTAACAAAATAATTCTTTAGTATAACTATGACCCACACAATACCTGGCAACTCTAACCTTAGAGGCGTTGCTTGATTATATAATATTCCAGTGGGCTGGTTAATTTTTAGGAGGCCTGTTTGCTTTTAGTCTCCGGCTTTTCAACTTTCCCCATTCCTGCATGTCTCCACAGCATACAAGATGAATGACTGGAAAAATCTTCAGTGAAGAAGACTATTCATTTCATAAATGAATTATTTTAAAGCCCTGCATCCCTCTGCAAAACAAAGTGAACAGAAAGCCCCCTTTTGGTTCCCTTTTTGTGCTGTCCCAGTTGCTCTTCACGGTTGATCTGGGTTGAACCATCCAGATATGTGTCTCAACTTTAAGTGCCTTAACTCTACTCTTTTTGGTATGAAGTCTCAACCAGAATGAGGTGGGGATGGCGCGGGGAAGGGAGGAGGCTAGGAGCCGAGTCAAAAAAGTAGAAATATTTTAAATGAGAATTTGGAGAGCGCCCGAAATGCATATGTAGTGAGCCAGAATGTAGACCTCATTTGGAATTTTTCTTTAATTAAAGCATCTCACCTCCCCGACTAAAACTCAGATGGTTTACCTGTTCTGATCATTTCAATGAACATTCAATTCACACTTCTATCGGAAGGTTAAAAAACGTCTGAAAAGTTGATGGTTCCGCATTTAGTTCTTAACAAATTACAAGGAAAAATGCACTCTCTTCACATTTGAATACCTTGATGTCAGCTTCCAGGGTTACTTACTTACTCCTTATCTCAAAAAAAAGATTGGTTCCCTCCACCTCAGGCTATTTCTGAAGACAGATTCTAAGTATGACAAATAGTACAAATGAATCTTAGTAACAATGGCTGTTCCCTAAGTTTATAACAATTTTGACAGGGGCATCAAATTATGCAAACAAAAACTTGTAAGAAAGAAATATTACAGATTTTCAGTTGTTAATTTACTGTATCATAAGAAAACCTTCTTATGAAACCCTGAGACAGCTTATCAAAGTTTTAACTATATTATGACAGATAACCTTCATGATGAAATAACCTTAAACATCATATTCAAATTTTTTAATTATTGCTTTTCAAACATTTCTTATAAATCTTTAATCTTTTAATTTTAAAATGTGATAGGGCTTCCCTGGTGGCGCAGTGGTTGAGAGTCCGCCTGCCGATGCTAGGGGACACGGGTTCGTGCACCGGTCCGGGAAGATCCCACATGCCGTGGAGTGGCTGGGCCCGTGAACCATGGCCGCTGGGCCTGCGCGTCCGGAGCCTGTGCTCCGCAACGGGAGAGACCACAACAGTGAGAGGCCCGCGTACCGCAAAAAAAAAAAAAAAAAAAAAAGTGATTTACATACTCCTGTCTTTTGTTTATATGTTTTGTTAAAACATACAGTATGTTTGTATGTATACTATACTTACTTGAAACCTCATGAATTATTGAGTTATGTAGGTAATATTACTTTATTTTACTGATGAAAAATCTTGAGATTTAGAGAGGTTAAGTGTTTTGCAGAAGGACACACAGCGATAAGTACCTGAGCTGCCTCTAACGAGTTAGAACTCTATTTCGGCAATTTTACATACACTGTCTGCCCTCGTCAGGAATCTTTTAATGGAAAGATGTTGGTGTGCTTCTGTTTATGATGATTATTAAATCTTTTGTTCAGTCCCCAAAACACTCCACAGGCTTAAAAAGGTATCATGTCCTCAAGATGCAAAAGTACAACTTCAGATCAAGCTTCAAGGTTGATTAAAATATATTTTTCTGTATGTGACTTTATACCATATACATTATACAGTATGTCTTTTGTCCAAGGGAGCTTCACTTATAATAACTAAATTTAAATAGATGCCTACATGCAGATAAACAGATATTTTAAGGGTAATTTTAAAATTTCCCACACTATGAAATATATATATATTTGACAATAATACTGGCATTTAAATAAGTATGTACTATAAAACTACAGTAACTAAGATTCTAATAACATAAAATACATGATAAATTAGTTATAGGCTAGCCCTAAGTATATAGTTCCACTATCATTTAAAAAAATGTGCCAAGCAAATTAAATCAGGTCCACAATCCTTAACACAGGTACTCTGAGAACTTTTCAAGCAGGTACACACACACACACACACACATATATACATAGATTATATATTAATATGCTGATTGTAAAACATTCTTTTTAATAAAGGATGTCTTGACAGAGCCTTGCAATGAAAAGCTTATTAGCTTAGTTTAACTTAATGTACATTCTTAAACATAAAAACCTCATATTTTAACATACTGGAAGTTCTAACCAGAACAATTGGGCAACAAAAGGAAATAAAAGGCATCTAAGTTAGAAAGAAAGAAGTAAAGACAACATCATTAATCATTAGAGAAATGCAAATCAAAACTACAATGAGATATCATCTCACACCAGTCAGAATGGCCATCATCAAAAAAACTACAAACAATAAATGCTGGAGAGGGTGTGGAGAAAAGGGAACACTCACGCACTGCTGGTGGGAATGTGAATTGGTACAGCCACTATGGAGAACAGTATGGAGGTTCCTTAAAAAACTAAAAATAGAACTACCATATGACCCAGCAATCCCACTACTGGGCATATACCCTGAGAAAACCATAATTCAAAAAGAGTCATGGACCACAATGTTCATTGCAGCTCTATTTACAATAGCCAGGAGATGGAAACAACCTAAGTGCCCATCATCAGATGAATGGATAAAGAAGATGTGGCACATACATACAATGGAATGTTACTCAGCCATAAAAAGAAACGAAATTGAGCTATTTGTAATGAGGTGGATGGACCTAGAGTCTGTCATACAGAGTGACGTAAGTCAGAAAGAGAAAGACAAATACTGTATGCTAACACATATATATGGAATTTAAGAAAAAAATGTCATGAAGAACCTAGGGGTAACACAGGAATAAAGACACAGACCTACTAGAGAACGGACTTGAGGATATGGGGAGGGGGAAGGGTGAGCTGTGACAAAGCGAGAGAGAGGCATGGACATATATACACTACCAAATGTAAGGTAGATAGCTAGTGGGAAGCAGCCGCATAGCACAGGGAGATCAGCTCGGTGCTTTGTGACCGCCTGGAGGGGTGGGATAGGGAGGGTGGGAGGGAGGGAGACGCAAGAGGGAAGAGATATGGGAACATATGTCTATGTATAACTGATTCACTTTGTTATAAAGCAGAAACTAACACACCATTGTAAAGCAATTATACTCCAATAAAGATGTTAAAAAAAAAGGAGTAAAGATATCTCTGTTTGCAGATGAAGTGATCATATATGTAGAAAATCCTGAAAGAATTCACAAAAAATTACAGCTAATAAACGAATTCAGCAAACTTACAGGATATAGGATCAACATGCCAAAATTAGTTGTATTTCTATACACTAGCAATAAACAATCCAAAAAGGAAATTAAGAAAACAATTCCATTTATAATAGCATCAAAATGAATAAAATACTTAGGAATAAATTTAACCAAGGAGGTGAAAGACTTCTACATAGAAAACTATAAAACATTTCTGAAAGACATTGAAGAAGCTCTAAATAAGTGAAAAGACAGCCTATGTTCATAGTTTGGAACACAATATTGTTAAGATGGCAGTTCGCTCCAAAATGATCTACGGATTCCATGCAATCCCTGCCAAAATCTCAATGGCCTTTTTCCGGATATGTAAAAACCAATTTCAAATTCATATGAATTTGCAAGAGGTTCTAAATAGCCAAAACAATCTTGAAAAAGAACAGTGTTGAAGGACTCACACTTCCAGATTTTAAAACTTATTACAAAGCTACATTAATCAAAAGACATAAGGGTAGACATATAGATCAATGGCAGAGAATACAGGGTCCAGAAATAAAACCTCACATTTATGATCAATTTATTTTTCCCCAAGAACATTCAATGGAGAAAGAATAGTCCTTTGAACAAATGGTGCTGGGGCAACTAGATATCCACATGTAAAAGAATGAAATTGGACACTTACCTCACATATATTAAAAAATCAACTAAAAATGGATCAAAGATCTATACATAAAAGATAAAATTAAGGACTTTTAGAAGAAAACAAATAAGCCACATCTTCATGATTTTGGATTTGGCAATGCCTTCTTAAATATGACACCAAAAGCACAAGAAACAAAAGAAAAAGTATATAAATTGGACTTCATCAAAGCTAAAATCTTTCATGCATCAAAGAGCATTATTAAGAGAGTGAAAGGACAAGCCACAGAATGGGAGGAAATATTTGCAATCACATTTCTGATAAGGGTCCAGTATTCAGAAATTTTAAAGACCTCTTACAACTCAACAACAAAAAGGTTCATTTCTTGTAAAACTCTCAAAATACTAGAAATAGAAACCTTTCTCAATTTGAAAACGTTCTCATCTATGAAAACTCTGCAGATAACATCACACTTAATGGTAAAGAACTGAATGCTTTACTCTTAAGATCAGGAACAAGAGGAGGAGGTTTGCTCTTTCCACTTCTATTCAGCATTGTACTGGATGTTCTAGTAAGTGTAATAAGGCAAGAAATAAAAGGCATTTGGATTGGGAGGAAAGAAGTAAGACTGTCTTTATTTACACACCACATGATCATCTATATAGAGGATCTTAAATCTACAAAAAAGCTACTAGATATAAAAAAATGAGTTAACAAGGTTTCAGGATACAATATAAAAATAGAAACATTGATGTTTTTTCTATATATTAGAAACTGGCAATTGGAAATTGTATTTAAATAAAACAATACCATTGACAAGAGCATAAAAAGACATGAAATACATAGGTGTAAATCTAAAAAAAGCTGTAAAAGGCTAGTATACTGAAAACTACAAAACACTACTGAGAGAAGTTAAAGAAATTATAAATAGAGGGCTTCCCTGGTGGTTCAGTGGTTAAGAATCCGCCTACCAATGCAGGGGACATGGCTTCGAGCCCTGGTCCGGGAAGATCCCGCATGCCACGGAGCAACTAAGCCGTGCGCCACAACTACTGAGCCTGCACTCTAGAGCCCACGTGCCACAACTACTGAAGCCCGTGCACCTAGAGCCCGTGCTCTGCAACAAGAGAAGCCACCACAATGAGAAGCCTGTGCACGGCAATGAAGAGTAGCCCCCGCTCCCTGCAACTAAAAGAAAGCCCACGTGCAGCAACGGGGACCCAACGCAGCCAAAATAAATAAATAAATTTATTTTTAAAAATTATAAATAGATATATGGTGTTCATTGATCAGAAGACTCATTTTTGTCATTTTGTCAATTTTCTCCAAATTGTTGTATAGATCCATATATACTCAAATTCATCTGGAAATACAAAGGATCTAGACTAGCTAAAACAACTTTGAAAAAAAAGTACAAAGTTGGAGGAGTAAGAGTATCTGTTTTCAAAACTCACTATAAATCTACAGTAATCAAAACGTTATGGTACTAGTGTCTTTACACTAGTTGATCTTTATAAACATGTAGATCAGTGGAACAGAATAGAGTTCAGAAATAAGCCCCCACATATATAGACTGCTGATTTTCAACAATGGCTCAAATGCAATTCAATGGAGAAAGAATAGTCTTTTCCACCAATTTTGCTGGAACAAACATCTATACACAAAAGCATTAATGCAGGTCCACACCTTCATTATAAAAGAAAATTTACCCACAGTGGGTCATAGACCTAAATGTAGAACCTCAATATATAAAACCTCTAGAAGAAAATATAAGAGAAAATTTTTGCATCCTTGGATTAGGCAAAGATTTCTTAGATATGACACCAGAAGTACAATCCATAAGAACCAAAAGTTGATAAAATGGGCTTCATCAAAATTTTTTAATTCTGCTCTTTGAAAGACACTGTTAAAAGAATGTAAAGACAAGCCACTGACTGGGTGAACATTTTGTATGTAGGTGATAAAGACTTGCATGCAGAATAACAAACAACCCAATTTAAATGTGGGTAAGATTTGAGTAGACACTTCACCAAAGAAAATATGTGAATGGCAAATAGACACATGAAAATATACTCATCATTAGTCATTGAAGAAATGAAAAATAAAAGCAAAATAAGGTACCACCACACATTGACGGGCATACCTCACTTTATTGTGCTTCCTTTTATTGCACTTTGTAGATATTGCTCTTTTTACAAATTGAAGGTTTGCGGTAACCCTGCATCTAGCAAGTCTACTGACGCCATTTTTCCAATAGTATTTGCTCACGTCATGTCTCTGTGTCTCATTTTGGTGAGTCTTAAAATATTTCAAACTTGCTTATTATTATTATATTTGCTATGGTGATCTGTGATCAGTGATCTTTGATGTTATTACTGTAATTTTTGGGGGGTGCCACAAACAGTGCCCATATAAGATGGTGAACTTAATCGATAAAGGTTTTGTGTGTTCTAACTGCTCCACCGACCAAATGTTCCCCCATCTCTCTCCCTCTTCTTGGGCCTCCTCATTCCCTCAAACACAACAGTATTGAAACTAGGCCAATGAACAGCCCTACAGTGGCCTCTAAGCATTCAAGTGAAAGAGTCAATCAAAACAGCAAGGTCCTACTGTATAGCACAGAGAACTATATTCAGTATCCTATGATAAACCATAATGGAAAAGAATATTAAAAAAGAATGTATATATATGTATAACAGAATCACTTTGCTATACAGCAGAAACACATTATAAATCAACTGTACTTCAATAAAGAGTCAATTCAGCAAACTTCATTTAATCCTTTTTTTTTAAAGAAATTTCCACAGCCACCCCAATCTTCAGCACTACCATCCTGATCAGTCGGCAGCCATCAACGTGAGGCAAGACCTTCCCCCAGCAAAAATATTAGGACTCACTGAAGGCTCAGATGATGGTTAGCATTTTTTTGCAATAAATTATTTTGAGTTTTGTATATATACATATTTTAAAACATAATGCTGTTAAAGACTTAGTAAACTATAGTATAGAGTAAACATAACTTTTATATGCACTGGGAAACCAAAAAATTCATATGACTTATTATGATATTCACTTTATTGATGTAGTCTGGAACTGAACCCTCAATATCTCTGAGGTATGCCTGTATTAGAATGACTAAAATGAAAATGACTGACCATACTAAGTGTTGGCGAGGATGTGGAGGAACCACAACACTCATATACTGCTTGTAGGAATGTAAAATGTACAGCCACTTTGGAAACCAGTTTGGCAGCTTCTTAAAATGTTAAACATATACTTAACATATGATATACCTATTCAACTCCTAAGCAATTATTTAAGAAAAATTAAAGCATATGTCCATGCAAATTCTTTTACACAAATGTTCATAGTATTTTTATTTGTAGAACAGCCTCAAACAGGAAACATCCCAAATATCCTTCAACAAGTGAAGGGATAAACAAAGTGATATATCTATACAGTGGAATACTACTCAGTACTAAAAAGAAATTAACTTTTGATACATGCAAAAACTTGAATGAAACTCAAAATAATTATGCTGAGTGAAATGAGCTAGCTAAAAAAAGAGTTCAGACTGTATGATTCCATGTTTATATAAAATATTAGAATATGCAAATGAGTCTGCAGTGAACAAAAGCAGATCAGTGGTTGCCTGGGAACGTGGAAGGTAGGGATTGAGTGTGAAGAAAGGATTACAAAGGGGCACCAAGGGAACTTTTCGGGGGTGGTATATTTGTCCACTATGTTGATTATGGTGATGAGTTCATGTGTATACGCACGTGTCAGAACTTACCAATTGTACAATTTAATTATATTCAGTTTATGGAATGTCAAATTATATCCTAATAAAGCTGTTAAAAATTAAATATTAGCTTATAATACTTTTTTCCTGAAAAGCTTTCATAGTGAATGTCATATAAGCGTCTTGCTGGCATTTCTATGTTAACTTAGAGCCAAATGACAGGCCTCCTCTGAATGAACGCATTGTACTTTCCTGAATTATCATCTCATCTTAAAAATGAGAGCAGAATGGCCTAGCAACTGTTCCGAAAAACTGGAATAATTGAGGCCAAGAAAACAGTGTTATCAGATAGAAGTGATTTTACTTAGCTGGCAAAAGAAGTTAAATATTGTCTGAAATGAAAGATGGAGAGATATACTGTGTTCATTGTTCGGAAGACACAGTATTGTCAATGACGTCAATTCTTCCAAATAATATAAGGTGGCTAGCACAGAGAGGGGGCATCTACCAGGTGGTCAGTGAATCGTTACTCTTGTTATCACTTTAAAATAAGAAAGTTCTATAAAACAGAAATCATTATAGACTTTTGGTGGTAACCAATTAAAACTTGAGACAGTCTCTTGAAGTCACAAGTACACTACAATGGAAAACTGGAGACCTAGTTGTATTCCCACTGTGCCAGCATTTACTTTTGTAATATCAGGCACATCGTTTCACCTCTCTAGGCTTGAGTTCCTCTCTTATGAAATCAGGTGGTTAATATATATACATTCTTGGGCTTCCCTGGTGGCACAGTGGTTGAGAGTCCGCCTGCCGATGCAGGGGACACGGGTTTGTGCCCTGGTCTGGGAAGATCCCACATGCCGCGGAGCAGCTGGGCCCATGAGCCATGGCTGCTGAGCCTGCGCATCTCTCCCCCAAACCTCTCTCCCTTGGCAACCACCAGTCTGTTCTCTGTGTCCATGATTCTGTTTCTGTTTCATAGATAGGTTCATTTGTGTCATATTTTAGGTTCCACATATAAGTGATATCATATGCTATTTGTCTTTCTCTGTCTGGCTTACTTAGTATGATAATCTCTAGATTCACCCATGTTGCTGCAAATGGCATTATTTCATTTTTTATGGCTGAATAATATTCCATTGTATATACATCTTCTTCATTCATCTATTGATGGACATTTACGTTGTTTCCATGTCTTGGCTATTGTGAATAGTGCTGCTATGAACAGAGGGGTGAATGTATCTTTTTGAATTACAGTTTTGTGTGGATACATGCCCAGGAGTGGGATTGTTGGATCATACGGTAATTCTATTTTTAGTTTTCTGAGGACCCTCCATACTGTTTTCCACAGTGGCTGCACCAACTTACATCTCCAATCAGGTGATTAATAGATGCTTACTCCTGTCCCGCTTCTAATATTTATTATCTAAGACATAGTGAGTTTAACATCAAATTTATTATCATCAACAATTTTAAGACACCGCCTCACTGCTGCACCTTGAGCATTGACGAGCAGAGAAAAATGCTTTATAAATGCAGGCGAGAGCGAGCTTTTTGCCTGGCTCATTTTAGATAATTGATTACTTATCAATTGGCATTAAAGATCCATCCACAGTGTGCTAGTAATATGAAAAAAAATCAAATAAAATCCCCAGAATTTTGTACTTTCCCAAATCAGATGATTAGGAACAAGCAAACAACAAGGTTTTTTTTATGGTCTTATGATTTAGACTTTCAAGGCATTCACAGGGCAGACTACAAATAATTACAAAGGCCTTAAAGTAGCATTTTTTTAAAAAGTACCAGCAGTTTTGTTCTTACGCTATATATTTGGGCCCCGTTTGGAGGACACATAAAGCTTTATACTCAACCAAGTAGATAGCCAAGCTGTCAGGTTACACGCCTTACCAACAATGTTATTTTTATTTCCCTGCTATGTTTTCTTTAACACATTCAGATGTTATAGGCACTTTCTTTGAATATATTGTTTTCAAAAGAACTAAAAGTGATGTATGCATTGTTCTATATAGAATACGAACCTTAGAATTGGTGATGTGCTACACAATTGTCTTTTTTTCCTTCTTTAGAATCAGCCTCTTTTCCTACTCGCTGATACCAGTTCATTTGTTCCATTCACCTACTCATATCCAGTAGTAAAGTTTGGTTTATATTTATTAGTTTGCTAAGTGATTTCATATTCATAGACATCTATAGATAGGGAGATTGAGAGTTCAAAGCCTTTTGAACAGTTCAAATTTCAAGAAATATGAAATGTCTTGCTTCATTTGCATGTTTTTCATGATTTGAATATTTCACTGAAGTTGAAAGCCTTGGTCTCTGCAGAGTTTTTCAATGGGTAACAAACTTCATTTTATATAGTATATATTTTTTCTTCTTTACAGTTTCTACAGTGGCACATTTAAATTATGAGCCAAGGTTGTTTCTGCATTCCAATTTGATAATGAACCTTCACCGTGTATCATTTCATTCCATTAAAAGAGAAAAAAAAATACTTACTTGCAAAGCAAATGGCTCATAAAGTAATCTGAGTGATGGAGAAAGAACAGCTTCCAGCATGAAATGAAAATATCTTTCACCAAGAATGAAGTAGAATTCTAGAAGTCCTCCAGCTGTAGCTGCTTTCGACAGTTGATGATCTTAGATAAAATTCTCCTTGGGTCCCTTGTACTGTCTTTGACTACTAATGTTTTAGAGCCTGAAACATGATTAATTACCTTCAACCTCATAAATTCTTTACAAATTTACCTTATAAACTTTTAGATATTTTTTTAAATAAAAAATTTTCTAAATATACCATTTGTTTTGTGATGTCAATATTGTGGGATTGTTGGATCATATGGTAATTCTATTTTTAGCATGAAATAAGGAGCCAGACTTTGGTTCTAAGAGCAGCTTCATTGCACAATTACTATGTAGTATTGGAAAAGTCCATTCACCTTTCTCATCAGAGTTATTGTGAGGGTTAAGGGCAAATATATGCGAAAGACCCTTTAAACTATAAAGCACTATACAAATATGAAGTGTTTTCTCCGAAAAGCCACCCAAATTAACGTTCCCAACAACTTATCTCCATTCAAATTGGATTTTCAAATTACATCTATATTTCCACCTTTCCAATCGCCTCACTTCTCCATCTCTTCAAGCATGTTTTAACATGATGAGTTCTGACCTGTTGCATCCTAGGAAAGGGAGCCAAAAGTCTTTATAGTTTGTTCCCTGAAGACAGCTGCCCAAATGTTGCTTTGGCTGAAATAATCAGAAAAAAGTTGAATATCGTTAAGAAAAATAGGAGAAAAAAACCCAGTAAGTAGTCATCCTACTTTTCCATAAATCCTTGGGGTGTCTGCACCTGGGCCGTTTTTTTTGTTTTTTTTTTGTAGTCCTGGTTTGTGTACAAGACAGGAATAATAGTATTGGAGTAGATGCAGAGAAAAGCAACTCAAATGATGAAGAGGATTACAGAAAGCAAGGCAGGTGGGGGATAGGGATAAGGCTACATATATAGTCGGGTCTTCCGTATCCATGGGTTCTTCATCCTCAGATTCAACCAACCACGGATCAAAAATATGCAGAAAAAATGCCAGCAAGTTCCAAAAAGCAAAACTTGAATTTGCCAGACACATGCAACTACTTACAGAGAATGTACATTGTATTTACAGCTATATACATAGCACTGACATTATATTAGGTATTATAAATAATCTAGAGATGATTTAAAGTATACGGGAGGATGTGCCTAGGTTATATGCAAATACTATGCCATTTTATATAAGGAACTTCAGCATCCATGGACTTTGGTATCCGCGGGGGTTGTGGAACCAATCCCCCCTGGATACCAAGGGAAAACTGTATATAAAATGACAACTCTTCTTCTTTTTTTTTTTTTTTGCGGTATGTGGGCCTCTCACTGTTGTGGCCTCTCCCGTTGCGGAGCACAGGCTCCGGACGCGCAAGCTCAGCGGCCATGGCTCACGGGCCCAACCACTCCGCGGCATGTGGGATCTTCTGGGACCGAGGCACGAACCCGTGTCGCCTGCATCGGCAGGCGGACTCTCAACCACTGCACCACCAGGGAAGCACATGACAACTCTTCTTAATGAAACTGGGTAAGGGTAAGCATCATCAGAGAGCCATGTGGCTGGCAGTCTTTGTTACTGGTGTCTTGCCAGCATGCGAGCTAAACAGATTCTCCTCCAAATGGCCTCGGCCTTGGGGCTGAAGTTTTGCTCTTCCATTTTCTCTATGTTCTTTCAGTTGAAACTTCCTTAGTCCAATACATCCTCACTTAGAAGGAGCTTCTCATTACAGTATGGGGAATGTCAGGATGTCCTTATATTCTGCCAAAGGGCAGGTGAACAGTCTTATTTAATGAGTTTGAAAGCCGGTTCATAAAGGTTCTGGTTTGAATCCCCCTCCAGGCCAATTGACTTACTCTCTAGGTTCCATGTGTCTCAACCAAATTGTGTACATCGGAATCACCTAGGGGAACTGTGGTGCTATAAATCGTTCAGCACTTGATTTACCTATTGTGTAAATTCGTAATGTCATATGTGTGTTTCTTCAATATAGAACATAACTAAACAATGAAAATGCATTGGTAAATAGAAAACTGCTTTTAGTTTTATGTTGTATTTGTTTCTCAAATAGAAAGGCATGCAACGTTGAACATGCTCAGAAGCCAAGGTTGGCTTTAGTTAGTTGCCAAGAGCAGAGGCAAATAATCACTTACATAAGCATCTCCATTAGGCCAGGCCAAGTCCTGTTCTCTACAATTCAGTTTCTATGGCTCTCTACAACATCTACCTTCGTTAGACCATTTTCACAGTAACCTTATCAGCCTGTCCTGAAGGAGGCTTGGGATAGACAGAAGTTGAAGTAAAATGTGGGCCCAGACAAGTTATATAATTTATAGACTATTAGCTTGCAATACCCTTGTAAGGCAACGTATCAATCCTACTTCTTCAGGTCTCTAACAGAGCACCTAGCTGAGCTAGAGGACTCTGCTACACAAAACTATCTCTTACTTAAAGAATAGCACCTCGGTGTCATTTTACTGTTTAATAAAAACTTACTTTCAGGCTTCCCTGGTGGCGCAGTGGTTGAGAATCTGCCTGCTAATGCAGGGGACACGGGTTCGAGCCCTGGTCTGGGAGGATCCCACATGCCGCGGAGCAACTAGGCCCATGAGCCACAACTACTGAGCCTGCGCGTCTGGAGCCTGTGCTCGGCAATAAGAGAGGCTGCGATAGTGAGAGGCCTGCGCACCGCGATGAAGAGTGGCCCCCGCTTGCCGCAACTAGAGATAGCCCTCACACAGAAACGAAGACCCAACACAGCAAAAATAAATAAATTTATTAATAAACTCCTACCCCCAACATCTTCTAAAAAAAAACCCAAAACTTATTTTCACCACTTTTAGCTATAATTCAAAGAAGGAAGCTTCAATCCCTTCCTCATTTGGTCTTTTTATGTAGGGTATTTTATTTTTTGTTTTTAAAAAATTTTTATTGGAGTATAGTTGATTTACAATGTTGTGTTAGTTTCATGTGTACAGCAAAGTGAATCAGTTATACGTACACCTCATTTGGTCTTAAAACTGGTCATATTGTTTCTGTCCTTTGTCCCTTTACATTCTATACTCTACGCTGCAGCCAGAATGACCCTTTTAATGAGTTATTCTTTCGCTCAAAAATCTCCAGCAGCTAATACTCACAGTAAAAGACCAGGTCCTTACATTATCCAATAAGGCCCCGTAGGAAGGCTCTGCATCTCCCTCCCTTATTCCTCTCCTACTAGTTCCACTGGGCTTCAGCCACATTGACCTCCTTGCTTCTCCTAGACAAAGCTGGGCTTTTACATAGATGTTCTCTTTGCTGGAATACTTTTACACCAGATAGAAGCATGACCCTTTTCCTCGCCTATTTAAGGTCTCTGCTCAAATGTCACTGTCAGTGAGGCATTCTCTGGGTACTCTAAGTTTCTCCCATCCACGTTTCCTATCTTCCTTCCTTGCTTCATTTTTCTCCATAGCACTAATCAAGTGATATACTGTATGCTTTCCTTATTGATTTGTACACCCTGTGTGTCCCTGTTCCCCAGCTGAAATGTAAATTTCTTGGGCATAGGAGCTTTTCTCTGTACCTTGAATGGTGCCTCTTGAACAGAGTGTGGCACATATTAGGTGCTCAATAATTTTTGTTCAAATTAAGGAATTAAAACTTCTTTCTTAGCAGCCATCTGCCTAACTCTCAAACTTTTACCTTCCTGTGGAATCCTTCTGGCTACTCCTTATCAAATATTTCTTCTCAAAGACCTATCTGCCTGAATGTGTTTTCCTAAGTGGCAATCTCTTACTTCTGTTACTGTACAACTTTTGGGCACCTCTTGCAGCCCATTCCAGTAGCACCCAGTTAAATATTGCATGGAACATACTTATACTAAGTATTATTTGTTGTATTTCTGAAATTCTGATTTACTGAGGCATTGTGTATTTTATCTGGCAACGCTACCTATGATGGACATCGATATTGTTGAAAGGGCATTTTCAACTTGATTATTTTCTAGAAAAACTGTATGTAAAAGGAATAGATTATCAGAGTCTACAAATAAGATACACCTGGACTATTTCACTGTATTCAAAAATACCAGAAATAGGGAGTACTCCCTTGAAATTTAAGGAAGTGATTTTGGATTTAAAAAAATTGAAATGCTTAATGCAGTAATAAACATAAGGAATTTATTACCTCCAGGAAAAGATCCAGCCAGAACATTTTTGAAAAAAATGTTTTAAAAGTTCTAGAAATATTCATGTATAAAAATGTAAATCAAATAAAGATGATAAAACACCTTCTGTATTTTGGGCACTCATGATCCAGACTTGAGGACACTGTCCCAGTACTTAGAGTCTACTAGTAATACAGATATAGTCCAAAATGACAATATAGTGTTAGGAGAAAAACAGAAGTAAATAATAAAGTGCAGCTGTAGTAAGAAAGAAAGTGGTTGATTATCTCTAGTGGGGGGAAGATGAGAGTAAGGGCAAAGCTCTCTAATAGATGACCCTTGAATTTGACTTTTAAAATCCATTTTATTGGGGTATAGTTTACATACGATAAAAATTTAGCCATATATCCATTTTAAATCAATTTGATGAGTTTTAATTTATTTTATTTTTATAGGTTTATTGAGGTAAAATTTACATAGATTAAACTTTAACCTTTTTAGGTGTACAGTTCTATGCATTTCGACAAACTTACTCAGTCGTGTAACTACCACCACAATCAAGATATAGAGTATTTGAAAGTGCTAAGAGAGTAGATCTTAAAAGTTCTCACCACAAAACAAAAGGTAACTATGTAAGGTGATGGATAAGTTAACTAACCTTATTGTGATAATCATCTCGCAATCTATACGTATTATCAAATCTCCATGTTGTACACTTGAAACTTACACAACGTTATATGTCAATTATATCTCAATAAAGCTGGAAAAAAAAGTCTAAAACAAAAGATACGGTATTTCCTCTACCTAAAAGACTTCCTTCATGCCCTATTGTATTAGTTTTCTATTGCTGCCAAAACAAATTACGACAAACTTAGTGGTTTAAAACAACACCCACTTATCTCACAATTCTGTATCTCAGAAGTCCAGGCACAGTGTGTTGGGTTCTCTGCTCAAGGTCTCACAAGGCTGAAATCAAAGTGTTGCCCAGGTTGAGTTCCCTTTTGGAGATCTGAGTGAAAATCTGCTTTCAAGCTCATTCACGTGGTTGGTATAATTCAGTTCTGTGTGGCTGTAGGACTGAGGTTCCCCGTTTTTTTGACATTTGGCCCCTCCATCCTCAAGCCAGCAATGGCCAAGTTGAATCCTTCTTGGGCCTCATACCTCTCTGCCTGCCTCTTCTGCTTCAAGAGCTCATGTGATTACATTGGGCCTACCTAGATAATCCAGGTTGATCTTGTCATTTTAAGGTTAACTGACTAATAACCTTAATTACATCTACAAAGTTCCCTTTGCCACGTAACATATTATAACATATTCATGGGCATAAAACCAGGGTTGAAGGTCACAGGGGTCAAAATTCTGCTTCCCTTACCTTTTGTATCAATCCCTTTGCTCCATTCTAGCTTCTGGCAACCTCTGATCTGATTTCTGCCCCTATAGGTTGTTTTTTTCCAGAGTGTCATATAAATAGAATTATACAGTATATAGTCTTTGAGTCTGGCTATCCACAACATTGCATGGATAAATAGTTCCTTTCTATTGTGGGGTAGGTAGCATTTCATTGTATGGTTATATCATAGCTTGTTTCACCTGACGAGATGGTCCAGTCACAAATGTAATCTAAGAATACGAGTAGTGGTCACA
Organism: Monodon monoceros; assembly: GCF_005190385.1. Classification (NCBI taxonomy): domain Eukaryota; kingdom Metazoa; phylum Chordata; class Mammalia; order Artiodactyla; family Monodontidae; genus Monodon; species Monodon monoceros. Next base: position 97,075,777 of record NW_021703779.1, on the reverse strand, counting down.
TTCAGTTTAAGGGAACAGGGAGAGGACAAAGGTTAGGAATCCCTTAGTGATCTAAAGTTACAGGTAGATTCACACATTCAGGGGATGACCTGGTTCTAGGAGATCATCTATATGTGCCATTTTTTCAAATAAGAAAAGAGAAGCTCCAAGGGTTTATCTAATTAGCTAAAATCACACCGCTGGTCAGTGCCTGAGTTGGGACTTAAACCTATATCTGTCTGACAAGAATTACATTGATGATTCCTAACTTTTGATATGATAAAAGTTATGGATCTTCTCTCCAGAAAAATTAATTATGCAAATACATACCAGCCCCAGTTTAAGAACCGCTGTGCTGTGGCACTGTTCTTCAGCATGAGCTACGGCTCTGTGGGTAATTTGGGTTGATGATTTCTCCCCAGATACAAGACTAGATCTTCAGATTCCTTATGGTTCTAAAGGCTGGGGTGGGGGTGGGGTGGCAGGGAATTTCATTTACTAATGAAGGCATCTCCTGAACCTATAGGACATTTTGATGGGTCAGCATGGGTTCCCTAACTTTTTTTTTAAAGGGCCAGAAAATAAATGTTTTAGGCTTGCAGGAATATAGTCTCTGTGACAACTACTCATCTCTGCAGTTGTAGACTATATGTAAGTGAATGAATGAGCACAGCTGTGTTCCAATAACACTTCATCTACAAAACCAGGCTGTGGGCCTTCAGGTCATAATTTGCTGACCCCAGGTCAGAGTGGCCACAGTCTGTTGTAAAGATATAATAATGCTATAGAGTCTAATGTGTGCATTTGTATCCCTTTATACACTTATCCCTAATCCCCTAGGGCGAAATACAATTACTCCTTGTGATAAAAATGCAGAATATTACTGCAGGTAGGGACAATTGGAGTAGGAAGACCCGGTTTCAAATTCTGTCATTTACTGTCTGTGTGACCTTGATCCTGTTACTTTGAGCATCAATAAAACAGTATAAGACCAGGAAAATGAGTGTAATAATGCCAGCCTTGCACGGTTGTTGTGAAGCACACAGTGGGTATCCGGTGATGCCTGATAAACTGAACCGCTCAATGAATTTCACCTCCCTGTCCCTATTTCCTTTCTCCTGACCATCCCATCATAATAAAGACCCCCATCATCAACTTTAGTGGCGGTTACTCTGAAAGTCAGGTGCGACTGGTTAGTCGCATCAGGAGGTTTGATAAGACATGAGCATCAAGAAACCTTCTGGGAGGGACTTCCCTGGAGGTTCAGTGGTTAAGACTCCGTGCTTCCACTGCAGGGAGCACGGGTTGGATCCCTGGCTCGGGAAATTAAGATCCCATATGCCCCACAGTGCAGCCAAAAGAAGAAAAAAAAAAAAAAGAAACCTCTTGGGAAATAAATCATCCAAAGTTAAAGGGTGACACATAACTTGATTCAAGGGTAGTTGGGCTCATGTTAGGAGCTTGGCTAGATTATAAGCCCAGCACAGTGTCTGTCACAGATACCATCTGGCCCAGCCCCCTTGAACTCAGGCCCGAATCTAACGTCAAAGGATCTCCAATAGAAGAACAAATGTAAAGGAAAAGAGCTTAACTGTAATATGTCAGCATCCTCAGTGCTAGCTTTTGTGGAACCCTGGGAGACTGTAGCACTGGCTTCTGCAGCGTTGGAAGATAGCACCTTCCTTATTGGGCACTGACAGCCTGGACATGGATACTCCTGGCCACCAGTCTTGCCCTTGGCAGGCACCAGTAGAGGTCTTGCTTTTGATGGCCATTGGCCAAGACAGTATATGTACCCAGAGCAAGTCCCAGAAGAAAAGAAGAGAAATGGGAGATACATGGTGGCCATGAGTACCAGTTCCCAGAGAACTTGTGAGATATTGTCTTGGTTTGACAGAGGTGGCTTTTTTTTTTCCTTTTTTTTGGCGGGGGGGGGGGGGGGGGGGGGGGGGGAAGGGTGAGAGAGAGGACATATGGGAATGTACGGGTACGGAATGGGGAGTGAAGCTCCTAGAGATTACATGGGAATGCAGCCAGAAAAACACTGACTTGTGATTTCCCCCTTTCTTGCAAACCTAGTGCGATCATGGAAACTCAGGTGCAAAGTAGTAATGTTTACTCTCCCTGAAGATTGTGTACTTCATAACCCTCTTTTTCTTTTTTTAAGTTATTTATTTATTTATTTTTGGCTGCATCGGGTCTTCGTTGCTGCACGTGGGCTTTTCTCTAGTCGCGGGGAGCGGGGGCTACTCTTCATTGCCGTGCGCAGGCTTCTCATTGCAGTGGCTTCTCTTGTTGCAGAGTTCGTGCTCTAGGCTCGTGGGCTTCAGTAGTTGTGGCTTGCGGGCTCTAGAGCGCAGGCTCAGTAGTTGTGGCGCACGGGCTTAGTTGCTCCGCGGCATGTGGGATCTTCTGGGATCAGGGCTCAAACCCGTGTCTCCTGCATTGGCAGGCGGATTCTTAACCACTGCGCCACCAGGAAAGCCCCTTTTCTTTCTTTACTTGAAGTACAGTTGATTTACAATGTTGTGTTAATTTCTGCTATATAGCAAAGTGATTCATAACCCTCTGACCTTTGCATGTGGGTTTTTCCCTCTAGTGCTCTCTCTCCTCTTGTGGTTTTCCTCCCTGAAGGCTCCTCTTCATGTCTTTTGTTCATCCCAAGGTTCACTTTTAGTCCAATTTTCTTCTAAGGTATAGTATGGTGGATTCAGGCACAGGCTATGCTTTACTAGGGAAGTCATTCTCAAACTTGCTCAAGTGTTAGAGTACTTGAAAGTCATGGTGCTCTTTGTGGGACTTTAACAAATGATATTTTTTTCATTTGGTTCCATGAGAATGAAGTAATAGCTGTATCACAGCACCTGTCATTGGCAAACCTCTGTACGTGCATGACCTTATTTGCCTGTGACTATAACCATGTGCGCTGTGTGCCATGTGAAGATGTAGGCTCAGAGATATTCAGACACTTCCCCCGGGTCACACGACCAGGAAGTGACAACCAGGATTTGCACTCTGGACTTCAAAGTTTGTGATTGTAACTAATGCATCTACTGTCTCTCCTTATGAACAGTTTTGCTAATAGGAAACATGCCTATGTGACAAGTGGGCAATATTAAATACAGCCTCTAGAATATGGATTTGAGCACAGAAAATAAGCTGATGAATACGTGCATTCCCCCGAATGTTCCATGAATATTCTTTTGCACACCATAGTAACATGGTCTTTTTTGTCCCTCGGGATGATTTATAGTAATTAGCTGCACTTCTTTCTCTCTCTGAGGTTCATTTAAAAGCATCAGTTGATGATACTCCCATCATAGAACTACTGTGAGAACTTATACACTATCACCAGTGACATTGCAAAGACTCTCTAAGGTACTTCAGAGGCTTGGGGACATGTGAGGATAGGCCATTCTGCCATCCAGTCTGCCATCCAGACTACCATTTTATTGATATCTGGAATGGATAGGACACACGGAGAACAGAGCATGAATGTCTCTGATCTTGCTTCAAAATCGATATTCTGAAATGCTTATACGAGAAAGTTAAAAACCTTTCCTTTCATCTTGCCACTGTGTCAATTCTGGTTTACCTCACGTATGTTTCTCTGGGATGACTTTTCTTCCCGCTTTAGTTCCTTACTAGATGTCCTAGAGCTTCAGCCTTCCCCCGGCTCCAGGTTTAGCAGATCAAGTACTCGGAATTAGTATAGATCTTAGACATCCACTAGGGAGGAATGCTGACACATTTTTGGATTAAGTGGTTTGTTTAACAGAAAAGGAGATTGCATAGAAAGTAGGCAGTAAAATTTTAAAATTTGGGGTCAACTATGACTATAAACCCCAATACTTTTGTGGGGAATCACTGAATACTTAAATGCCCTTAACACCACCCTAACACTGACTGCCCACCCCACTGTAAGCAATGAGTTAGAGGTAGCTATTACTTTTGTGATGATGAGGCTGATGTTAATGATGGATAGATGGCCAATCGGAGTGTTCTCAAAGATTAGTCAGATTTTTTAAGGTACATAAAAAAAATCAAAAGGGGAAAGTCAAACTGGAAAAATGTTTGTATCTGTTTACTCTGGATACATAAAAGGAGTGATATCTGTGATTTCTATTTGTCCCTCAATATTCATTCTTCCCTTCTTTCTATTAGTAACAGAACTCCCCGAGTTTGACTCAGCCAAAGACTACATATCCCAATCTGCTTTGCAGCTAGGTTTGGCCCTGCCACCATCTGGCACATGTAAGTGGCAAGTGCAACCTCCAGGTCACATACTTGAAAGGAAACGCCTTGCCCTTCACTTTCTTGTTCCTTTTCTCATGAGAATTGAGTGACTGTCAATCATGTGAGCAAGGAAAACAAAGATAGAAGAACGCCAAGGACTTGGATGACCTTGTGGAGCAAAGCCATCTACCTCCAGACTGTTACACGGGAGCCGCTAATTTCTATTTTGTTTCAGCCACTCTGTTTCTGAGTCTCTTCATTATTTATAGCAAGTTAGCCTAATACGTGAAATAAAATGCCTGGTACAATGCCCGCCAACTATAAAAGAAAATGACACATTTTAAAAAGAAGCACAAATGAGAGAGTGGCATGGACATATATACACTACCAAACGTAAAATCAATAGCCAGTGGGAAGCAGCTGCCTAGCACAGGGAGATCAGCTCAGTGCTCTGTGACCACCTAGAGGGATGAATAGGGAGGGTGGGAGGGAGACGCAAGAGGGAGAAGATATGGGGATGTATGTATATGTATAGCTGATTCACCTTGTTATACAGCAGCAACCAATACAACATTGTAAATCAACTATACTCCAATAAAGATGTTAAAAAAAAGAAAAAGATGCAATTAAAACAAAATACAGTTGACCCTCGAACAACTTTCTAGAGAGTTTTTATCATAAAAGGGTGATGAATTTTGTCGAAAGCTTTTTCTTCATCTATTGAGATTGTCATACACTACCAAATGTAAAATAGCTAGTGGGAAGCAGCCACATAGCACAGGGAGACCACCTCATGCTTTGTGACCACCTAGAGGGGTGGGATGGGGGGGTGGGAGGGAGGCCCAAGAGGGAGGGGATATGGGGATATATGTATACGTATAGCTGTTTCACTTTGTTATACAGCAGAAACTCACACACCATTGTAAAGCAATTATACTCCAATAAAGATGGTAAGTAAATAAATAAATAAAAAGCAGCACAAATAATAAAAATACATCATTAAAGATGATATATCTAAAAATGTGGGGGGAAAAGCATCAGTTGATACCAAATGATGCATTATTTGCTATCAGCACCTAATACAAGAAAGGAAAGAGAATTGCTGTTCTTCAGGATGTACTTTTGATTACTTCCAGAAACTGTTCTTTGAAAAACAAATGTATTTTAATCATTCTGTTTTCAATTTCCTTCACAAAACTTGAGATCTCCACAGTTTTAAAGAGCAGAGTGTTGGAGATGTTCACTAGAAAGGTGTCTGAGACTTTTCTTTTAACACACTTTCTTTGGCCAAAAATGTCAGGACTACTCAAGTAACAGAACATTCGCCATTATTGTCATTGGTTTCCCATCCCCATTCCTCAGAGGATGAAGATATTCTCCTTTTGGATGTCAGTACCCCCTCAGAATTGACCTTTACGCCCCACCATGAAGGATGCATGAACAGCCACACCGTGAAAAACCTCAGGTTCCAAACCATACCCAGGAAAACAAATGATAATTGCCTAGATAAGGCTTGAGCCAAGGCTACATTTGTCTTCTTAGTTTCAGCCTCCTTCATCTTTATGCCAACCAGGACAACTATTAAGCCCATGGTAACTACAGAAAAATAGGTCTTTGTGACTGGACTTTAGGCATAAGCCTAAGATTCTAGACCAATGATAAAACAGCAATTGCCCTGACAGCCCAGATGGACCACTCTCCTTCAAATCCCCTGAATAAAACCTTAGCTTGGACACTTGACCTAGGTCAGGTTACAAGAGCTGTTCATGAATCAATCACCCAGTTTCTGTATCTTACTTTTTCTCTAGTCTGTTCTTCTTGTCACTTCAGTCCTTTCTCTTCTTGTCATCATATGGTTTATATTTGACTCAGAGTCATCTTAAATTCTTGGTTGTCTGCACATTTGTATTTTCTCTCTCATGAGCCAGCATCCATGCTGCCTGAATTTTCTTCAACATACATAACATTGCTTTTCTTAAAATAAAATGGAGCTACATAGATAATACAGATGGTTCTTGGGAGGCGTGTGTCATCATATCTTCAGTACATAATGTAATTGGTGCATAATATCAAAGAAACACGCCTCCAAGTTCTCAGACCATTATATGTATACCAAAACCCAGAGAGGAGAGGAGGACTCTTATAGGAAGTGTCTGGTTTTTTAAAAAATATATATTTTATTTATTTATTTATTTTGGCTGCACCTGGTCTTAGTTGCGGCACGTGGGCTCTTCATTGCAGCATGTTTAGTTGCGGCATACGGGATCTTTAGTTGCAGCATGTGAACTCTTAGTTGCGGCATGTGGGACCTAGTTCCCCGACTAGGGACCGAACCCAGGCCCTCTGCATTGGGAGCATGGAGTCTTACCCACTGGATCACCACGGAAGTCCACAGGAAATGTCTGTTTTTTAACTCAGCCTTAAAAGCAGCATTAAAACAAAATCTCAAGCAGTGAACTGAAGATCTTATTTTTCAGTGCAAAGATTCAGGAGCAGCTGGTTCATAAAGTATCAGTTCAGATCTCTTTTGGGGAACCTAAGTTGCCAAAAAATATGTGAAAACCCACAAGCTAATTGAAACGCAAAGTTCTCCCAAGGTAAAAGTTAAATACCAATGATATCTCATCTTGATGGTTCCAATGTTCTTAAAGTTGCTGCCTGGTGAGAATAACTTTGTTCCACAATAACTTGCTACACAGAAGCATCTTTTGTTAAATTGTGAGTCCTTGACCAAAAAGTTTTCTTTAAATAAAATTTCTAAAAGATCATGCAGAAGAAAGAGCAGCTAGACACTTGTGCTTAGCAATTTTCTTTTTAGATTTTTAAAACCGTGATCAGATGGCTAGGCTTTGTGCCAAATTATGAAGACTGAGCTTATGTGAATGACATTGTAACCATAGAAACCTACTCCCTAATATACATGTTTGGCCCTGACCTTTCACCTCTTTTTGGCCACACCTATGTTTTCAGCTATCTATAGTTATTTTCATTTGAGTTTCTCAAATTTCGGTCTCCTCAAACCCTTTATTTAAAAATAAACTCATGATTTCCCCAGCTTTCTGTTTCTCTTGTTATTGTTCATCTATGCTTCCAACCTAGAAATCTTGGTGTCACCTTGAATACCCACCTTTCCTCCATTAACAGACATTTATCGAGCATCTACCGTGGGCCAGGTCCCATGCAAAGTGCTGGGGTATGGTGGCAGCGCTCAAGGAGTTCTATTTTCAGATTGTAACTGAGTTGAATTGTTACCTGATTTACACGAAGGCATATAGAAAACAATGAATGTTGGCTGCTATTATTTTAATATTGCCAGTGTTGTTTTTTTAATGTGTTGGATTCATCCTCTTCTCTCCTTTTCCCATCAATTCTTTTTAATTGTCTTTGATTTTTTTCCATTAATTCTTTTAGTTCTCTCCTCTTCTCTCCTTCTTACTATCTAAATCCTCTTTTTTTTTTGTGGTATGCGAGCCCCTCACTGTTGTGGCCTCACCCATTGCGGAGCACAGGCTCCGGACGCGCAGGCTCAGCGGCCATGGCTCACGGGCCCAGCCGCTCCGCGGCATGCGGGATCCTCCCGGACTGGGGCACGAACCCGTGTCCCCTGCATCGGCAGGCGGACTCTCAACCGCTGTGCCACCAGGGAAGCCCCTAAATCCTAACTCTTAAAACCTGATGCTTAAAATATTGCAGCAGTTTTTCCTTGTCTTCAAAGAGTATGCATGGTTACATGTGATCATTTTAGTCTTGTTATTTAGTCTACCCGCTGAATTTGCTGTGTTTAGGCCTAACATTACAGTCTTTTATGAATATTCTCAGCCCCATCCGTCTTGTGTCAGATTCTGCAGAAGCAGGGATTTGGTTGTAAATAATATGTTGAGGAAATGCTCTTTAGGAAACACCTATCAGTGAGTGAGAGAAGCATGATAAAAGGGAAAAGAACCAGGAAAAGCTGCGGTCTCAGATTAAAGTCAAACCTTGATCTGATCCATGGGATTAGGATTCTGGAGCATAAACCACACTGCAGAGTTGTTCCCATTTTTGTCAAGAAGTCAGCCTTTCACACCTCTATCGGTGGTTCAGAAGTTATGGGCCACCCCCAACCTGGGACACAACTGCTCGGGAGAGGCAGCTCTGACAGCTGAGGGCAATTCCCCCGAGAAAGGGGGACAACTGTGAGATTTTAGCAGCTGCTTGGTGGGTGCACTGGTGAGATCTGGGCAGGACACTAACAGAGCTGGCTATATCACTTGTTTTCTTTTTTTTTTAATTAAAAATTTTTAAATTTTATATTGGAGTATAGTTGATTAACAGTGTTGTTAGTTGCAGGTTTACAGCAAAGGGATTCAGTTATATGTATACAAGCATCTATTCTTTTTCATATTCTTTTCCCATTTAGGTTATTACAGAATATTGAGCAGAATTCCCTGTGCTATACAGTACGTCCTTGTTGGTTATCTATTTTAAATATAGCAGTGTGTACATGTCAATTCCCAAACTCCCTAACTATCCCTCACCCCCACCCTTCCCCCCTGGTAACCATAAATTCTGTTCTCTAAGTCTGTGAGTCTGTTTCTCTTTTGTAAAGAAGTTCATTTGTATCATTTTTTAAGATTCCGCATATAAGCGATATCATACGTATAGCAGTTGTTTTCAAATTTTAGTATACACCAGGATTACCTGGTGGGCTTGTTAAAACAGATTGCTGGGCCCCAAGCTCAGAGTTTCTGATTCATTTGTTTTGCCTGAGGTAAACCCAGGAATTTGCATTCATAACAAGTTCCCAGGTAATGCTGAGGTTGCTGGTTTCAGGATCATACTTTGAGAACCAGTGCTTTATACAGAATAACATCTCATCATAGATATTCAATCAACCTTGATGAATTTAATTGAATCCTGCATAGGACTGCCAGATAAAATATAGGATGCCCAGTTAAATTTGAATTTCATGTAAGCCACAGATCATTTTTAGTATAAATACAACTATTCTATCATATACTCCATATACAAATATATGTTTATATGTAATATAAATATAAACGCAAAGCATAAATATGTCCCAAATATTGCATGGGTCATACTTACACAAAAAATTGTTGTTTCTCTGAAATTCCCATTTAAATATAAATGTATTAGCTAAAGCTGGCAACTCTAATCCTGCATCATCATGAGTACAAATGTAGAGAAAGTGTTGTGTCACGAGATCAGTGTATTCATGACGAAAATAAAAGTAGAGAATAAAAAAATTGAAATTGGTGGGAAATGACCAGTATTTGATGGGCTAACTCCTTCTGTGACAGAAACAACTGTGAATGACAAATAGCAAATAATGACAGATATAAAAAGTTCTGTGCCTTTGCAATCCACGATAATCAGGGAGAGGATATGGAAATCTATTGAGGAAATGGAAAGCTTTTCAATGTGGTACTGAGGGCCCAGCATCAGTGTCCTATGCCTGTTAGGGTACTATTAATTTAGGAGAAGGCTAGTTTAGAAGTTCAAAACCTCAAAAGCTAAGCCCGATAAACATGCTGTGAATGAAGATATTTTGCATTAATTTAATATGATGACCCTTTTTATTTAATACTGCGTCCTCTTTCTCTCACCTCTCTCCCTGCTCTATCTTTTCTTTTTCTACAGCAGTTATTTCCTTCCAATATGTAATTTACCTATGTACTATGCTTATTGCCTGTTTCCCCCCTGCTAAAATGTAAGCTCCATGAGGGCAAGGATCTTTATTTGGTTCACTGATACACCTATCCTGAGAACCTAGAACAGTCTCTGACATGTACTAAGTACTCAATATGTATTTCTGAATGAATGAAGAGATGAATGAATGCTTCACAAGCAATGGCTTATTCCCTATGCTCTAGGTTCCCCGAGTTCAGGGTCATTTGAATCTAGTCAGGAAAGTGAGATCAGGTGGTGAAAGGTTAATGATTGCTACAGGATTCTCTGTGACACCAGTTACTGTGCGAGATAGGGGCTGGTGTTGGGAATGGGTATTTACCTGAACAGATTTTCAGTATATTCGAAACTGGTCTGTTTGGAGGAAGAGATGCTTGATAGAACAGATCAACAAGGAGGAGACGGGTGTGCTTGATTTTAGAGCTGGAAAGGACAGCCCCACACTGATTGATTGATGGCAGAAACTGCACAGCAGTGTTGCTCCTCGGTGACCAGCCTTTTGAAGCTCTTATCACTCAATCTCTGGTTATCTGGCCCTTCCAGACTGGAGTGTACCCTTCTTAGTGGGCAGCTCCTATCAGCCCAGGGCAGTTCTCCAGAGAAGAGGGGCAACTGTGAGCCCTCAGCAGCCGACAGACACTCATAGCAGCTGCTCGTAAATGTTTCCAGGGACTGTAACCTTAAAACTCTCCCTTTGGACTTCTGTACACATCGACTTATATATAGCTCTTTTGAATTTATCCTCTCCTTAATTGTAGGAGTATTTGTATTTAGGCAATGGGAGGAGTGAGGCCCTGGTGGAAGAGTTTGAGTTGGGAGAGAGAGGCCAGGATAGCTAAGAGAGGGCTGAATGGGAGTGAAGGCACAAGGTTGGGGGGTGGGCTGGCAGGGCAGCAGGGAGGGGGATTCAAGGTAGAGACATTGGAAAAGTAAGTGGGAAAGATGGTCCTGTGTCTGGCCTGGGAAGATTCTCTGTCTCTGGCTTGCAAAGGGAATACATCTGTGACACAATGGCTCCACGTTGCTTCATTCTTGGCAACTCTCGGGACCAAAGAACCCCACACTGCAGGTGCATTAAAACGGCCCCTACCTAATTCTCCACCTATGACAGTCACCTTCAAACGTTTTTACTTGCATAGCCTCTAAAAGAATTTTGAAAAAACTATATGCCCCATAACATATCTTAAAGTTGACACCTACCAACTTTTTATGGAGGGATTTATGAAAGTTTACCTACTGCCAATGATGCGATTTCTGGCATATTGCAAATATTGATATTCAAAAAGAAACTGCTGCATCCCTCTTTTAGGTGGAACCAAATCCCATCGCAGTTTAATATCCACAATTATCCATTCAAAAGATACATGAACAAACTCCTTCTGCATAGTCAGAAATTGTATACCTTTTCCTCTTGAACTCTTATTTTCATTCTACTCGCTCCACAGAATTGTATCCTTATGTAATATATTTTTAGTCGTGAAAGTCTTTGATCATCGCATCCTAATCTCTGTTATAGAAACATACATAAACTTACATTGTAAAAAAAATGCTTATTTCCTGTGACTGTAAGGCTCTGAGTCTTTGGGACTGTTTTCATTATAATCATTAGTACATAATTAAAATAACACAAATACGTGATAAAACTTTATAATTAATAAACATAAAATAGACTGTTATTGGGTATATATCTCGATAATGCTGGAAGGGGATTTTTATTTTATTTTATTGCCTCACCGTGCAGCATGCAGGATCTTATTTCCCGACCAGGGATCAAACCCACGCCCCCTGCAGTGGAAGGGTGGAGTCTTAACCACTGGACCAGCAGGGATGTCCCCGAAGGGGATTTTTTTAAAAAGTAGCTCTTTTCTCTGTGGATGAATGTTACTTATTGTTAGAATGAGACCAAGCTCAGCATTTTCAATACATTTAAGTGTTGAGAAATCTTGTTTACATAAGTAAGTGGATGGGAATGAACACAGTTTAGTTAAAACAATACCGTGGGCTTCCCTGGTGGCGCAGTGGTTGAGAGTCCACCTGCCGATGCAGGGGACACGGGTTCGTGCCCCGGTCCGGGAAGATCCCACATGCCGCGGAGCGGCTGGGCCCGTGAGCCATGGTCGCTGAGCCTGCGCGTCTGGAGCCTGTGATCCGCAACAGGAGAGGCCACAACAGTGAGAAGCCCGCGTACCGCAAAAAAAAAAAAAAAAAAATATATATATATATATATATATATATATATATATATCGTTCAGTTGAGCACTATCTGAATACTATCTCAAAAAATTACATAATGATCTATCATCAAAATTATATGTAATGACCTATCAAATGACAACATAGTTAGACTCTCCTCTGATTTTGCTGAAAGCAAGGCATTAAAACCTACAGTCAGCCCTCCATATCCTGCGGGTTCTGCATCTGTGGCTAGAGAGGGCCAGCTATACTTGGTTTACAAAAGGATTTGTTATTGCATCTTTAAAGTAATATATTTTCTCAATATCAACACCAATATTTTCAATGGTCTCTTTGTTTGGTGTCCAGGAGGTTTTTCTACCTTGGGACCAGGCACCACGGTAAGCCTTGACCTGAGTTAGAGACATGCTGTTCTCTTATAAAGTGGGAAAAGGGAAGGTGGGGAAGTAGGACCATCAGATATGTTCTCATGCAGATCAAGTTCAGGAAAGAGTACACATGGAAGTTGAAAATCTGGAAATTGGTTAAAAACAAACAGACACAAACAAAACCTGCCTACGTAGTTCTTTAAAGTCTTCATGTATCCTAGAAGTATGTGTACCCAGTTGGAACAACATTGACCCACAGAACAGAATAATGTGAAAAGCAGGGGATTGGAGTAAGGAGGAAGGCAGTGTCCCTACTGACTCCATCAAGACACTATAATATGATTTTTTAAAGAGTCAGTGTTGAGTCATTGCGATAGGGGACCCCAAAACTCATATACTCAATCTAGAACTCAACATGCACGCATTGCTCATGTCCTTGGGACTAGGATTCGTTTACTTATATTCAGACTCAAGTATAGAAGATGGTACAGAGGTGGGAGGGGGAGATGGTTGCAGAAATGCCATTGGCCCTTTGGACCAAGGAACTCAGTATAGAAAAGGGAGGGTGAGAACCACAAATAAAGTTACCCATTTACCTGGTTTCACAGATTCTCCTTAACTGCACGGGTTAAATAAATCTCTTTGAAATGCTTTAGGTAGTATATGGCACACAGCTTAGATTCAGGGAACAACCGACCTATCAGAGGCAGCTCATGTAATTTCTCTTTAAGTGATCTAACGATCCACTTCTAGCCTGGCTTAGTGATTTGGACTTGAGTAGATAAAGTTCTACCCCAGCATGTTTTCAACTGTGTTCCAAGGGACCCTCAGGGCAGCGTGCTCCAGAGTTCTGCAAACAATGGCATATTTTGCCAAAATATTTAAACTTCCTGAGGAATTGTTTCATCACTTCTATTTTAAACATTAAGGTTTAGAGAAAGATTTCGTTGGGAAAAAGTGTTCTGTTGCTGAAAACACACACACACACACACACACACACACACACACACACACATGCACCCAAGCCATTCACTGAACATGCAATTAATTTCATTCCTTATTTGTGTCCTAGCACATGTTATTTCTTCTGCCTGGGATAACCAAAGCTCATCTTCTCACCCAACCCTTCCAGACAAAAGATGTTTTCTTTCTCTTTTAGATAGTCTTTTGTATTTACTATTCTTACAGCACTTCCCATACTGTACCATAACTCTATTATTACATGTACTGGCAATTCAACTTTCTAAATATCTCTTGAATATGTCCTCTCTTCTCCATTCCCTCTACCAACGCTTTAGTTCAGTTTATCATCTTCTCTCATCTCGATCATGGCAACAGCATCCGGTCGTGACTCTTCCTATCTATTTTTCCATACTGCCACAAAGGTGACCCATCTAAGACCATATTCTGATCATATCATGCCCCTACTTACAGCATTTTGCATATCTTATTGCCCTAAATGACAGGGCCCATGATTCTGAGTCTAGCTAACTTGTCCTTTTTTCCTCCTCAGGCTTCTTTCACTATTCTCCTTACCTTGCCTGTGAATCCTAAGCTGTAGTCATGCAGAATTACTGATGATTCAACCAGAAAGCCATGTTTTCTCAAGGTTTTGTGCCTTTATAAACACTGCCCTCTCTACCTGAGATAGCTGTTCTCTAGTATTTAGTGAGCTTAATTCCTGCAGATCCTTTACATCCCCACTTAGACGTTACTTCTTCTGGGAAGCTTTTCTGACACTAAAGGTATTTTCTTTTGTGATCACATAGTTCTCCTCCACCCTTATTTACCACATTTCAAAGTAATTGTCTGTGTTTGTGTTTGTCTCTACCATAAGACTCTTAAGTCTTTTTTGAGGGGGTATACGGTTTTCATGTTTTATTGTACTTACATTTAAATTTCACCATTAAATACGTGCATAAGTATATGCTGGCCTTATGTCCAGATTTTTGAGATGTAAAGATAATTGGATGGATGGCTTTGAGGATGTAATATATTAGACACTGCAGAATACATTAAACAATTAGAGAATCCAGGGGGTGGTAAATTTCTGCCTATATACATTTACACATTTAGTGGCACTAGTAAACACTATCGGGACAGGAAGACATGTAAAACTTTGGGTTGCAATTAGAGGAAAAATCCATTCAGGACTGAACTGAGAGGTCCTTGGTTGCTGAGAGAATCTCCTCTTGACTTCACACTTTAGACAAACTAAGAAGTCTTTGTCAGTATACACAAACCACTGATTTGTACAAAATCCCTGTTTGTCAGGAGAGACATTAGCAACAGGACAGATTAAGGAATTCGCTCATGGCAGTTCGGATTGTGGCGGCCGGCCACAAAGTGAGCACGGCTGGCTGGAGACTGGAAATCCAGCTGGATGTTGTAGCTCAAGTCTGGGGTCTGTAGATTCAAATAGCAGGCTGGAAACTCAGTCTAGAGACAGAGCTGGTTAGTGCGTTCCTCAAAAATCACTGTTTTCCAAACAAGTTCCTAGGATGCTTTCCTCAAGCAGAGCATAAGTCTTGTCAGTCTTAAGGGCAGGGACTGTATCTTAATTATCTCTGTTGCTCCATTTCCTAGTACAACGCCTTGCACAAAGTAGTTTTCAATAACTAGTTTTTGAACAACAAATGAGGGATGAATGTTTGGGAGGAGAATGTATGTCTGGCCTAGGGTAGGCTTAGGGTATCTATTTTACTTTGGGGTCCTGGGTCATTCCCAACGGAGAGGCCATGGGGCTTTAGAGCATGATGTAGGGAGCCAGGGGTTTTCTAGGCTATGTCCAGAAAGGGTTAGCTTCCATATAATCTACACAAATTTATGTAGTTATTTGCATTAAAACTAGATTAAATAGAGCTTCAGAGTCTAACAGCCACTGCAGTACACACTACAGCATAATCAGTAGCAGTAAATGAAGACATTAGGAAAATGAGATTTGCTGAAAGGCTAAAGGAGAAAGGAATCTGGGTGCTATAGAGACCAAACAGTAGTCACAGCTGTTGACTCTATGGGACAACAGAACAAGAGGGGGATAAAAAGAGCAATAAAAGGCCATTGAAAGCACACCTGTTATAGTAGGAGACAGGCCTTGGACAGTATCCGGTTACATGCCTAGGACAATTTGCCTCTTATTTATTTTAAACTCTGAGCAATCTAGGGATAAAATTGGACTAAGATGGGGCATTGTTCTAACATTTCCTATTGGCAATATCCTTTCTGTATTACTGAACAAAGAAATATATATATATAGTTAAACACAAAGCAAAGGCAATTTATCTTTTAAAATACATGTGTAAAATGTAAACAATATAAGAAAAAGAAAATTATTGAGCCACTAACCATCCAACTCAAATGTGATCTCACTGTTAACCTTTTCTGATGTCCTATCTTGCCACTAAATAGAATTTGGGGAAATCTTATTATCCAGATGTTATTGTTAAAATAATTCTTTCATCTTTAGCCTCACAGATGGTTTAGATCCACAGGAATCTAGTTTGATAATGTAAGTACCATATTCTAAAGATTTCTGAAAGTAAGCGGATAGTTTAATAAAGCAGATAATATATACAGACAACCACAAATATTTAGATAAAAATGGAAACATTCAGTCAAAAATCTGGATTTATGTCTACATGATGACAGAATAAAATTTCCATTTTTCACGCAACATTTTTGCTGTAACCATGTGGACGCTGCGAAAACATCTTTTTAAAGTTATTAATTTCTTTGTATAGAAGAGATTATTGCTGTACCAACAAGAGCAACAAGCCAAGTTTGACAATATTAATTCATACTAAGTCAGGCCCTAACAGGAAGAAGAACTTCCTATAGTGCTTCTATATTTTTCTGTTTGATGTGTTTGCTATTAGGTGAACCAAAGATTTCCTAATTGCCAACATTCATAGTTTACATAGTATCAATTCTAGTGGCATTCATTCCTTCATTTGTTCATTTGAAAATTAAACTGGGAGTAGAAGGAGAGTGTGTTGAAGGATATTCCAAAAAGAACAGCATGTGCAGAGGATCTGACTTGGTAAGGAACTTGGCATGTTGAAGGATGTAAAAGAAGGCCAGAATAGTTCAAGGATAGTGAGTAAGGGCTCTTGGGCTTTACCCTAAGAGTTATAGGAAATCACTGAATGGTTTTCATGTTCAAGAATGACACAATCTTATTTATGTGTCTAAAAGGTCACTAGGTGGATAGTGTGCAAAATGGATCAGAGAGCTAGGCAAGGCTAGAGGTAGGCGCAGTGATACCTGTTGGTTTGCCCTACAGTCCTGGCAATGGAGATGGAGAGAAGTGGACAGATTTGAGGGAGACGTCAGAGGCAGAATCAATAGGATATGGTTATTAACTGATGGCAGAAGAAAGACTGTGAGTTTGAAATTGACTCCTGGTTTTCTGACTTGAGTAACTGGGTGATAGTGGTGCCTTTGTGAAATGCAAAGCTCTGAAGGAAGAACAGGGAAGGAGGTATAAATCTTCCATAAACTTTTTGTCCTGATGAATTTTTGGTGCCTATCAGATACGTGCAGTAGGCAGGTTTCAGGTTCAGTATGAAAATCTAGGATGGTGTCACTGGTATATAACTGAAACCCTGGGGAAGCATGAAATCAACTAAGGAGAAAAGGCCGTACCCCAAGGAACTCCAACATTTAAAGTTTGGTCAAAAATGGAAGAACCAACAAAGATGCCAGAGGAATAGCCAGATAAAAGGAAGAAAAGTAGAAGAGGGTGACGTCATAGAAATCAAGGGAACACTGTTTCAAGGAGGGTGTGATCTTCTAAGACAAAGACTGAAAGAATGCCACATGTAAGATTCTCTCTAGTCAGGGTCCCATCATGCCCTCACACTTCTACCTGAATTATATGGTGTAAATACACTGACAAGGTGGCTCCACTAAATCTATAGGACTGGGGCATATGGAGAAAAATGATTCTCCTCTTGAATCTAATAAAGCTTATGGAGAAATGCCCTGGGTGTTTTTCCACAGGCATGTGACAAACTACCTTCCTTTCTTAGACAGGAGAATCAGACTTCCTACTTATGATTTATTAGGACCCACATGTGCCAAACACACTGGAACTCAACAAAAAAGAATTAGATTATTTCCTAAGGGAGAAAGAAATACACTTCTCAGGGGGAAATGTCCACAGGGACACAGATTATTATGTCAGTGTTTGTCAAACAGGCACAGGACACAGATCAAAGAGCAGAAAACACTGAAAAATGGTTCTTGAGCTAAAACTCCCTAAAGTTTGTGGATTTCTGGGAGTATGAAGCCCTTTGAGTGAAGAGTTTAAGCTGTACACAAAGTTGGAGTTCACTTAGGATCAGATATCAAAGATGATCTTGCTTACTTCAAATGATTTAACTGGATACTGGCTGAAGAGAGCTCAAGCTAAAAAGGAATTAGTAATGTTGTGACTAAGATTCTGACAGATGTGAATAACAGGAAGAAGAACTCTGGGGCAATCCAGAAAGGAAAAAAATGGAAAAGAGGCTGAATAGATACAAACTGCTGATTACTTTGACTGAAGTTTATCCCAACTATGAATTCAAATAATAGATATATCATTTCAGAAAAACAAATCTCTTGTAGTGAAGAAAAACTGCACAGTGTTCAATTTCTAAGCCCGTGACATTAATAAAAGCTTTTAGAGAGAGAACAAGGGTGAGGGGAGGGAGGGAGGGGGAGAGAGGGAGAGAGGGGGAGGAAGGGGGGAGGGAGGGAGGGAGAGGGAGAGGGAGAGGGAGAGGGGGAGAGAGAGAGAGAGAGAGAGAGAGAGAGAGAGAGAGAAAGAGAGAGAGAGAGACAGAGAGAGAGACAGAGAGAGAAATTGATTCTGAGAAATTGACTGTGTGTCTGCCTGATTTGGACGAAATCACAAAGAAAACACTGGCAAGAGATCAGGCCTCCTGGAATCCATTAACTACAAAGAAGGAGAAAAATATCTAAATGTTGGTTGCAGATCAGCATGATATATTCAAAGATTTGAGCAGAACTATTTAAGGGTGAGCAGACCTAGCAATAAAATTTCATAATCAGCACTCATAAAAATAAGAACAGAAATTTGCTAGGTTAGAGAGCAACTACTACTACTACATATGTTGGATCCCATACATGGTTCTTAACCAGAAACAACGATCTTGGTGGGCCATTTATTCCTGATTTCTTTTCTCGCCTCCACTAGTTGCTATAGTCACAATTATAGTTTTTGAAGGTGTGCTCAGAATAAAGACTAATCTTCCGACCAACTAAACCACAGACTCAGAATAGAAATGAGGGCTAATCTAGGCTGGGAGATGATCACTGTGACAGTCATGTCCCACACCCATACCTCCTTTGATTGATAAATCCAATAGACAAGAGCTGTGTGGTAGAATGTATTTGACTTGAAAGTGTAGTTTGCTTTAATGAGAAGTATCAGAAAGAAAATAGAGATCAGATAGGCAAGATGCCAAGGACAGGGAAGTCAGCTAGCACAGGATAGAACAGGTTAGTACTGGAGGCTTAAACAGCCTAGAACAATCATTTCTGACCTTTTAGAAAATGGAGACTGCTCATTACTAATAAGACAATAACTAATTGTCTTGTTGAAAAGTTGAAAAAGCAATAATTTTTCATTCTAGAAAAATTTTAATAAATAAATATAAACAAAAAGAAGAAAAAAATGCACACAATACCACCTCCAGAGATAGCTACAATTAGCTCCTTGGTGTACATCCCATAAAGTCTTTTTTCTATGCATATACAGATATGTGTGTGTGTGTGTGTGTGTGTGTGTGTGTGTGTGTGTGTGTATGCTGTTATTGAATTTTTTTTTTTTTTTGTGGTACTCAGGCCTCTCACTGTTGTGGCCTCTCCCGTTGTGGAGCACAGGCTCTGGACGCGCAGGCCCAGCAGCCATGGCTCACGGGCCCAGCTGCTCCGCGGCATGTGGGATCTTCCCGGACTGGGGCTCGAACCCGTGTCCCCTGCATCGGCACACGGACTCTCAACCACTGTGCCACCAGGGAAGCCCTGCTGTTACTGAATTTTAATCAGAATTTTCACTTATGATATTTTTATGAACAACTTTCTATTACAATAAATATTTATCCACAATACTATTTTTTCTACATAATATTACATCATAAGGGCCTATCACAATTTATTTTACTAATTTATTGTTGAACAAGTTTGATGTTTCTAGTTTTTTGCTACTATGAAGAATACTACAGTGAATATCACTGAACACATTCTTTCTTTAAGGATCCCTTTCTAATGTCAGACATATAAAACTGGGACAACTGTATATCCACGTGCAAAAGACAGATCTTGTACCCCTACCACACACTAGATACTAAAATTAACTCTAAATGGATCTAAGAGCTAGAACTACACAGCTTTTAGAAGAAAACAGAGAGGTAAAACTTCATAACCTTGGATTTGGCCATGATTTCTTAGATATGACCCCAGAAGCACAATCAACAAAAGAAAAAGAAAATGGACTTCATCAAAATTAAAAATTTTTCTGCATCAAAGAACAGTATCAAGATAGTGAAAAGGCAATCCACAGAATGGGAGGATAGTGATGCAAATCACATATCTGATTAGAGTCTAGTATCCAGATTATTTAAAACCTCCTATAATTCAATACCTAAAAAGAAAACAACCCAATGAAAATTTGGGCATAAGACCTGAATAGATGTTTCTCCAAAGAAGATATACAAATGTCCAATAAGCACATGAAAAGATGCTCAACATCACTAATCATTAGGGAAATGCAAATCAAAACATGATGAGATACCAATTCACACTCATTAGCATGGCTACTATATATTAATTTTGTATCCTAGGTATTTTATTCTTTTTGATGTGAAGGATGGCTACTATAAAAAAAAAACCCAGAAAATAATAAGTGTTGGCTAGGATGTGGAGAAACGGACTCTGGTACATTGCTGGTGGGAATGTAAAATGGTGCAGACACTGTGGAAAACAGCTTGGCAGTTTCTTAATAAGTTAAACATAGAATTACCATAGAATTACCAAATCAGCAATTCTATTCCTGGATAAATACCCACAAAGAATTGAGGGCAGGTGTTCAAACAAAGACATAAATACCCATGTTCATAGTGACACTATTCAAATTCACTAGTCAAAACACGGATGCAACGCAACCGTCCATCAGTGTATGAGTGGATAAACAAAATGTGTATACCCATATAATGGGCTATTATTCAGCCATGAAAAAGAATGAAGTACTGATGCATGCTGCAACATGGATGAACCTTGAAAACACGCTAAATAAAAGAATCTGGGCACTAAAGGAAACATATTATATAATTCCCTTTAAATGAAATATCCAGAATAAGCAAATCCTTAGAAACAGAATGCAGATTGGGGGTTTCTAGGAGCTGGAGGGAGGGGGTATTATGGAGTTATTGCTTAATGTGTAAGGGGTTTC
Organism: Monodon monoceros; assembly: GCF_005190385.1. Lineage (NCBI taxonomy): Eukaryota > Metazoa > Chordata > Mammalia > Artiodactyla > Monodontidae > Monodon > Monodon monoceros. Next base: position 97,054,855 of record NW_021703779.1, on the reverse strand, counting down.
CTTTCGGAGTGATAAAATTCTGGAACTAGACAGTGGTGATCATTACACTATATTGTGAATGTACTTAATGTCACTGAATTATACATTTTAAAATGGTTTAAATTGTAAATTTTGTATGTTCATTTTACCACAATAAAAATTAAATAAAAATGTATTTGTGGGCTTCCCTGGTGGTGCAGTGGTTGAGAGTCCACCTGCCGATGCAGGGGACACGGGTTCGTGCCCCAGTCCGGGAAGATCTCACATGCCGCAGAGCGGCTGGGCCCGTGAGCCATGGCTGCTGAGCCTGCACGTCTGGAGCCTGTGCTCCGCAACGGGAGAGGCCACAACAGTGAGAGGCCCATGTACCACAAAAAAATTAAAAAAGTTATTTGTATAATACATTTGATACATCATTAATTAAAGTCCAAACTGAAAGCATTTCCACTAAGATCAGGAACGAGACAAGGTTGCCCACTCTCACCACTCTTATTCAACATAGTTTTGGAAGTTTTAGCCACAGCAATCAGAGAAGAAAAGGAAATAAAAGGAATCCAAATCAGAAAAGAAGAAGTAAAGATGTCACTGTTTGCAGATGACATGATAATATACATAGAGAACCCTAAAGATGCTACCAGAAAACTACTAGAGCTAATCAATGAATTTGGTAAAGTAGCAGGATACAAAATTAATGCACAGAAATCTCTGGCATTCCTATACACTAATGATGAAAAATCTGAAAGTGAAATCAAGAAAACACTCCCATTTACCATTGCAACAAAAAGAATAAAATATCTAGGAATAAACCTACCTAAGGAGACAAAAGACCTGTATGCAGAAAATTATAAGACACTGATGAAAGAAATTAAAGATGATACAAATAGATGGAGAGATATACCATGTTCTTGGATTGGAAGAATCAACATTGTGAAAATGACTCTACTACCCAAAGCAACCTACAGAGTCAATGCAATCCTTATCAAACTACCACTGGCATTTTTCACAGAACGAGAACAAAAACTTTCACAATTTGTATGGAAACACAAAAGACCCCGAATAGCCAAAGCAATCTTGAGAACGAAAAACGGAGCTGGAGGAATCAGACTCCCTGACTTCAGACTATACTACAAAGCCACAGTAATCAAGACAGCATGGTACTGGCACAAAAACAGAAATATAGATCAATGGAACAGGATAGAAAGCCCAGAGATAAACCCACGCACATATGGTCACCTTATCTTTGATAAAGGAGGCAGGAACGTACAGTGGAGAAAGGATAGCCTCTTCAATAAGTGGTGCTGGGAAAACTGGACAGGTACATGTAAAAGTATGAGATTAGATCACTCCCTAACACCATACACAAAAATAAGCTCAAAATGGATTAAAGACCTAAATGTGAGGCCAGACACTATCAAACTCTTAGAGGAAAACATAGGCAGAACACTCTATGTCATAAATCACAGCAAGATCCTTTTTGACCCACCTCCTAGAGAAATGGAAATAAAAACAAAAATAAACAAATGGGACCTAATGAAACTTCAAAGCTTTTGCACAGCAAAGGAAACCATAAACAAGACCAAAAGACAACTCTCAGAATGGGAGAACATATTTGCAAATGAAGCAACTGACAAAGGATTAATCTCCAAAATTTACAAGCAGCTCATGCAGCTCAATAACAAAAAAACAAACAACCCGATCCAAAAATGGGCAGAAAACCTAAATAGACATTTCTCCAAAGAAGATATACAGACTGCCAACAAACACATGAAAGAATGCTCAACATCATTAATCATTAGAGAAATGCAAATCAAAACTACAATGAGATATCATCTCACACCAGTCAGAATGGCCATCATCAAAAAAACTACAAACAATAAATGCTGGAGAGGGTGTGGAGAAAAGGGAACACTCTTGCACTGCTGGTGGGAATGTGAAGTGGTACAGCCACTATGGAGAACAGTATGGAGGTTCCTTAAAAAACTACAAATAGAGCTACCATATGACCCAGCAATCCCACTACTGGGCATATACCCTGAGAAAACCATAATTCAAAAAGAGTCATGTACCAAAATGTTCATTGCAGCTCTATTTACAATAGCCAGGAGATGGAAGCAACCTAAGCGTCCATCGACAAATGAATGGATAAAGAAGATGGGGCACATATATACAATGGAATATTACTCAGCCATAAAAAGAAACGAAATTGAGCTATTCGTAATGAGGTGGATGGACCTAAAGTCTGTCATACAGAGTGAAGTAAGTCAGAAAGAGAAAGACAAATACCATATGCTAACACATATATATGGAATTTAAGCAAAAAAATGTCATGAAGAACCTAGGGGTAAGACAGGAATAAAGACACAGAGCTACTAGAGAATGGACTTGAGGATATGGGGAGGGGGAAGGGTAAGCTGTGACAAAGCGAGAGCGTGGCATTGACATATACACACTACCAAACGTAAAATAGATAGCTAGTGGGAAGCAGCCACATAGCACAGGGAGATCAGCTCGGTGCTTTGTGACCACCTAGAGGGGTGGGGTAGGGAGGGTGGGAGGGAGACACAAGAGGGAAGAGATATGGGAACATATGTATATGTATATATACATATATATTCACTTTGTTATAAAGCAGAAACTAACACACCATTGTAAAGCAATTATACTCCAATAAAGATGTAAAAAAAAAAAGTCCATAGTCTACATGAAAATTCACTCTTTGTGTTGTACAGTTCTATGAGTTTTTGACAAATGTGTATCATGTATCCACCATTACAATATCGTATAGAATAGTTTCACTGCCCTGAAACGCCCCTATGCTTTACCTATTTATCTCCCCCTGCCCCTGAACACCTGGCAACCACTGATCTTTTTACTGTCTCTACAGTTTTGACTTTTTCCGGAATGTCATACAATTGGAAGCACAGACTATGCAGTCTTTCCACACTGTCTTCTTTCCCTTAGCAATGTGTATTTAAGGTTCCTCCAGGTCTTTTCAGGGTTTGATGGCTCTTTTCTTTTTTTGTGTGAATTCATATTTTATATTTCCCTTCAACCAATATTTACTGAGCTTCTCTATCAGTGTCACTGTGGTTTTGACTTGCATTTCCCTTATGAATAATGATGTTGAGCATATTACCACATGCTTACTGGCCATTTACATATCTCCTTTGGAGAAATTTCATTCAGGTCCTTTGTCCTTTTAAAAATTGGGTCACTGGTCTTTTTACTTTTTACAACACTGAGTTGTAATAGTTCTTTATATATTCTAGATACAAGTTTCTTATCAGATATATGGTTTGCAAATATTTTCTCCCACTCTGTGGATTGTCTTTTCACTTTCATGGTGGTTTTAGCAGCACATTTTTGTGGTGCCTGTCCCTAGAACACTGAGCTACTTTGATACATGAGGTTCAAGATGAAAGCTGAGACTGCTTTTCTTTGTAAACAAATATGTCAGCGTTTACACACCCCGAAATGGTGTTTTTCACACGCAATTCGTTGTCGTGGTAGGATTTATTTATTTATTTATTCATTCATTCATTCCAGATATAATACTACCATTGTTTACATAGTTTATTGAAAACACAAGAGCTCAGTTACATTCTAGAATAGTGTTTCTCAAACTTTAGCGTGCTTCAGGATCACCTGGAGCACTTGTTATAATGCAGACTTGCCGGCCTCACCCTCACAGTTTCTGATTTAGTAGGTTTGAAGTGGAGCCCGGTAATTTGAATTTCTAACAAGTCTGCAGGTGAGGCTGACGCTGCTGGTGTGTGAGCCACATTTTGAGAACCACTGTCAGAGCAGCATTTCCCAAAATTTCTATCGGATATTAACAGCTGTTACGTGGTGGAAGGATTTTATTGTTATATAACTTTGAGAAAAGTTGGGTTAAGGAGATTTGTTTACTGCAAGCCTTCTCTGAATTTCCAATCTGTGAGTGTGCATTTTCAACCACCGAGGGTGGAAACGTTGCAAACATTGTATGTTATTTCTAAACTTTTTGACTATGGGATGCTTTTTCAAAACCACTTTATTGAAGTATCATCAAAATATTTATATATTTATTTTATAACTGCACATGTTGACAGTGTACAGTTTTATATGTTTTGACATACGTACACATCAGTGAAACCATCAGCACCACCACATCACCTGCTGAGGTAATGAATCCTGATTAGTCTAAGTCAATCATAATAATCTCTTTCCCTTGCCAGTGTTTGAAGTATGGACATATAACAGTTTTCAGCAATGAGATATGAGGGGATGTTTTGGTGGGGTTTTTCTGGAAATAGTTTCCTCACTTTTAAAAAGATATGCACAGGAAGATATGGTCTCTGCTTCTACTAGTCATGGTTATGTCTAGATGTTATGGCTGCAACTACAGCAATCACCTTACGACTGTGAGTAGAATAAGTCTGAGGACAAAACTGACACTTTGAGGATGGCAGAGCAGAAAGATGGAATGAAGCTTGTCCTTGAATTCTTCTTTGAAGACACTGAAGACAAGACAAAACAGAACCCTGGAGCCACATGACCTTGACACTTCTTGTTATGTTATGTGAATTAAGACATTGTCTTTACAGAGAAAGACAAATATGATATCGCTTACATGTGGAATCTAAAAAAGGGTACAAATGAACTTATCTACAAAACAGAAATAGAGTTACAGATGTAGAAAACAAACTTATGGTTACCAGGAGGTAAAGGGGGAGGGATAAATTGGGAGATTGTGATTGACATATACACACTACTATATGTAAAATAGATAACTAATAAGGACCTACTCTATAGCGTAAGGAACTCTACTCAATACTCTGTAATGGCCTATATGGGAAAAGAATCTAAAAAAGAATATATGTATATGTATAACTGGTTCACTTTGCTGTACACCTAAAACTGACACAGCTTGGTGCCTTATGAGTTGCAGAGTGCAACTTTATGTACCTCTCCTCATCTATGTGCCATCACATCTCTGGTCTTTGATTGCTAGAACTGTGCTCCATCTTTCAATACTTGATTTTGGCCCTTCTTTGACTTTTGCAATTTAGCTTTACATTCAACTTTCAGCTTCCATTGACCCCTTAAATTAAGCTGCTCTCACAGTTTAATAGAAGCCCCCCCTCACCCTGCCCAAGCCACTAATCCCAGTCCAGTAATTCTCAGCACCTTCTCTCATAACTGGCTCCTCTTCCTTTATTTCCCATTTGAAAGTATGATACCCCCTTCCATGCAGATGCCCAAGCTAGAAATTATCCTAGCTTCTTCCTTTTTTTCTCATCCTAACATCCTAAAAAAAAAGTCACTGGAGACCTACTTTTTAAAAAAATTTTTATTGGAGTATAGTTGATTTACAATGCTGTGTTATTTTCTGCTGCACTGCAATGATGTTAGACCTTTTGCCTGGAATCCATGATTCTTGAGGAATGCTACCACTCACCCAGAGACAGAAGATGAGGTGTTAGGCACTGAAGGAATCTAGTAGTGTGAGGCCAAAACTGAGTCATACAGAACAAGCTGGCTGTACTCACCAGTCAGTTGGCAGAAGAGAGATTATTGCTTAGCCTGTACTCACACATCTATCAATCAAATACCACCTTCTCCATCATCAACCTTGTACTTGGTGATATTCATATGGGTTCCTAATTATTGTTCTTCCTGCAAATGGAGCTTTTAATGGGTTTCCAAGGCTTTGAATTAAAAGAAAAATCCAAGATAGTGTGATTTCTCCACTCACTGTACAATGGTGTCACGAGAGACCCTCTCTATCCTCTGTAACTCTTTCAATGGCTCCACCACAACCACTACTTTGCATGGTAGGAAAGTCCCCTTCTGCATCCCGATGTAATTAAGAGTAGGAAATCCTCATATCCAAGTGAGTGCTGTGATATGTTCTAAGACATCTTCTAACTTAATCAGTGCATCCTTGGTCCCACTCAACTGTCAAACTGGACCACACTCACTACCGTGCAGGTGGACATTAAGAAAATACACCACGGGCTTATGGGCCTGATGACTGGTAGCATCCCTATCAAAGGGCCCATGCTGTTCACCTCTCACTGCCTACTCTTCCCCTTTTTTCTCAGCTTCTTGTCTTTGCAATCTCATTCTCCTTGGAATCCCATTCTGTTATTTCCTTTACCTTACTTCCAAGATATTCGTTTGTTGTTTTAAAATCAGCATTGTTGTTCCTAGAATCCCAGATAAGTATGCCACATTACAGAATGTGAGTGGTTGTCTACTGGGGGTTTTTAAGCCACAAACAATTTATCCAACAAAATGTATTGAGCACTTATTATGTGCTCAGCTCTATTCTAGGTCCCATAGATACCATGAACAAATCAGGCAAAATTGCTGCCTCATGAACTTACATTATAGTTGGGGGGAGGGGACAGACATTTAACAACCTAAATAAGTAAAATATATGTTAAATGGTGATAAAGAAAAAATACATCAGAAAAAGTTTGATTGAAAGTGTGACTATCCTATTTAGATAGGACAGTCAGAGAAAGCAGCATTGAAAGATTTGAATGAAGTGAGGGAGTGAGTCACATGGATATCTGTGGGCAGAATATTACAAGTAGAGAGAACAGCAAGTGAAGAGGATCTGAAGGAGGAAAAATGACTGGAGGGTTTCAGAAATAAAAGGCCAGTGTGGCTGACCTGAAGTGAGTATGGGGATGAGTGACTGGAAACGAATTCAGAGAGGAAACATAGATTTAGATCAGGTAGGGCCTTATGAGTCATTGCAACAGCTTTGGATTTTACTCTGAGAAATTTGGTGTTTGAGAAAACAAGTTATGTGATCTGACTTACATTTAACAGGATTGCTCTGGCTGCTTTGCTGAGAGTAGACGCTGCAGGAAGGTGAGCAAAAGTGGAAACAGGGAGACCAGTGAGACTATTGTAGTAATCCAGAAAAAATAATAACAGTTTGGACCAGGACAGTGGCAGTGGAAGTGGTAAGAAGTGGTTGCATTCTAGATATGTTTCGAAAGTATTGTTGACAGGACTTGTAGGTGAATAACGTGTGGGTCATGGGGAAAGGAGAAGAATAAGGTTGACAGATTTTTAGTTTGGACAATTAGAAAGATGGAGTTGCTCTTTACTAAGATAAGGAAAAAATGTGGGAAGAACAGGTTTGAGGGGCAATGACAGGAATTTGATTTCGGGTCTGTTAATGGTGTGAAGCCTATCAGACATCCAGATAGAGATGGTGGGTAAACAGTTGTATGTGTGAGTCTAGAGTTCAGGAGAGAAGTCCGATTATATGTATTTGGAAGTCATCAGCATACAGATACTATTTAAATAATGGACGAGATTACCAAAGACTGCCTCAGGGTTCGTAAGGTTGGAACTGAGAATTGAACGTTGGATTTATCAATGTACAGGCCATTGGTGATCCTGAAAGGACTGTTTTTGTGGAACAATCATGTCAAAAGCCTGACTGCGATGGGCTCAACAGAGAATGGCAGTATGGACAGTTTTTAATTTTGAGGTGTTTTGCTATAAAGTAGAGAATAAAAATGAGGGGAGGAGTTGCTAGAGGGAGATATGGAATAAAGACTTTTTTCCACATGAGAGAAATAACAGTATTTCTTAAATGCTTATGGCAACGATTCAATAGAAAGTGAAAATGGGTGATGTAAGAGAGAGGGGGATGAATTGCAGGGGTGATGTCCTCCAGTAGGTGAGTGGGGATGGGATCTAGTGGACAAGTGGAAGGGTTGGCGTTAGATAAGAATATGGGCAAACAGGCACAGTTCCACAGCATGTAGTTGGGTCTATGAGGTGGTAGGAATTGTGAGAGTTCTTTTCTATTTTACATTTTCTTTCAGGTGAGGGTAACAATGGGAGGAGGAAATGTTCAAAGTTTGAGGAGAGTAGAAACATGAAATAGTAATTTATGAGAGTGGGAGAATGAATGGACTAGGAAAATGTAGTATGATTCTTGAACAGCATTAAGGGTCTATTTGAAGTGGGTGTCTTTTTCCTCCATCTACATTCAGCAGCAGGGATGCAGATGTGGAATGGATAGAAAGTTAGATTTAACTGGAGTTGGGACTGTTCCAAGTGTGTAAGATGAAACAAAGGGTAGTTGAGCTTGAATGTGAGAGCGTGATTATAATGACTGGCCACTGTGATGGATAATTTGGGAAGTGGGACTATGAGCAGTTGATGGAATGTGAAGGTTGAAAGGCTGCCTCTGACTTGGGGTAGACAACAAACTTGACAGAGCATGGTACACTTACTGCCTGAGACCCATATTATTAATAAAAATTATATTATTACAGACAAATGGATGAATTCCCATGGTGACTACTTTGCCTATAACGACACTTACTTGAAAATATAAGTTCTGGCATGTGTGTTGAAAAAAAATCTAGTCACATTACGAAAGTAGTGTACTAGTCTCACCTCATTTATTCATTACTTTACCTCTGAAGGGCTTTAGCTGCTGAACAAGAATCTGTCAAACACTAAACATGCCTCAGAGGCTGTAAGTCCTAGAAGAATGAGGGTTTGAGTGAAAGCAGATGAAAGTCTAGAGATAGTAGGAAAGGGGATGAAGAGAAAGGTGGACTAGAAAGGAAGCAGCAGTCCTCGAAGATAAAAATGTCATTGGCAAATCAAACTAGGCAAGAAATAATACATTAAAAAAACTAAGAGGATGAACAAGAATAATAAGGGGGCAGTGCAGAAAGAAGCATGAAAGATACGGCAAGTATGGTAAAAGGATACAACAATATTACTGAGATTCTTCAGTGATGCTTCTGATAAAGTTGAATTTTCTTATAAATAAGGAATTTGAAAAAGATATTTATTTAGTGCTTAGTACATGCCAAGCATTTTATACGCATTTATTTATATTACACTCTTGAGGTCTAAAAGATAGATACCATTATTATCCCCATTTAACAGATGAAGAAACAGAGGAATAGAGATGTTAAATCACTTACCTGAGCCCCACAGCTCATCTCTCTGATTTCAAAGCCAGCACCCCTTCCATCTTATCAAAACCATCGCCAGGTGATTGAGACACTTTATATAAAAGTGTCCTTTTAAAAAAATTCTTTGAATCCATATTTATTTTTAATTTGCACAATAACTTATAATTACCAAATAGAACAGTATGTTCGCAATTGTGTCCATAAAGATAAGTACACTAACTGAAAGCCACAAGACAACTGAAAAGATTGATGGGAAATCCAAACACAAGTGAAAATGTTCCTCTGAGTTCACGCATTTTAGTGAGCATCAAACTCCACTAATTACTTCTATTTGTGTATATTATTCTTTATCTATGTTAATTAATTTCATCTGGATGGATCCTTTAATTTTATTTCATTTTCTATGTGGCCTTCTCCATAGATTTTAACATATCATTCATTGGCTGCTGCTCTGGGGTTGGATATCTACTAGTCAGCATGCAGGACCTCCCACTCTCTTCTCCCACATCATACCCTTCAATTTACTTTTCCAGATTGTAAAAGTTTACTGAATGGTCAAAAAGCCAGCCATTTGATTATACTTGCTACTACATTACGTCATGTGAATGATATTTTAAAATAAAAAATGAATGATATCTGAAACATTATTAGAAAAGTAAATAGTCAATTTAAGGCATTTTCGATGAAAACTAATTTCAAAAATCTATACAAAAGTAACATTGTTTTAAATGTAGCAAGTCTACCTTCCACAGATTTTAGCCAAAACTTTCCTTTCCTCCTTATAGAAGGGGAATTAGGTCTTAAAGATGTAGGAGACAAATCAAGTGTAAAGACTTTTATTCTTTCATTTTTTATGACAAGTTATTTTGTGATATACAGGTTAAATGGAATTAGTATTTCCCTGGTCAGAGTGCTACAAGTCAGGTCATCCTGATACAAGTCTTAACCATAGGAATCAGAGCATAAATGTATTTTGTCTGAGGCAAGTTCAAGAACAGAAGAAAAGATGATGAAAAGGCATCGAGATCTATTACTTCACCCCTATGTGGCATGTCGACATGTTTCAATCCCAGACAGAGGTCTGTGGATGCCCTTCTCTGGCATCTGTTGACTGGATTTCACAACAGAAAGTGGGGCATGACACGCAGCCTAATGATTTTCCCTGTTGCAGACCATGCAAGGAAAAGCACTAGGTCACTTAAACATTTAAGCCAAGCAATAAACTATTCACTAGTAAGTTAGAAAGGTCAAAGCAAGCTTCTTCAAAGCAATTCACTGGAAAAATAAAGACCCCAATGTTCCTAACTTTAGGAATGAAAAAATAACCCCCCATATCATTTACAACTTATCAATTATAAACATCTACATATTCATTTAGAATTACAAACACACAGAACAAGAAGATCAATTTTACTGTATTCTTTGGATAAATGCTAAAGGATTTGTTGGCCCTTTTCCACATTAGGGTACTTAGTATTCAAAATAACCAAGAAAGTAATGTAGAAAAGGGCCCATACACAGAATGCCACCAGGATGGGGATATAAATCCTTCTTCGACCTCCTCAAATAGGGAATATAAAGACCTCACACAGGTGAGAAAAGTTTAAAAATTGGAAGCCTTATGCCTTAGTTCGAGCTGCCATAACAAAGTGCCATAGACTTGGTGGCTTAAACAACAGAAAATTTTTTCTCATTGTTCTGGAGGCTGGGAAGTCTACCATCAAGATACTGGCAAGGAAGCTTTTGTTCTGAGGCCTCTCCTCTTGGTCTGTAGGTGGCTACCCTCTCACTGTGTGCTCACATGACCTCTTTCTGTACGAGTGGTATGGTGGAGGGGAGAGCAAGTTCTCTGGTGTCTCTTCTTACAAGGGCACTAATCCCATCAGACCAGGGCCCTACCCTCATGCCTCATCTAACCCTAATTACCTCCTAAAAGCCCCATCTCTAAATACCATTACAGTGGGGGTTAGGGCTTCAACATATGAATTTTTAAGGGACACAAATATTCGGTCCAGAATACTTTACAAACATATATGACATGGCTTTCAATGCCAGTGCTCATGAAGCTATTTGTTTTCTCCTGGGTACTAGATGTGTAAATCAGATGTGCTGTCATAGGAGAGGTGATGGGGCCTTGGTTACGGCTTCATTGTTTATTCAGCTAAGCTTCCCATTAGTTTGGTGTATTAGTCAAGGTTCTCCAGAGAAAAAGAACCAATAGGATATATATAGATATACAGAATGAGATTTATTATGAGGAATTGGCTCACGTGATTATGGAGGCTGAGAAGCCCCACAGTCTGCTGTCTGCAAGCCAGAGACCCAGGAAAGCCAGTCGTATAATTCAGTCTGAGTCTGAAGGCTTGAGAACCAGGTGAGCTGACGGTGTAATTATTAGTCTGAGAGCAGAAGACCCATATTTCAGCTTATGCAATCAGGCAGAGATGGGGCAAATTCTTCTTTCCTATGTCTTTTGTTTTATTTAGGCCCTCAACAGATTGGATGATGCCCACCCATGTTAGGGAGGGCAATCTGCTTTACTCATTCTATCAGTTCAAAGGCTAATCTCACCTGGAAACACCCTCACAGACACACCCAGAAACAATGTTTAACCAGATATCTGGGTACCCGGCAACCCCATCAAGTTGACACATAAAATTAACCATCACGTTTGGTTATTAGAGATAAGGTGAGGAAAATATTTGTCTATTGGTTGTTGACAGCTGGCATTGTATCTTATTGGTCAGTGTCCACGCTGTACAACTTGTTAAATATTTTGAATATCACTACTGGTTATACATATTTTCTTATTAAATAAAATATATTCTTCATTAAAGCATAAAACTAAATCAAGGCATAAAAAAATAGAAAGATTTAAAAATAATTAGCCACTGTTCTCATTAATCTTTAAATATTATTTTCTGACTTTTTTTTAACATCTTTATTGGGGCATAATTGCTTTAAAATGGTGTGTTAATTTCTGCTTTATAACAAAGTGAATCAGTTATACATATACATATGTTCCCATATCTCTTCCCTCTTGCGTCTCCCTCCCACCCTCCCTATCCCACCCCTCTAGGTGGTCACAAAGCACCGAGCTGATCTCCCTGTGCTATGCGGCTGCTTCCCACTAGCTATCTACCTTATGTTTGGTAGTGTATATATGTCCATGCCTCTCTCTCGCTTTGTCACAGCTCACCCTTTCCCCTCCCCATATCCTCAAGTCCGTTCTCCAGTAGGTCTGCGTCTTTATTCCTGTCTTACCCCTAGGTTCTTCATGACATTTTTTTTTCTTAAATTCCATATATATGTGTTAGCATACGGTATTTTTCTTTCTCTTTCTGACTTACTTCACTCTGTATGACAGACTCTAGGTCTATCCACCTCATTACAAATAGCTCAATTTCGTTTCTTTTTATGGCTGAGTAATATTTTCTGACTTTTGATGTAACTCAAACTTTAAAAGAACGAAGTGACCTTGAATATTGAAAGTTAGAGTTCGAGTTCCTATGATTTGAGTAAAACTTAAATTTTTTTATTGAGATGAAATTCACATAACATTAACCATTTTAAAGTGAACAGTTCAGAGGTTCACAATATGGTACACCCATTACCATTATCTAGTTCCAAAAGTTTTTCATCACCCCAAAAGGAAACCCCATACCCATGAAGCACTTGCTCCCAAATTCCCCTCGCCCAGCCCCTGGTTTCTGTCCATATGGATTTGCCTATTCTAGATATTTCATATAAACGGAATCATACAATATGTGACCTTTTGTGTCTGGCTTCTTTTACTAAACAATGTTTTCAAGGTTCATCCAGGTTGTAGTATGTATCAGTACTTCATTCCTTTCTTAATGTCTGAATAATATTTCATTGTATGTATATATCATAATTTGTTTATTCATTTATTGATAAATACTTGAGCTGTTTTCACCTTTCGGCTATTTAGTTAGACTTCTAACAGTTCAATCCAGAGTCAGACCCCAGTGTTATCTCCCCACCTTACACATTATAAGCTTAACTACCCTAGAAGAAGGATTTTGACTGCTTTATGTATCTTGTGGCACTTGGCTCTCTTTCCTGGACTGTTCAGTCTTTCCCTACTTGAAAGCTTAAGGAAGAATCTGTCTCATCCACCCAGCCTCCACAATAGAAAAAATGATCAGTTCCTGCAACATCAACTGCTCCTTCACTTCCTTCACCTCCCTGCTGACCAGTTCTTTCCTAAACAGAGTGCCTTTCAATCTCTCCTCTTGCTTTCCTGCTCTTCCCCATCTGTAATTGGCCATCCATGCACTGGCTCTTCTGTGAGTGATCTGACACATGTAAGAGTATTTCTTTTCTGATCTAGACCATCCTCTAAAAATAGTTTGATATTATAAAACTCAGCTACACCTAAGCATAACTTTAAAAAACACATTGAAACAGAACTAAACATGAACCATGTTCCAGCTTTCCCTTCCTCTACTCCCCATCCCTGCTCCATCACCATTGACTAGTCTTGCAGATACAGCTAAATTGATTTTGGCTGGGTGGCAAAAGAGTGTATCTTAGTTAAATAAACCAGTTCCTACAGATGTTATTCCTCTGACATAACAGAATGCCTCAATCCAGATAAGCTATTCATTTCTCCTTAAGAAGAGCCATGAGGATTGAGTACATGGTGAGAAATACAGGTCAGTAAGATCAGATTGCCCCAAGGTGCTCCTCAAATCACACTGTCAGCACCTGGCTTCTCTGGATCTCAGAAGGCCTGTACCGGTAGCCAGTATAAGAGCTATATCTTTCACACGTCTCCTCAAAGCAAACTTATTTTCGGATGTTCCTCAGCCTTGAATTGCACTAAAGAAATACTGCCGTATTTCTTAGAGTGCTGGTTTACCCAATAGACAGTCTGAGCACAAGCTTACAAACCTGGGACACAAAGGTTTTTCGGGGTGGGAGAATTTGGTCTTTATTACTCTATACAAAACATGAAGATATGGGGCTTCCCTGGTGGCACAGTGGTTGAGAGTCCGCCTGCCGATGCAGGGGACACGGGTTCGTGCCCCGGTCCGGGAAGATCCCACGTGCCGCGGAGCGGCTGGGCCCGTGAGCCATGGCCACTGGGCCTGCGCGTCCGGAGCCTGTACTCCGCAACGGGAGAGGCCACAACAGTGAGAGGCCCACGTACCACAAAAACAAAACAAAACAAAAAAAACAACATGAAGATAGTCATTATGGGAAAAATAGAATGTCTTAAGAGTGCTGTATACTTAGCTGACAGTACATAATTCATTATTTTTCAAGTTATCATGTAGTAAAACTGACTTTAATATACAGTTCTATGAATTGTAGTATGTCTTTTAAATTTTAAATTGTATATAAAGTGGAGGCACTGTAATCTTTTCAGGGCTAAATGCCTCTAAAGGGCTTAATCCAGCCCTGTACTCCAGAAATTTACAGGTTAAAATAAGTATGGAAGTTGGAGAACACTCAAAATACCTCTCTACCGTCCTTCACTTTACGTTAAAAAAATGTTAGAAATTGAGCATTGAACTGTGAGCCTCCTTTTTCCTTCTTGTGTCACAAGGTAACCTATGGTAATAAGCCCATTACATGATCAATGAAAAAAGAAATAATTTCTACAATTTTCAAAGATAACTGGCTCTGAAATGTGGAAGATTTCCTATTTGTCTTTAATCTGAGAAAACTTTTTTAAAATGGTAGAGGTGAAAAAACATAGTTTGGTGATGCAGTGATATCTTAAGATATATCTTACTTGAAACCTTGTATCTTAAGTACTTATCACCTTATTTTTCAATTTCTATTTTAGTGCAGCAGTTTGCACATAGGGCTAAATTGATCTTGTTTTTCAATGTTATTTTGACTTAGCACTTGAAATTAATGTTTACCAGCCTCCTGCATTCCACATACCCTATAGCAAGTCTGTATTGAACACAGAATATTTATCCCAAGGTGGAATTTGAATTTGTGACTTCTACTTTGGAAAACTACATTATATTCAATTTCATAAATATCTACAAAGTATCTATTATGTACAAGGCATTGTTAGGCACTGAGACAGAGGTAAAGAGGAATAAGATGATATGTTCCTAAGCATATTGTATTTTATCATGTATCCCATTTATTATATTTGTTAGTTCATGTTTTTTTTTTGTTTGTTTTGTTTTTTTTGCGGTACGCGGGCATCTCACTGCTGTGGCCTCTCCCGTTGCGGAGCACAGGCTACGGACGTGCAGGCCCAGTGGCCATGGCTCACGGGCCCAGCCGCTCCGCGGCACGTGGGATCTTCCCGGACCGGGGCACGAACCCGTGTCCCCTGCATCGGCATGTGGACTCTCAACCACTGCGCCACCAGGGATGCCCAGTTCATGTGTTTTTTTCACCCCTTATGGCAGGAAATGTGCCTTATTTGACTTTGTATACAAGTGTTAAAATTATTTGTTGAACTATGGTTTTGGTTAACCCAGATTTAGATAGAACTATGTCGCTCTGATCTGTAATACTGGAGATAGACCCTCGTGGAACTTGACTGTGAGTCCAAGACTCTCAGTGGCTAGATCTGGCATCAAAAATCCCTACTACCATATTTCTACTACAAGTTTTACCAATGAAATCTTCTGATCAGATCTTTAGATTTGTTTGCTTATTTTCTTTTCCTTTTTGATATAAGGTTTCCTTTCCTTTTGTACTTGAGTGAATGAATGGACTTATAGTTGACTAGAACAAGTATGTTACATACATTTAAAAAAAAACCCAAACTATAGTACAAGGTAGGGGACAGCAGGAACACAGGTATTAAGGCAGAAAAACACAGGGAATAACCACCAAAGGGGAGTAGTCCAATTTGACCGGAGTAGAATATGGGATGCCAGAGGGGAGTAATGTAAGATAATGCAGGAAATATTTGTTCACTTAGGTAAACACACAGTGGAGCTAATAATGGTGTTACTGTCAATACTTGGCTGAGCTCTTGAGCCTTATTGATACAGATAAAGTCTTTGTTCCATGGCCCTAGATCGCATCCAGAATCTGCCAACTTTCTCTCCAAGGTGCTCCAGAGTAAGTGCATGGATTAATTCAGTTCATCACACCTACTCCATAAACAATAGGGAGTACCACTTAAAATGGTCCTACTGATTAAGGGACACAAGCCGCTTCAAGTGCAAGAGTATGCAGTTATATAGTACTAAGTGAGGATAATAAATTGAGGCTTGAGTCTGTTTAAATAACCAATAATCTCTGTGAGTCTAATTTTCCAAAAGAGTAATTATGTCTTCTCTTTCTGGGATTCTTCTGAACAAAAGAAATTTAAATCTCTCTCCAGCCTTGCCAAAATAAGGGTGTTTGGATATTCTGACACCAATAATAGGCATTATACCAACCTTATGTCTTGTTACTAAAGAGGAACCAAGCTTAAGTGATTGCATGTAGGATGAAACTGAAACACAAGTGAGTTAAATTGTGGAATGGCAAAAGTCACTTAGGGAATCAACTTTTCCAGACATCTTTAAAATTTGATTGTCATATGTTCAACTGTTTGAGATATTTTATGTCTAGCACAGTCTGGAAGCAAAATTTCTATACAAGCCGATTGCATTTGAGTATCTATTTTAATTCATTTATACATTCAGTAAATATCAGCTGAGTACCCACTATATGGCAGTCCCTCTTCTAAGCTTCAGGGGTAAGGAGTGAATAAAACCAAGTCCCTGCCCTCATGGAGCTTGCAATCTGGTGAAGGATAGATAATAAATTAATCAATAAATAGGTATTCTATCATCACACAATGATAATTATTGGCAGGAAAGTTAAAGCAGGATGAGGTGATATAGAGTAAATGGGGGTAGATTTTATATCAGGGGCAGCCACTCTTAGGTGGTGATGTTTGAATAAAGACATTAATATAGTGAGGGAGTAAACTATGGGAAAGTCTAGGGGATGAGCATTCCAGGCCACAAGGGCAGCAAATCTGAAGGTTCTAAGGTGAGAATGAGTTTGGCATGTTCTAGAAGCAGCAAGGAGAATGTGGCTGGAGTAGGGTGTTCAAAGCAGTGAGACCTGAGGTCAGAGAGGTGGACAGAATAAAAAAACATGTAGGGCCATATTGGCCCATGATTAGGATTTCAGATTTGATTCTAAAAGTGATTGGAAGCCATTGAAAATGTTGAACAGCAGGTTAGCATGATCTGATCTACAATTTAAAAGTCCTCTGCTTGCTTGTGTCTGTGTATAAGCTAAAATTGCCCTGATTCCTGATGAGTAGACATGGGCTCCTAAAAAGACCGAATCTTTTTTTTTGGGGCAAAGTGAAATTTACCTTAAGTGCACACCCCACGAAAACTCTGTAGTATTCCAGTTCTCTGGCTTTAGTATTTCAGTTTTCATGTCTTCCTCTCTGGTGGACATGGTCCAAGGCCCCTCATCAGTGACTGGCTGAAAGTAGCCTACTCAGCTTTAAGGACACCAGACCATTTTGGAACTCAGTTGTCCTTGTCCCTAAGCCTGTGGGTAGGATAGATGTGTTACCATATCACTGTTAACCTAGTGGTATTTCATTACTTGGGCTCTCCAAAATAATTACTGGCCTAATAGTGAGGCTCCTGGTGTGCTGAGACTTGTCCTAATGCCCTGCTCTGACACCTCTGTGTCAAAGCATATTTGCAAATAACCCCCCAGGGAATGTGGTAAAAGCCTCATTTTCTTCCAAAAGGATCAGCATATACCTGGATACGCTTATAACACAATTCAGAACTTAGAGTCCTCAAATCACCATATTATTCTAGGAATAGCTTTCATTCTTTTTTTTTTTCCTCACACAGAGAAAAACTGAGAAGTGAAGTTCTTTACTACCAAATGGCAGAACCAGATATAGAACTGAGTAAGAGCTATCTGTGAAATGTATGGAACTACATCATTATATGTTGCTCTGTTGCTGAAGATACACTAAATTGCCATTTAAAATTTCCCTCTCCTCAGTGGCCATACTATAAACCTTGCTGGCATTTATTTTGATTCCATTTTTAAAAAGAAGCTTCCCCCTACCACGTTTATTTGAAAATATATTTCAAGCCTGCAACTTATTGGGAAAAATATGGAGAGTGCTTTATTTTTGTTGTAGGCATAATAAAACTAAATAACCAAGACTAACATTAGTTTGAACTTTATCTTGGAATATGTCCATGAAGAACAAAGAAAGCCAGACTAATCTTTTTGACTTCCTCTCCTCCAGATTCTTATATCAAAGACCCTTTGACACATGTAAGTTATAGCTTTTGAATTACTTATTGTAGCATGACTCCATCTTGAAGTTTTGCATACTCAGAACAGAGATTTTGCCCCAATTCCTGTCTTCTGTCTGTTTTTTCAGCCACTATTTTACTTCATTCGGATTCCTTATCTTTCAAACCACATTATTTGGGAGGATGAGCTATGGGTTGAATCAGACTGTCAATTCTGATTTGGGAGGAAGTTTTATGAAACTCAGCAGTGCTGGAGCTCATTGCTCGGTATTCCAAGAAATATCATTGCTATGATTCTCAAAGTTTTCGAAACCTTACAAAGAATGTGGGACGGCTAATGTGTTTCAGCCATATTATTTCAGAGCAAATCTCCTAAGGGATCGGTAGACTCCTGCAAAGCTGACTTTGGCTGTACTAAGGTTTATTTAAGTAAAATAATGAAATAAAGGCAGCTAACTTCAGATTAGCCTCCACATGCCTTTGTTGTAATGCAAAGTCTACAATCACCCCAAATTCAAAATTTGGCAAACTTTCCAACATAGGGTGCCACATTGCTGACTTCTATTGTTTTGGAAAGGGAATAAGCATGGGCAAGGTAAACAAGGAAGACTCTTCCTCTGCTCAGAAATTTTCTCCCAGGCAATCAACAAATGGAGTTAATATGGCCATCTTTTTAAATGAAAATATCCCATGGATAAGGTTAAATATATTGCCTTTGATTTTAGGTGGCCAGTGAGGGATTGGCACACTCTTTCTGTAAAGGTCCAGATAGTAAGTATCTTAGTCTTTGTGGGCCATGTGGTCTCTGTCACAACTCCTCAACTCTTGCTTGTTGTAGTGTGAAAGCAGCCATAGCAACACATAGCTGAATGGGGATGGCTATGTTTCAATAAAACTTTACTTACAAAAACACAGCAGCCCAGGGACTTCCCTGGTGGCGCAGTGGATGAGAATCCGCCTGCCAGTACAGGAAACAGGGGTTCGATCCCTGGTCCGGGAAGATCCCACATGCTGCGGAGCAGCTAAGCCTGTACACCACAGCTACTGAGCCTGCGCTCTAGAGCCCGCACGCCACAACTACTGAAGCCCGTGTGCCTAGAGCCTGTGCTCCACAACAAGAGAAGCCACCGCAGTGAGAAGCCCGCGCACCGCAATGAAGAGTAGCCCCCGCTTGCCACAACTAGAGAAAGCCCGCGCTCAGCAACGAAGACCCAGTGCAGCCAAAACTAAATAAAATTAAATCTTCAAAAACAACAACAGCAAAACAAACAAAAAGCCCCCACGGCAGCCCAAATTTGACCCATGTGCCATAGTGTGCCGACCCCTAGGTTATAAAAATTATAGTAGCGCATAGGTTTCTTTGCAGAATTATTTCAACACAAAGGACATCATGAAATTTTTGGGCAACTGAGAGAATGCCTTGAGTTGGGTGGCTACTTTCTAATTTGGCCGTCTAGCCTAGTATCTTCATTCTACTAAGAGTCACCTCATCTGCTGCCTTTGGACTTGAGCTGATGTTTTATTCTGGCTAAAAGTGTAGAAACCGCTGATACTTTACATTAATCTCCTTCTCATAATTCCCTTAGAAATAGCAACATCTGGCATTTTTAAACAGCAATAGAATTTCTGGCTGTCTCACTTATAGCAAATTTCATAAAGCAACTAGTGACTTTAAAAATGATTTTTATAGGAGAAGTTTAAAGTAGAATAAGTAAAATTTATTTCAATGTATCTATCTTACTCTAGTTATAATTTTGCGTTTGGCCAAACATCACTTTACATTGTTTTGCTCTGTTCAAAGCCTTTCAGAACTCATCTAAATAGTTTTGTGCACGTATTAAGGCATGCATGTGTTTATTACTTTATATCATAATAACCATGTATAATTTATTCTGCATTTCCATTGTAACCTAGAGAGGAAATATCCTTCAATGAACACTTTCACATGTTTTCTCATTTAATATAATTTAATTATTTTTACAGATGAATCATGGGGAAGATAAAGTTACTTGCCCAAGGTCACCCAACTAGTTAAGATTGCAGCCATGCTTCACAAACAGGTCTGTCCAACTGCAGAGGCTCTGCTTTTTCCACTACATCACAATGCCTACAGGAAGCTACTTGCAATTCTTGGCAGACTTTGTCTTTTCTTTTTTTTTTTTTTAAACCTGAGCTGTTTTCAAGTAAATCATAGAAGAAATGAGTAGCATAGTATTCAATTCTTTTCATTTATTTTGGAAGTACATATTTTCAAAAGGAGATATGGTAGATGGTTTTGTTTAAACAACCATGGTTCTATGACTTGAATATTTCCAAATAAGGGTGACTTCCAAAAATTATTTGCTTTCTTGGCAGTCTCCATACATTCTTTGTGAATGCAACTACATTTCCCATCTTCCTTGTTTAGCAAAAAAATCATATGTTAATAACATTTTTGAAAGGTGTGGCTTGGTGATATTCTTTTCAGATTTGAAATAACTAGACTTCCTGGCATCATAACTTCAAATTGTGGTGGAGCCATCTGATAATAAGTTGAACATTCTGAAACTGACTTTTGTTTGGGTATAGCTTTGTGTCACTCTGAATGTTGATATGAGTTAGGGGTAAAAGTTAATGCCAAAATCTTAAGATACAGATATGCAAGCCTTTTTCTAAGTATGAGATAAATTCCCTTCTGTCAGAATGTGTCTTTTTTTTTTCTTGGCCAGAGCAGAAAACATCAAAGTGAATCCTTGCATTATAAAAAAGTTTGGTTGAGAGAATTGACCCTTAAAGTTCTTCCAGCATGTATGACTCTCAGACCTCAATCACTGTTGTGCAAAAGTATAATGATTTTTTAATAACATCTATATTTCAGACATTGAGCCCCAAGGGCTCAATGGTGGGGGACTGGTGGGAAAAAAACTAACCTCAGTCACTTCTTAGGGTCTTCTCCCCAAGACCGTCAACATCATACTGTCAGCATCTTATGTGGTGCCCGGGTGTTGGGGGGAATTGGAGTGAGTAGCAGTGATGAGAGGACAAGCACACAGTTATTAGTTATTAATCAGAGGTCTATATAGATTAGTGCTGAGATGTTCCCTTTCCTGGCCTACGTAGTCCCTTCAAATCAGAGGTCCTTGGCTGCTGTCCCACTGCTCTTGGGGCTCAGGAATCTTTGCCAACTCTGCATACAGACCTGCCTGCCAAGAAACACCTCACAGCCATTGCTTTCTAGGGTCTTAATGCTTCCCTGCTAGAACTGCTGTGAAATGAAGTAAAAGATCCTTGATTCTATTCAAGAGGCTTATATTTTGTTTCCACTCTTCTCCCCCAGCTTGGAAGAATCCATTTCTAGTGTGAGGAAAAGCCTTCTCCCTTTCTATATTTTGAGGGTCCTCTCTGCCTGTGGAATTCCTTCCTCTATGAGCTTAGAGTTTTTTGAATGACTAAACTCGCAAGCCCCTTCTGTCTTTTTTGCTGAGGTGCTCTAACTCTTTCCTGCAAGGCCAGGAGAACAGAGCCCGGTACCCACTTGGACGGAGGGAAAAGAAAGTGGAGAATATACTGAGAAAAACATTACTTAAAACCTCAGAATACTATCTTGTCACCTTATCCATTACAACCAATAAATTGCTTTTCTGTGAAGTTGTCTCAGTACCTAATGAACTCTGATTTGGAGTCCAGAAAGAACTGTGATATGTTGACTTAAATTTAAAAAAATCTGCGTAACCCTGTAAAAGCAAGTCCTTAAAAGCCTCACAATGAAAAGTGTGGTCATGGTGCTGAAGAAAAGAATGCTCTTGTGAGAGTTTCAACTTCTCATTCTCACCAGAGAACAGCTTCATGGAAGCCTCCTTTGCTTGTCAACCTCAGCAGCTGGGCTGTTCTCTCTCTTTTGGCTCTCCTCAAGCTCTCCCTTCCTGTGGATCCCTGCTGACAGTTCTGCAGCTCTAGGGAGCTACCAGCTCTCCTGAGCTAGCTGTTTGGTTGCGACCTGCAGCGCCAGGGGCCATGTCAACAAACAGCCACAGAATCACTCATTTTCAGATGGATTTGGTTTTTTCTAATTATCATTGATACTGATTGCAAAGCAGTTGACTGGACCACAACAAAGTAAATCATTTTCAGACATAAGACCAGCAAAATGGCCAGACATGTTGTACTGAAAAGAATGTGGCTCAGAAACGGAGACGTGGGGAAGTTAAAGGGCTTGTCTATGTTCATACAGCAGCAAGTTCGTGAATGGAAGAATGCGATCAAAAGCCACTTCTGTGGACTATGTTAAGTGCAGAGTTGTGATAACATTCAAATACACTGTGAAAGACTCAACAGCTGTTTAACTCTAATAAAACAGCAGCGCTGATTGATAATACAGTGTCATATCATAATTGTCAGCACGGGCCTGACTGCCTTAGTTCCACCACATATAAACTGTGAAACCTGGGCCATGTCATTTTTCTTCTCTGTGTCTCAGTTTCCTCATCTATACAATAGGGATAATAATAGTACCTACCTCATGGGGTTGTTAGGAAGCTTGAATGAATTAATATATGTAAAGCACTTGGGATAGTGCTTAGCTCATCGTAGGTATTATATATTAGTTGTCATTATGAAATAACCATTACTTTGTGGAAATATCCCAGTGATATTTTCAGAGAAGATAAATGTGTATGTGAAGATTAAAGGACATCAAAACAAAGCCTGGTGGGACTTCCCTGGTGGTGCAGTGGTTGAGAATCTGCCTGCCAATGCAGGGGACATGGGTTCGATCCCTGGTCCGGGAAGATCCAACATGCTGTGGAGCAACTAAGTCCATGCGCCACAACTATTTAGCCTGTGCTCTAGAGCCCATGAGCCACAACTACTGAGCCCGTGTGCCACAACTACTGAAGCCCACACACCTAGAGCCTGTGCCCTGCAGCAAGAGAAGCCACCGCAGTGAGAAGCGCACGCACCACAATGATGAGAAGCCCACGCACCACAACGAACAGTTGCCCCCCTCGCTGCAACTAGAGAAAGCCCGCGCACAGCAATGAGGATCCAACACAGCCAAAAATAAGTTAATTAATTAATTAAGTAAAACAAAAGAAAACAAAAACAAAGCCTGGTGGTTGCCAGAGAGGAGGGAGTTTGGGGGAGGAAAGAAAAGGGTGAGGGAGATTAAGAGGTACAGACTTCCAGTTGCAAAATAAATGTGTCACAGGTATGAAATGTACAGTGTGGGGAATATAGTCAATAATTATGGAATACCTTTGGATGGTGACATATTATAACTAGACTTATCCTGGTTATCAGTTTGAAATGTATAGAAATATTGAATCACTATGTTGAGTAACAGGAACTAACAGTGCTAATTATACTCCAAAAACATACAAACAAATCCATAGAAAAAGAGATCAGATTTGTGGTTACCAGAGGCAGGGTGTGGAGGGAGGGGGAATCGGATGAAGCAAAATGTACAGACTCCCAGTTATAAGTAAGTACGAGGGATGTAATGTACAGCATGATAAAGATAATTAACATGGCTTTCTGTTATACATGAAAGTTGCTAAGAGATTAAATCCTAAGAGTTCTCATCACAAGGAAAAATTTTTCTCTATTTTTAAAATTTTGTATCTATGAGATGATGGATGTTTACTAAACTTATTATGATAATCATTTCATGATGTATATAAGTCACCTCATGGTCACAAGGTGGCTGCTCCACATCCATCCTCACAAGCATGCTCCAGGCCAGAAAAAGAAAAAGGGAATAGCAAGGGGAACCTCCTACTGCCTATTTCAAGCAAGCAAAATGTTGCCAGAACCTCCAGTAAACTTCTCCTTACATCTCATTCATCCAGACTGTCACATGGATACACTTAACTTTAAGCAACACTGGGAAACAATGGTTTTCAGCTGGAAACACTGCTATATTGGACAGGATTGGATTTCTTTAATAAGGAAGATGGGGAAAATGCATATTTAACCACCAGCAGGATGTGTTATATCTATCCTAATATAGCAAAATATAGTAAAAAAAAAAAAACAAAATAAAAACATTATAAAAGCTTGAAAAACGAAATACATCTAACTGTACTGACATATAGGGACTTCGCTGGTGTAAAGATGCCTAACACGCTGAAGAATGCAAGATAACATTTTATGCATAAAAAGCTACTGTTGGGGGTGGTTCTGGGAAAAAAAATGTTTCAGCTAAAAACACTGAACTTTTAGCATTTCTGCCAAACTAGTTTTTTTTCTTTTCTTTTTTGCCTTTTGTAAGGCAACAAAGTAAAACAAGCAGCTTCTGCTACCAAGACTGGACATTCTCCTTTTGGCAGCTCTCTTTGTACTTCTGATTTATGTGGTTTGTTTAATTAAAAATATGAAGAATTTTCCTTCTCAAATTCTTTCCCACATTCTGATTCCCAATATCTGGGCCCCA
The DNA here is from genome assembly GCF_005190385.1 of Monodon monoceros. Classification (NCBI taxonomy): domain Eukaryota; kingdom Metazoa; phylum Chordata; class Mammalia; order Artiodactyla; family Monodontidae; genus Monodon; species Monodon monoceros. Next base: position 97,030,268 of record NW_021703779.1, on the reverse strand, counting down.
AGGATTTCTCTATCTGCTTTTTCTAATCTCCCAGAGCAATCTAAAAGAGGCCACCTTAACTTCTTCGTCCTCTAATGCTAGCCTGCCATGTGAGAGTGAGGAAAAAGTCTATTGTTTCCATTTCTGTTTTCTTCTCTGGCTACCTCGGGATCAGATATGAAAATTATCAATATACATGCAAAGTGCTTGGTAAGTCATTGAAGATATGGGCAATGAAGTGTAAATTGTCCTAACGTTACAGCTGTACACATTCTTTTGGAAATCATCTCGGGGGTTCTGGGGCTGAAGTCAGTATTGAAATGGCTTGCCTTTAGATTCAATAATAGGAATGAAAATTTCACAACATGGAGTGGAAACACCAGCAAGGTGGATGTTTCTCTTTCCCTCTTGCAGGGCATATGCCGAGGACCTGCTCTTCTTCTACGACCACCTCAGAAAGGTCATTGGGGTCATTGGAATGGAGCTTCTCTACTGCTACCACTGGTACATGGCCACACACTTCGTCCTCCAGGCCACCATCTAGACCCACCGCATCAGGAAGAAAAGGTCCTCCCACACTGGGTAACCTTCACCAATTGGAAAGCAGCCAAGCAGGGATGCCAGGCTGTATGGCTGGTGGACTCACAGCCACCAACTGATGCAAGGTTGTTGTGTTTTGTGACATCAATGAGAACAACACTGAGAAGGGCTTCTACTGCTAGGGGACTCTCAGGAAAGGTCCAAGCCTGGGGTTCTTATCTTAGCACCCTTCGTCATCTGCGTGAAACTGGACCTGCGGTGGGGGGGAGGTCAGGGGGAGGAGCGATTGAGGACAACCTGACAACCTGAGGCCCCTGCATCAGCAGGAGGGTGGGGACTTCCTTTACTTCAGGGGACAGACCCCCAGCAGCCACTCCCAGGCAAAGATCCAGACACCACTCTGCGATGCATCTCACCTCCCTGCTGTCTGATCAGGAGTTTTTTGTAACTTCTAGGTGTGATGCACCTCTCCACAACCTTCACCTTCTGAAGTGCTCTGGCTTCCTGGAACTGAACTGGCGGGTACGACGGTGGAAATCTTGTGTGTGCAGTCCTGCAGGAGATGAGCCTTGTCCACCAGCATGGTGGTAGATGTCAGGGGCTGACCCTGGACACAAGCTGCCTGGTCGTCTTGAACCTCACACCCAGGCTGCGTGACCTCAGCCAGTCTCCACTAGTTTTACTCATTTAAAATGGAAAATTGCCTGTTTATTTCAGGAGGGAGGCATGTTTTCAGCCTTGAATGAAATAAAATTTAATCTATAAAGTTTTAAAAAAACTAATGTAGTTTAGTAAAACTGGCTTCTTAACCTTTAAAAATGTATTTCGTGAAACTTTTCACCCATTGAAACCCAGCAATCTCCATTTTATGTTTCCTAAAAGAACAGCACTATGAATGTTTTCACAGGTTGTCAAACAAATAGGAGACCAGTTTATGGCAGCATTCAGAAACCAGGGCAAGCCAAGCAGTGAAATCACATCCTGTGTCATTTGGGATGCTGGTATACCTGACTTGTTAAACCAAGCTGCACAATTGTTCTCGTAAGCTCCTTACTGGCTTTTGAGTAACCATCTTCCTTCTTACTCCATGTTACTTTCTGACATGTTTGAATAATTATCATTTTCAGACATTTGGACAAAGGAGAAAATGCCTTGGCTCCACTATCAGGTCCCTTCGTAGCACTGAACATGTGATCACTCTAGAGTCTTGGTTCTCCTTTTCTCCCTGAGGACATAGGTATTGAAAAGAGAATTGGCTCAAGCTAACTGGTTGCTAATGTGATATGATTAGCAAGACAGGTTGGGTATGATGTTGTGGCTGTGTGGCCACAGAATTTTGATTTATTCCATAGGCTATTTTATTACTTTCCCTACTCAGGTCCATTTTTTTTAACTTGTGAGAAAAAAATGTTACAGTTAGGTTATGGCTATATGGCACTACTACATTAGCCATTTTCTATTCAATTTTAATTTTTGACTGTCATAAAGTCTAAGCTTTAAAGCACTGATATGAATTATTCCGAGTTGTTTTGCTGCTTAAGACAATATAATAGGCAGGTCTGAAAGTTCCCAGTCTGGTTATGAATGTAATTCAACCAGCCAGGCAGTGATCCAGTCCATTGCTCAGCCATCGAACCCCAACAAAAAGGTAGTTTCGTCAGTTACAGCAATCTTGTCTAAAGGTTTATAATTTGACTAATGCTCTTTTAACAGACTGGTTTTCCAGAGTGCATCTGGAAAGTGTGTCTGGAAAATAGACATGCTATGGAAAATAGAGAAATAAAAGTAGGGAAGAGGGGGATCATCTTTAGATGTGTTCACCATGTTTCCCTCCAGTTCTGTTTTTAGCATTTGACTACAGTCTGTTCAAAGTCCAGATAAATTTTTGCTTCCCACAGATCATCATTCTTTCCATTCATCCCCAAACCATTCATCATCATCTCCAAAGTATGTTCTGACTTATGCCGCACTTTGAAAGGATACACCCAAGGTCGGACATGAAATATTATCGGACACTAGGACTACAAAAATTAAATGTTTAGCTTTGTTCATGCATGCTCCCCAAGTTTGGTATGTACATTCATGCTTCTGCCACATGCCATCCTATACCTTTTGTATAAAATACCCCTTGATTCCCTCGCACAACTGGTTAATTCTTCAAGGTCCTTTACCAGTCAAATCAAGTGTCACTTCTTCTAGAATGCCTTCCTTTACCTCTCCCCATAGGTAATCAATGATTCAATAACAACTTCCATTTTTCAGTACTTCCTATAGACAGAAAATATACTTTTTTGAAGTCTTTATCCCTCATGACTATCCCTAAGTCATTATTTAACTCTCACAACTATATTATGGGGTGGATAATACCCAGTCAACGGAAGAGGAAACTGCAACATAGAGAGGTCAAGTGACATTCTTATGGCTACACAGCTAGTACATGGTAGAGGCAAGATTTGAACCCCAGTTCTGTGGTCTATATTCTAAGCCACTATAGCATTGTTCCCAAAGACTGACACATAAACCACTGCTGAGAGATGATTTGAGATAGAAAATGATATAAAGATATTCTGCACTATTTATTCATTTTTTGTAAAACATACAGAGAATAAGAAAACAAATCAATTCTCAGCATTTTGCCAAATTTGCTTCATATTTTTATTTTGAAGGAATAAAACATTATATATATACAGTTGAAGACCTCTTTATTGCCCTCCCAGATCTCATTCTTCAACCCTCCTCAGAGGTAACCACCATCCTAAATTTAATGGTTACCATTCCTTTGCAAGTTTTTTAACAACTACTGGTAAGAACACATTTATCAATAAATATGTAGTGTTGTTTTGCTTGTGTTCAAACTTTATATAAATAGCACACCACATGTATTATTTTGCAGCTTGTTTTGTTCACTCGACATTGTTCTTGATATTGATCTTTTTGATACACATGGTTTTTATTCCTGCATTTTAACTACTGTAGACCAACCCATTATATCAATATGTCAGATTTATTTATACATGCTCCTCTTGACTGACATATAACTTACTTCCACTGTTTGATATTACAAATAATGCTGCACTTAGCGTTCATGTGTATGTCTCATTGTGTACATGTACTGGATTTTCTCTAGGATACAAACCAAAAAGCAGGTATTTTCAACTTTAAAAAATATTACAAAGTTGCTCTCCAAAATGTATCAATTTACACATCCATCAGCAGTTTATGAGTTCCCTTTTCTGAAAATCATCAACAGACTTCTTAGTTTTTGCCAACCTTGCAAGTGGGAAATTTTATTTCATAGGGTTTTTTTATTTGCATTTCCTGACATTAGTAAGATTGAAGATCTTTTCATAGATTTATTGGCCATTTGGATTTCTTCATTTGTGACTCGCCCATTTTCCCTTTTAGAAATTATTTTTAAAACTTCTGTCTAGGAAAATTCATTCTTCTTGATGTGCAGTTCAATCAGTTTTGACAAATGCATGGAGTTGCATAATCAACATCAAGAAAGAAGATATGGGACATGATCCCCCTTTGTAGTCAATCCCCCTCTGTATCCAAGATCCCTGTTAACTTATTTTCCATACCGATAGTTTTGTCTTATTCAGAATGTCATATAAATGGAACTATACCGTATGTAGATCTTTGATGTTTGGCTTCTTTCACTAAGCATGTGTTTAAGATTCATTCATGTTGTTCCTTTCTGTTGCTGAGTGGCATTCCATTATATGAATGTACTACAGTGTGTTTCTCCATTTACCAGTTGAAGGATTGTTTCTAAATTTGGGCAATTATGAATAAAGCTGCTGTGAAAATTTTCCATATAGGTTTTTGTGAGGCATCCTCACCAGCACTCGGCATTATCAGAGATTTTTTTGAGGTTGGCCATTAGAATATAGAGGTACCTCATGGTGGCTTCAATTTGCATTCAACTAATTATTAATAATGTTGAGTACCTTTTCATGTGCATATTTGTTATCCATACATCTTCTTTGGTGAAGCATCTGTTCAAATTTTGTCCATTTTACAAACTGGGTCATTTGTTTCCTTATTGTTGATAAAATAATACTGTTAATACAAGTCCATTATCAGAAATATGATTTGCAATATTTTCTTCCAGTCTGTGGTGAGCTCCCCTTCCCATCTCTGATCTATCAGTGAAGAAGTTTTAAGCACCTGCATGTTAATTGGCAAGATGGCATTAAATCACCTTCTCAGGTAAATTTTCCTCACACTGGGCAGGATCCAACTTTTTATGATTAAAACCAAAGGATGTCAACAAGTCAGAATTTTCTTTTTTGCTTAAAATTTCTCTGTTTTAATATTTTTAAGCTTTTTATTTTGGAATAATTATACTTTGACAGAGAGTTGCAAAGAAAATGTACAGGAAGTCCAGTGCTTAACATCCTGAATAACTGTACTGTAATGTCAAACCCAGAAACTGACAATGGTACAATCCACAGAGCTTATTCAGATTTCACCACTTTTCCATGCACTCATTTATTTGTGTGTGTGTGTGTGTGTGTGTGTGTGTGTGTGTGTGTGTGTGTAGTCCTATGCAACTATATCCCACATGTGGATTTGCATGACTACCACCACAGCCAAAATACAGAACTGTTCCCAGAGCCCTCTTGTGGGATCTCTTTATACCCATATTTACCACTCCCTTAACCTCTATCCCTAACCCCTAGAAATCACTAATCTGGCCTTCATTTCTAATTTTGTGATCTCAATATTATTATTTAAATGTATTCACCTGGAGATTCATTCAGGTTGTTGTGGGTATCGATAGTTCATTCCTTTTTACTGCTGAGTGTCATCTTGTGGCATGGATGCACCACAGCGTAACCATTCACCTGTTGAAGGACATCTAGATTGTTTCTAGTTTTTAGCTATTACGAAGAAAGCTGCTATGAATATTAATGCACAGGTTTTTGTGTGCACGTAAGTTTTCATTTCTCTGGAAAAAAGGACAGTTCAGTTGGGTTTCTTTTCTTATACATTAGTATTAAAACTTAGCAGATATTTTTCTGAAATGCTTCACATAAACAATTTTTCTCCTTTAGTCTATTAATATGGAGAATTACATCGATATATTTTCTGTTTTTAAACTATAGTAGAAAGGTAAGTTGCATCTATATTGTGTCATGAGTAAGGAATTTGTGCTTTATGAAATGATACGGAACAATAAAATATTTATAAAGAAAAGTAATACTTTTATGTAGACAAATCTGGCCAAAGAGCATAGGATTGACTGAAGTGGGGAGAGACAGAAAATAGATGATAGGGCCAGGTGAAAAAAATAATAATAATTTTATAATGAAAGGATTGGGGGCATGAGAACTAGGAGATTCCTATTCTAATCCCATTTATGTCACTAGTTACATACACAACCTTCAGGAAGTCATTTACTTTTTCTTGACTTCAGTTACCTCATATATGTAAGAGCGATTTGGCCTGGATCTGCAACATCATTATTGTTTTCAAGCGTGCAACTCTATAATTCTAAACAATGAGGGAATGGTCAGGTTTTTCAGTGTGAAAGAAGAACAGAAGATGGATATGATCGGCGTCTTGAAGGTAAAAATCAATTTGGCTCAGCCGCTGATTGAATGTAGAGCACAAGAAGAGTTGTCAAAAAGACTTCCAAACTTCAAAGCTAAGTGACAGAGAAAAGGCAATGCTATTAGTTCAATGGAAATGGAACTCAGCAAGATAAGGTCATTTTGGTGGAAGGACTTGGTAAGTTTAATTTTGGGTGTGTTTTGCCTGCGGACAAGGTAGGTGTGTTGTACAACACCAAGAGACATATGGTAGTCTGTGTAAATGGCCCCCTTCACTCCAGAAATTGTATAGTATACAGTCTGCATAGCCATACACAACAGTCTTAACTCTGGACATCCAGGTGGAAATGCCCAAAAGACAGCTGGATAGGAGTCTGGAATTTGGGAAGGAGGATGCCTGGGAAATGTTGGCTTGGAGTTAAGTGGTTAGAGGTGGATAATACATAGACACTGTACATTGAGAAAGAAATGCATCCTGTGAGTAGAACCAAACACTCAGCTGTAATCAAATGTATGATTCAGTTGGATTCTTTCCATATACGTATACTCGAGCATTACAAATGTTTGTTTTGTAGTAGTTAGGGTATTCTCTATCTCATTCTGTACATAATGTTGCATAAAAATAATCTGTACTCAAATTTTTATAGCCTAATTACAGATTACTCACGCCTCTAACAATCAGATGGTTCTAAAATTAGCAAGAAGTAATATGTCTAGGGTCAACCATTTGGTTGAAAATGAAAAAAGAAATTTATTGCCCAACAGATGCATCCAAAAGTTTTGTTCTTACCAAAAGAGATTAGGTTATAAAAATGGGCAAACATTCAGAGGTTCTTATCTTCCTTCAGATAAAATGAAGAACTCCTCCTAAATTGTATTTATTTTTATGTATTCAGTCTGCACATTGCTGTCATGAATCTTTCTGGTTGATGATTAGTCTGTTTTAAGAAAGATTTATCTCTAGGGAGGATGCCAGGCTGAGGCTGAATTATGAAACATAAAATTGAAGCTTACTATTGAGAGGACCACCCCTGTTACTTTTGAGTTAATCCAACTGATCTTTGTGAACTCTAGCTAGGGAATACATAGTGTGGCTAAGTAACTCAACAAAACAGATATTCCTGACCTATATTTTCTAATGTGTGTTGACCTTCAAAGTCAAAATGATTATTTTGGGAGCTTTATTTACATACTCATTAATTTATGAAGTCTTTAGGTACTGAGCCAGGCAAGGAAATAAATTTGCTATGTTATAAACATAAAATTTCTGCTCAAATTGTATTACCCAGCTTAATCACATTTAAATCAATAAAATGACTTTTGCCAGTTTCCAAAAGTCAATCCCTCTCAAAGAACTAAAATTTACCACTATTGAGAAGAATCAAAACAATGATCCGTAGTCTGTGAAGACATTCCTGAAGACAAGTCCCACAGATTTTTCAAATAATAAGTGCAACAGAGTTGGCCAAGATGACTCCTTTAAAGGACTGTTATGTTTATAAATAAATTCAGTCACATTGTTTGATTATAATAGTTGTATGGTTTTGTGGAAAGAACATGGATTTTGTTATCAGGCATATCTGACTTCGATTATTGATTTTACCTCTTAAACAGATGTATGACTATGGGCCACTTTTTTTCAGGTTTTTTCCAATTTTTTGTTGTGACAAAATATATATAACAGAAAATTTACTATCGGCACCATTTTTAAGTGTACAGTTTCATAGTACTAAGTACATTTATATGGTCGTGCAACCATCACCACCATCCATCTCTAGAACACTTTTCATCTTGCAAAACTGAAACTCTACACCTATTAAACAATAACTCCCACGACTTCCCTTTCCCCAACCTCTGATAACCACCATTCTACTCTGTTAGTATGAGTTAGGCTTTTTCCTCCCTTGGATTCTACATAAAAGTGAGATCATGCAATATTTGTCTTTCTCTGTCTGGCTTATTTCACTTAGCATACTGTCCTCCAGGTTCATCATGTTGTTGCAAATGGCAGGATTTCCTTCTTTTTAAAGGCTGAATAACATTCCACTATATATATAATACCACACTTTTGTTATCCATTCATTCATCGATGGACATTTAGGTTGTTTCTGTGTCTTGGCTACTGTGAATAATGCTGCAATGAACATGAGAGTGCAGATTATCTCTTTGATATAGTGATTTTATTTCCTTTGGATATATACTCAGAAATAGGATAGCTGGATCATATGATTGTTCTTTTAATTTTTGAGGAACTTCTATACTGTTTTCCATAATGGCTATCCCAATTTACTTTCCCACCGACAGTACATGAGAATTTACATGGGCCACTTGCTTATCATCTCTAAGACTGTTTCATCATCTGATAAAATGGAGATAATATCTATATCATAAATGTATCGTGAGCATCAAATAAATGAAAAGTATTTAGTACTAAGTATGCACCATTTGAAAACCAGATTATTCTGCAGCAGTCCCATCAGAGAGTTGGTGTGTTCCTGGAGACCTCCCACTGATGCAAAGGACAGCTTCTTTTAAGAAAGATAGAAGCACTGGCAAGGAGAAGCTTATCACACAGTAACTCAGACCTCATGAATGGTTCTTAGCAATGATGAAGGCTAAGTGTCATCCACGAGGTAAAAATCAATCTCTAGTAGTTCAGCAAGTCAAGAAACTTAGTTTTATTTTGTATTTAATTCCAAAATGGTGTTTTAAAGCAACATTTATATTGCTAATGAAGACAGGTGCTGTCTAAATCTTGTTCACTGAATTATCATGTGATGAATTCATTGTTTAGAATTCTGAATAATCCATCAGGTCAGTCAATTCCTCTTGCCTGCTTTATAATGATAAATAGCCCATGAAGTGTTCCTTCTGGCAATGCCCTTCCTCATTTATAATGTCTTATACAATCAAAGAGGAAATACCTCATCTTGTATATAAATTTGATACTAATTATGTGGTCAGCCGAAGCCTTCCTGTCCCTGGCCCTTTTGCCCAAGCAGTCTTCCTGCATAGTGGTTCAGGACTCAAGTGCTGAGCAGACCTACTGGAACTCACTTCGGAAGGGTTATTAGTCCCCTTGGAATCATCCCTTTGAGCTCTCTTCTCTCTCATATTCAGATTGGACTGCATATTCTGCACTGCTTTGTCAGAGTGAGAGAAGTTATATAAAGATGAGAGAATAGGAGTTGGCATAGAAAGGAATCTGAATTACTGTCCTTGCCAGAAGTTTAAGTGAATGGTTTATAACACTTTGGGGGTCAAGGACCCTCTCTAAAATTCTGTGGAAGCTATAGCTCTTCTCCCAAGAAATCTGCTCATGTTCATATACACAGAAAATTTCACACTCCATTTCCAAGAGTTTATGTACCTCTTCAAGTACATCCATAAGCCCCAGGTCAGTAGTCTATAATAATGACCACCACATCATGAAATTCAGATTATCTGCAATTCATATGGCAAAGATATGAGAATCATTATGTTAAAATGTCTGATACTTTACAGTTAGTTGATTTTCTAGTGTTCTACTTGGGACTTTCCTCTGTCCCCACTTTCTCTGGAGAGTCTCATCCATTCCCCAAGCTTCAACTGCCCTCTCTGAGTGGTTAACCTTTTTTTCTCCCCATTTGGAAAACTCATGAAAGTTACAAAACCTCTATCCAGAAACACACACATACATGTATATCCTCTCAGTTTTGCACCCAACCTTCAATGCATTCATGTGCTACTTATAGCCCATCCATGGACCCAGGATTAGGAACCCCTGGATTAGAAGGAACCAGATCTCCATGTATTAAGTAGATTCAGACATTTAGCATTTCTACTTGCTTTTTAAATCTATTTTAGTAATTAATAGAATCAAAGTTTAAGAGCTGTACAATCCACTCTCAGATCTTCCTGCTTTTAGCTTCAGTATGGAAATCCTAATCAAGTCCCAAATGCCAAAAATGTTGATGGCTCACATAGAGCTCTGCAGAGCCTAATCTCATTCCCCAGACTCTGCTACAGCCCTTCCTGGCACTGTGAATAAGCAACCAGGTACAGGCCTTGGTCAACTGTGCTCATTTGGGGATTAAGTCAACTTGTTTTATTACTATACCAAACCATGAAGGAAACTCAGTCTCTTTCCATTAAAAATAGTACCTTGTGCAAATAATAAATGCTGGAAAGGGTGTGGAGAAAAAGTAACCCTCCTACACTGTTGGTGGGAATGTTAATTGGTGCAGCCACTATGTGGAACAGTATGGAGGTTCCTTAAAAAACTGAAAACAGAGCTACCATATGCTCCAGCAATCCCACTCCTGGGCATATATCCAGAGAAAATCATAATTCAAAAAGACACATGCACCCCAATATTCATTGCAGCACTGTATACAATAGCCAGGTCATGGAAGCAACCTAAATGTCCATCAACAGAGGAATGGATAAAGAAGATGTGGTACATATATACAATGGAATATTACTCGGCCATAAAAAGGAATGAAATTGGGTCATTTGTAGAGATGTGGATGGATCTAGAGACTGTCATACAGAGTGAAGTAAGTCAGAAAGAGAAAAACAAATACCATATGCTAACACATATGTATGGAATCTAAAAAAAAATGGTACAGATGAGTGAAGTAAGTCAGACAAAGCCAAATATCATGTGATATCACTTATATGGGGAATCTAAAAAACTAATATAAATGAACTTATTTACAAAACAAATAGATTCACAGACATGCAAAACAAACTTATGGTTACCAAAGGGGATAGTGGTGGCAGGGGGGCGGGTGGGGATAAATTAGGAATTTTGGATTAACATATACACACTACTATATATAAAATAGATAAACAACAAGGACCTGCTGTACAGCACAGGGAAGTAAATTCAAGGTCTTGTAATAATCTATAATGGAAAAGAACCCGAAAAGGAATATGTATACACAACTGAATCACTTTGCTGTATCCGAAGCTGACACAACCTTGTAAATTAACTCTACTTCCAAAAAAAAAGACAAAAAATAAGAATTAAGGAATTAAAAAAAAAGTATCTTGTGGGTTAACGCAGTCCCTTTAGATAATTCTCAGTGTTTCAGAGTTTCAACCCTCCACCCCCACCAACCACCAACACACCAGCCACCTCTATGTCCTTCCTCTCTAAGATGGCGACTGAGAGGGAGCAACCCGTAGACATGCGTATCCTTGTGTGGCTCCTCACTGGCCTCTACAGTAATGCCCTCAGCAATGCTCTCTCCCCCCACAACATTGGGCACACTGTTGGCATTTAATGATGAAGTCTGGGGCTTGTGGAATATAGCATCTATGGTCGCAGCCCATGTAGGCCCAGGGTTTTTCACCACCTTGCTGTCTTGGTCCCACTTCTCCCCCTACCTGCCTTTCAGATCTTCTGAATCTCAGCCACATTCTCCATCCAGCCCTTAGATGAGGCTGTCTACCTGCAACCTCTGCCATGTGGTCACTTTGCTCCTCATGGCAGTGGCCCCATGGCAGACATGCTGGCTTTCAACATTCAGCTATTTTCTACGTCCTCCACTGGGAACATGTAGAACCTTCTGGATCAGTGTATGCCAGGTAGGAGCTGAGGGAGACATGACTCTCCCTCTGCCTAGATATGTCATGTATCCATTTCTTTTCTGTTATCATCACGCCTTGTTAGTGAGGGGGCACAGAAAGGTGGTGTCTCTGAGTTCCAAAGACCAAATTGGGCATAATTCCACCTATTTTCAATTTTCCCCCAAACTTGGTTAGAAAAACGTTTGTCAGACCTTCACTTACCCCCTCAGGTTCCACTCTTACGCTGGTGAGATGGAGCGGGGAGGGAGGAACACTTGTGTCTGGTCTCTTATACTCTACCTTCTTTCTCTCTCCCTCCCACCTCTCAGAATGCTCCACTTTTGTTCCTGGAGAGTGTACCCTTCACTTGAATCATATACTGAGTTCTCCCAATCTAGTAAAGCTCTAGAAAGTCAGACCTGCCTCTTAAAAAAAAACCCAAAAAACAAAACAGCTTCATTGAGGTATAATTTACATACCATGTGATGACTTTTTAGTAAAGTCATCGAGTTATATAACTATCACTATATTTCCAGTTTTAGAATATTTTCATTAACCCAATAAAATAATTCATGCTCATGTACAGTTAATCTGCTTTTCTAGGCTCCAGGCAACTACTAATCTGCTTTCTGCCTCTATGGATTTGCCTATCCTGGACATTTCATACAAATGGAATCATATGATATGTGGCCTTCTGTGTCTGGCTGCTTTTACTTATCATATTTTTTGAAGGGTAATTCATGTTGTAGCATGTATTAGCACATCATTTCTTTGTAAGCCTGAATAATATTCCGCTGTATGGATATACCACATTTTATTTATTTATTAATCTGTTGATAGAAATTTGGATTATTTCCACTGTTTGCCTATTGTGAATAGTGCTGCTTTGAACATTGATGTATGGTGAAAGGAGGAGGCGCTTAGGTGTAAAGCCTGACTCTACCATTTAGTAGCTATATAATGTTAAGCAAGGTGTTCGTCCTCCCTAAGCCTCAGGATCCTCAACTGTAAAATGAACTCAGTATCCTCATTTGCTTCACGGGGTTGTTGAGTGATCAAATTACATAGCATCTGTAAAGCATCTAGCACATGGCAGGTACTCAGCATATGATAGCTCTTATTATTGTGTATAACATCATGTTTTTTAAATGGAGATGACATGTTAGAAACTGGATGCCATTCACTGGCATTCATGAATGTAGATTTCATAAAGTTAGCAGGACACTTATACTTAAGACGAGCTGTGTGCCTCATCCAGAAGATGACTAGTAGACTTGAGCTTGAGATATGGCAAAAAATGCTCATGGAAGGAGGTAGGAAGGATATTTACCACAGGTAAATAAAGAAAAGCTATTTGATCCCCAGCAAATCACAACTTTCTCTTCAAGCCATGGTGGGACATATGAAAGGTACTGTGCAATTACATGTTGGCCTTACATGGTGCCCTCTTCCCATTCCTTTACAGGCACACTGACTGCTGTCATTTAAACATCCTCAGCCTGCTCTCAACTCAGGGAGGGTTCACTTGCTGGTCTCTTCACCTGAAACTATCTTCCCTGGGATACTGTGTGACTTACAACCTCAATTCCTTCAGATTTTTCCTTAAATGTCACCTTTTCAGTGATGTTTTCCCTAATCATCCAGTTTTTTTTGAATTTTATTTATTTTTTTATACAGCAGGTTCTAATTAGTTATCCATTTCATACATGTTAGTGTATATACGTCAATCCCAATCACACAATTCATCCCACCACAACCACCACCACTCCCGCCAGTTTTCCCCCTTGGTGTCCATACCTGTGTGTCTCAATTTCTGCCCTGCAAACCAGTTCATCGATACCATTTTTCTAGGTTCCACATATATGCGTTAATACACGATACTTGTTTTTCTCTTTCTGACTTACTTCACGCCGTATGACAGTCTCTAGATCCATCCACGTCTCAACAAATGACCCAATACCATTCCTTTTTATGGCTGAGTAATATTCCATTATATATATGTACCACATCTTCTTCATCCTTTCGTCTGTCAACGGGCATTTAGGTTGTTTCCATGACCTGGCTATTGTAAACAGTGCTGCAATGAACATTGGGGTGCATGTGTCTTTTTGAATTATGGTTTTCTCTGGGTATATGCCCAGGAGAGGGATTGCTGGGTCATATGGTAATTCTATTTTTAGATTTTTAAGGAACCTCCATACTGTTCTCCATAGTGGCTGTATCAATTTACATTCCCACCAACAGTGCAAGAGGGTTCCCTTTTCTCCACACCCTCTCCAGGATTTGTTGTTTGTAGATTTTCTGATGATGACCATTCTAACTGGTGTGAGGTGATACCTCATTGTAGTTTTGATTTGCATTTCTCTAATAATAGTGATGTTGAACAGCTTGTCATGTGCTTCTTGGCCATCTGTCTGTCTTCTTTGGAGAAATGTCTATTTAGGTCTTCTGCCCATTTTTGGATTGGGTTGTTTTTATAATATTGAGCTGCATGAGCTGTTTATATATTTTGGAGATTAATCCTTTGTCCACTGATTCATTTGCAACTATTTTCTCCCATTTTGAGGGTTGTCTTTTCATCTCGTTTATGGTTTCCTTTACTGTGCAAAAGCTTTTAAGTTTGATTAGGTCTCATTTGTTTATTTTTTATTTTATTTCCATTACTCTAGGAGGTGGGTCAAAAAAGATCTTGCTGTGATTTATGTCAAAGAGTGATCTTCCTATGCTTTCTTCTAAGAGTTTTATAGTGTCTGGCCTTACATTTAGCTCTCTAATCCATTTTGAGTTTATTTCTGTGTATGGTGTTAGGGAGTGTTCTAATTTCATTCTTTTACATGTAGCTGTCCAGTTTTCCCAGCACCACTTATTGGAGAGACTGCCTTTCCTCCATTGTATGTCCTTGCCTCCTTTGTCATAGATTAGTTGACCACAGGTTCGTGGTTTTACCTCTGGGATTTCTATCTTGTTCCATTGATCTATATTTCTGTTTTTGTGCCAGTACTATATTGTCTTGATTACTGTAGTTTTGTAGTACAGTCTGAAGCCAGGAAGTCTGATTCCCGCCAGTTCCATTTCTTTTCCCTCCAGACTGCTTTGGCTATATGCGGTCTTTTGTGCCTCCATAGAAATTTTAAGATTTTTTGTTCCAGTTCTGTAAAAAATGCCATTGGTAATTTGAAACGGATTGCATTGACACTGTAGATTGCTTTGGGTAGTATACTCATTTTCAAAATATTGATTCTTCCAAACCAAGAACATGGTATATCTCTCCATCTATTGGTATCATCTTTAATTTCTTTCACCAGTGTCTTATAGTTTTCTGCATACAGATCTTTTGTCTCCCTAGGTAGGTTTATTCCTAGGTACTTTATTCTTTTTCTTTTAACATCTTTATTGGAGTATAACTGTTTTACAATGGTGTGTTAGTTTCTGCTTTACAAAAAAATGAATCAGTTATATATATACATATGTTCACATATCTCTTCCCTCTTGTGTCTCCCTCCCTCCCACCCTCCCTATCCCACCCCTCCAGGCGATCACAAAGCATCGAGCTGATCTCCCTGTGCTATGTGGCTGCTTCCCACTAGCTACCTGCCTTACGTTTGGTAGTGTACATATATCCATGCCTCTCTCTCGCTTTGTCACACCTTACCCTTCCCCCTCCCCATATCCTCAAGTCCATTCTCTAGTAGGTCTGTGTCTTTATTCCTCTCTTACCCCTAGGTTCTTCATGACATTTTTTTTTGCTTAAATTCCATATATATGTGTTAGCATATGGTATTTGTCTCTCTCATTCTGACTTACTTCACTCTGTGTGACAGACTCTAAGTCTATCCACCTCATTACAAATAGCACAATTTCATTTCTTTTTATGGCTAAGTAATATTCCATTGTATATATGTGCCACATCTTCTTCATCCATTCATCCGATAATGGACAATTAGGTTGTTTCCATCTCCTGGCTATTGCAAATAGAGCTGCAATGAACATTTTGGTACATGACTCTTTTTGAATTATGGTTTTCTCAGGGTATATGCCCAGTAGTGGGATTGCTGGGTCATATGGTAGCTCTATTTGTAGTTTTCTAAGGAACCTCCATACTGTTCTCCATAGTGGCTGTATCAATTTACATTCCCACCAACAGTGCAAGAGTGTTCCCTTTTCTCCACACCCTCTCCAGCATTTATTGTTTCTAGATTTTTTGATGATGGTCATTCTGACTGATGTGAGATGATATCTCATTGTAGTTTTGATTTGCATTTCTCTAATGATTAATGACGTTGAGCATTCTTTCATGTGTTTGTTGGCAGTCTGTATATCTTCTTTGGAGAAATGTCTGTTTAGGTCTTCTGCCCATTTTTGGATTGGGTTGTTTGTTGTTTTGTTATTGAGCTGCATGAGCTGCTTGTAAATTTTGGAAATTAATCCTTTGTCAGTTGCTTCATTTGCAACTATTTTCTCCCATTCTGAGGGTTGTCTTTTGGTCTTGTGTATGGTTTCCTTTGCTGTGCAAAAGCTTTGAAGTTTCATTAGGTCCCATTTGTTTATTTTTATTTCCATTTCTCTAGGAGGTGGGTCAGAAAGGATCTTGCTGTGATTTATGACATAGATTGTTCTGCCTATGTTTTCCTCTAAGAGTTTGATCACTTCTGGCCTTACATTTAGGTCTTTAATCCATTTTGAGCTTATTTTTGTGTATGGTGTTAGGGAGTGATCTAATCTCATACTTTTACATGTGCCTGTCCAGTTTTTCCAGCACCACTTATTGAAGAGGCTGTCCTTTCTCCACTGTACATTCCTGCCTCCTTTATCAAAGATAAGGTGACCATATGTGCATGGGTTTATCTCTGGGCTTTCTATCCTGTTCCATTGATCTATCTTTCTGTTTTTGTGTCAGTACCATACTGTTGTGATTACTGTAGCTTTGTAGTATAATCTGAAGTCAGGGAGCCTGATTCCTCCAGCTCTGTTTTTCGTTCTCAAGATTAATTTGGCTAATCGGGGTCTTTTGTGTTTCCATACAAATTGTGAAAGTTTTTGTTCTAGTTCAGTGAAAAATGCCAGTGGTAGTTTGATAGGGATGGCATTGAATCTGTAGATTGCTTTGGGTAGTAGAGTCATTTTCATAATGTTGATTCTTCCAATCCAAGAACATGGTATATTTCTCCATCTATTTGTATCATCTTTAATTTCTTTCATCAATGTCTTATAATTTTCTGCATACAGGTCTTTTGTCTCCTTAGGTAGGTTTATTCCTAGATATTTTATTCTTTTTGTTGCAATGGTAAATGGGAGTGTTTTCTTGATTTCACTTTCAGATTTTTCATCATTAGTGTATAGGAACGCCAGAGATTTCTGTGCATTAATTTTGTATCCTGCTACTTTACCAAATTCATTGATTAGCTCTAGGAGTTTTCTGGTAGCATCTTTAGGATTCTCTATGTATAGTATCATGTCATCTGCAAACAGTGACAGCTTTACTTCTTCTTTTCTGATTTGGATTCCTTTTATTTCCTTTTCTTCTCTGATTGCTGTGGCTAAAACTTCCAAAACTATGTTGAATAAGAGTGGTGAGAGTGGGCAACCTTGTCTTGTGTCTGATCTTAGTGGAAACGCTTTCAGTTTTTCACCATTGAGGATGATGTTGGCTGTGGGTTTGTCATATATGGCCTTTATTATGTTGAGGAAAGTTCCCTCTATGCCTACTTTCTGCAGGGTTTTTATCATAAATGGGTGTTGAATTTTGTCGAAAGCTTTCTCTGCATCTATTGGGATGGTCATATGGTTTTTCTCCTTCAATTTGTTAATATGGTGTATCACGTTGATTGATTTGCATATGTTGAAGAATCCTTGCATTCCTGGAATAAACCCCACTTGATCATGGTGTATGATCCATTTAATGTGCTGTTGGATTCTGTTTGCTAGTATTTCGTTGAGGATTTTTGCATCTATGTTCATTAGTGGTTTTGGCCTGTAGTTTTCTTTCTTTGTGACATCCTTGTCTGGTTTTGGTATCAGGGTGATGGTGGCCTCGTAGAATGAGTTTGGGAGTGTTCCTCCCTCTGCTATATTTTGGAAGAGTTTGAGAAGGATAGGTGTTAGCTCTTCTCTAAATGTTTGATAGAATTTGCCTGTGAAGCCATCTGGTCCTGGACTTTTGTTTGTTGGAAGATTTTTAATCACAGTTTCAATTTCAGTGCTTGTGATTGGTCTGTTCATATTTTCTATTTCTTCCTGATTCAGTCTCGGAAGGTTGTGCATTTCTAAGGATTTGTCCATTTCTTCCAGGTTGTCCATTTTATTGGCATAGGGTTGCTTGTAGTAATCTCTCATGATCTTTTGTATTTCTGCAGTGTCAGTTGTTACTTCTCCTTTTTCATTTCTAATTCTATTGATTTGAGTCTTCTCCCTTTTTTTCTTGATGAGTCTGGCTAATGGTTTATCAATTTTATTTATCTTCTCAAAGAACCAGCTTTTAGTTTTATTGATCTTTGCTATTGTTTTCTTTGCTTCTATTTCATTTACATCTGCTCTGACTTTCATGATTTCTTTCCTCTGCTAACTTTGGGTTTTGTTTGTTCTTCTTTCTCTAGTTCCTTTAGGTGTAAGGTTAAGTTGTTTATTTGAGATTTTTCTTGTTTCTTGAGGTAGGGTTGTATAGCTATAAACTTCCCTCTTAGAACTGCTTTTGCTGCATCCCATGGGTTTTGGATCATCGTGTTTTCATTGTCATTTGTCTCTAGGTATGTTTCAATTTCCTCTTTGATTTCTTCAGTGATCTCTTGGTTATTTAGTAACGTATTATTTAGCCTCCCTGTGTTTGTGTTTTTTATGGTTTTTCCCTGTCATTGATTTCTAATCTCATAGTGTTGTGGTCAGAAAAGTTTCTTGATATGATTTCAATTTTCTTAAATTTACTGAGGCTTTATTTGTGACCCAAGATGTGATCTATCCTGGACAATGTTCCATACACACTTGAGAAGAAACTGTAATCTGCTGTTTTTGGATGGAATGTCCTATAAATATCAATTAAATCTATCCAGTCTATCGTGTCATTTAAAGCTTCTGTTTCCTTATTTATTTTCATTTTGGATGATCTGTCCATTGGTGTAAGTGAGGTGTTAAAGTCCCCCACTATTATTGTGTTACTGTCGATTTCCTCTTTTAGAGCTGTTAGCAGTTGCCTTATGTATTGGGTGCGTATATATTTATAATTGTTATATCTTCTTCTTGGATTGATCCCCTGATCATTATGTAGTGTCCTTCCTTGTCTCTTGTAACATTCTTTATTTTAAAGTCTGTTTTATCTGATATGAGTATAGCTACTCCAGCTTTCTTTTGATTTCAATTTGCATGGAATATCTTTTTCCATCACTTCACTTTCAGTTTGTATGTGTCCCTAGGTCTGAAGTGGGTCTCTTGTAGACAGCATATATATGGGTCTTGTTTTTGTATCCATTCAGTGAACCTGTGTCTTTTGGTTGGAGCATTTAATCCATTCACGTTTAACGTAATTATCGATATGTGTGTTCCTATGACCATTTTCTTAATTGTTTTGGGTTTGTTTTTGTAGGTCCTTTTCTTCTCTTGTGTTTCTTGCCTAGAGAAGTTCCTTTAGCATTTGTTGTAGAGCTGGTTTGGTGGTGCTGAATTCTCTTAGCTTTTGCTTGTCTGTAAAGCTTTTGATTTCTCCATCAAATCTGAATGAGATCCTTGCTAGGTAGAGTAATCTTAGTTGTAGTTTCTTCCCTTTCATCACTTTAAGTATATCATGCCACTCCCTTCTGGCTTGCAGAGTTTCTGCTGAGAATTCAGCTGTTAACCTTATGGGAGTTCCCTTGTATGTTATTTGTCATTTTTCCCTTGCTGCTTTCAATAATTTTTCTTTGTCTTTAATTTTTGCCAATTTGATTACTGTGTGTCTCGGTGTGTTTCTCCTTGGGTTTATCCTGTATGGGACTCTCTGCTTCCTGGACTTGGGTGGCTATTTCCTTTCCCATGTTAGGGAAGTTTTCAACTGTAATCTCTTCAAATATTTTCTCGGGTCCTTTCTCTCTTCTCCTTCTGGGACCCCTATAATGTGAATGTTGTTGCATTTAATGTTGTCCCAGAGGTCTCTTAGGCTCTCTTCATTTCTTTTCATTCTTTTTTCTTTATTCTGTTCCACAGCAGTGAATTCCACCATTCTGTCTTCCAGGTCACTCATCCGTTCTTCTGCCTCAGTTATTCTGCTATTGATTCCTTCTAGTGCATTTTTCATTTCAGTTATTGCATTGTTCACCTCTGTTTGTTTGTTCTTTAATTCTTCTAGATCTTTGTGAAACATTTCTTGCATCTTCTCAATCTTTGCCTCTATTCTTTTTCCGAGATCCTGGATCATCTTCACTATCATTATTCTGAATTCTTTTTCTGGAAGGTTGCCTATCTCCACTTCATTTAGTTGTTTTTCTGGGGTTTTATCTTATTCCTTCATCTTGTACATAGCCCTGTGCCTTTTCATCTTGTCCTTTTTTCTGTGAATGTGGTTTTTGTTCCACAGGCTGCAGGATTGTAGTTCTTCTTGCTTCTGCTATCTGCCCTCTCCCTAATCACCCAATTTAAAGTAGCCCCTTAGCACTCCTTACTCCGCTTTCTTGCTTGTGTTATTTTCTCCATATCACTTTTCCCCATCTAATATACTGTCTAATGGCAGCTCCAGGAGGGTAGGGTTTTTACCATTATTGTTCAGTTCTACATCCCCAGCACTCAAAACAGTATCTGGCATATTGTAGGTGCTGAAAAAAAATTGTTTTTTCAAAGAACAACTGATTTTACTCAGTGTCAGTACATTCACATGCCCAGGATCAATGGCCAAAGAAACTACAATAAAGGGGATGGGGAAGAGAAATGAATGTGAAGTGAGGAGTGAGGCAGACTCTCATAGAGCTCCTTCCTCTATGCATTATTCTAGAGGCCTGCTGATAAGGTCTACAGATCAGTGGAAATATGTAAAGGAACAATTGATTTCAAGTTACAAGAGGCAAAAATCAGGGAGTCTGGGTCACATTTGAGATCTTGTTTACTTTGTCTTATACGCCAAGTAGATTGGCAGCTCAAAGGATACAAATGAGTTAAAGATACCAGGGTTGACTTTTCTGCCCATGGTCTCCCTTGCGTGTCACAGAGGCATGCCCTAAGTTCTGTAGACTAGGCATCCCACACAGAGGGAAACACCCACCAGGTTAGGAGAGGAGTGAACTTTGAGCCTGCTGTATTTTACACCTTCCTTCCCCCGATATTCAGCACCCAGAGATAACTCATACTGCTATAGAAGGCAGTAATTCCTCTATTCAGGAAGTCATAGCACCCAGGCCCAATTTCGGTGCTGGGGCCTTAAAGTCTTTGCTGTACCAGCACTGTGGCAATCTCTGATTTTCTGTGCCTATACTACAGGATCTAAGAGTTTTCCATTTTTGTCCTCACTAGGGCCTCCTTTGGTCATGTCCAACCATGGCAAATTACACCAGGTGCAGCTGATGTGTGATAGCATATTGGCAAGAGCAACAGAAGAAAGGCAGATGCATTCACAATATATAAAGAGCATGCTTAAGAGGCAGGAGTCGACATTGGTGAAAGAAAGCATAAAGCTATAAATATGGTGGCTCAAGTGAGACGTGTCGTTGTGGGAGATGGAAAAGTGGAAGAAGAGCCAGAGTTCTTGACTATTGTTTTTGGGGAAATATGATAATAAAAGAAATTGGTTCGTGGGAATAAAGACATCAGAAAATGAAAGGACCATGTGGAGTTTGGGGAGTTTTTCAATAAGAAATTATAGGACTCATCAAGAAATTTCTGGTGCCAGTTCCCTGTTCACTGCATGGCTCCCTTCACAGTATTACATCTGCCGGTGGGGACCTTTGGCATGACCCTCAGGAATTATAGTGAGAAGGCAGGTTGTCACCAGAGAAAGAAAGGTTGGATGTGATCAGTAAAGGATTCTGTGACTTCTGAGCTTTAGTGCTTCAAGTTTAAGAAAGTAGAAAACAGTCATTGGAGGCTAGCTTCCAATTTGCCAGTCCATGTAGAACATAGGCTCAGAAAATGTCACACAAGAACTTTTCAGCCAATATTATGAGAGAAAAAAATAGCAAGTTAATGGCCATAAAGAGTTTATGGGGTCCTGTTAAACAGAGTGGAGTTATGAGGGTCAAAGACAAAAAAATCATAATTTGAGTGACGAAAGAGTTGAGCACCTGAACAGGTGACTCGCATCCCAGAAATAATGATATATAAGGATAACAATGGGTACTGCAGAGTACTGAGTTCATGAGGAACCTATAAATACTCCCTATGAGCTTATTATTGAATTTGCTCATGGGAAATTTATAAATATAAAATGTTTATAATAAAGGAAAAGACTGCCCTTTCTTTAGTCAGTTCCAAGCAGTGAACAAGGAACCATGGGGACTTCCCTGGCGGTCCAGTGGTTAAGACTCTGCGCTTCCAGTGCATGGGGCATGGGTTCAATCCCTGGTCAGGGAACTAAGATTCCACATGCCACACGGCGTGGCAAAAAATACAACAAAACAAGGAACAATGGAAATGATTTTAAGGCACTGGTCCCATGGAAAGCAGTGCCAAGTTGGGAGGTGAAGCTGGTTATATTCACATTATTCTTAGTTTCTTCCATATTTTCCTATGATTTAGTGGTGCCAAAAGGGACATAAGGGGGCAGTGGGAGGAGGAGGACTCCTCTAGACACCTAAGTAGGGAAGATCCAGTGCCTCAGATTAATTTCATATGTAGAACTTTTTCCAAATCGGTCAGAATGTACTGAAGTACAGAGAAAATTGTTAATCTGCAATCAAAAATAGAGTAATTTTTAAAAGCAACATTGTTTTCAACAATAACAATATGGTGTGTGGAAAGAACATGAGTCTAAGAATCCACGCCAGTTCTATTCCTAAGTCTGCCCCTGCCAAGGCACAGCAGACAACCAACATGTGCTGCTCCCTCCTAAGCCTAAATGGCCAATTAATTGGGCATGACAAGATCAAAATAAGGAAAAATCTACATTTCCACAGAATCCAAGGAAGGGAGCCCTCCAAATGACAAAGACTTTGCATGATTCCTGCACCCATATCCTACTTCTTGCCTAGTGATATTATGGATGAAGTGTCTTTATTCCCACTTTATTAGGAATCTTACACTATTATCTATTTTTCTCCTTTATCTTCAACTTCCTGTGATCTTTTGGCTCATTCCCATTGCCATTTAAATAGAGTCTAGTTTCTCCCATCTTGATAAACACTGCTGGGACCCTACATACCCCTTCCATATTGCTGAAATGTTCATTCAGGGTGAAAGAAGGTACAGATGTAAAATAAATCTAATATAAATGAGGTTAAGTAAAAATGTTGTAGTCCTAAGTCTGAACATGGATATTGTTTGAAAGCAATGAAAGCAGTATCAGAGTTGGAAGATGAAGCTGGTTACACTGGCACTATCCTTGGTGTCCTCCGTATTTTCCCATGTTTCTTTTGTGTCTCAGAGTATCATTCCTTTGCTCTGTGATTAAGAATTGTCCGGTTCATGGGAATATAAATTAATGAGACTCATTTTCCCATGCAACAAATATATTCACTAAGGAATTTATACATTTTGTTCTGAGGTAATTTTTTTTCCTGAGGTAATTTTTGTACAACAAAAGGCCTGGAGTGGTTCCCAAAGTATCAATTTGTTAGTCTGTGCCAAATAAGATATCGGAACAAACATAACGAAAGTAATCCAAAAGAGCCAATTTGATGGCATGTCCTCGTTGTGGAGAATAACAGGTGACTGTAAATCCACACTTCTGTTTGAAAATCAAAAGTATGGGCTATGTCTAGATACTTGATTTTTAGAACTGCATCCAAGTTAGGTCTTTAATAATGGACACTAAGTCCTTATGTCATGCTATCTCCACCCTCAAGTGTCACTGAATTGCAGACAACGAAGATTTCTCGTAATTAACCACATTTGAAATTCCTGGCACAAATTTCCTCTTGATGAAAGGTCAGGTACCAAACTCAGGTCGGAAATACACATTCCCGTTAGGAGATGTAAACTATTATATAGAGAATGGATAAACAACAAGGTCCTTCTGTATAGCACAGGGAACTATATTCAATATCCTGTGATAAACAATAATGGAAAAAATATTAAAAAAGAATGTCTGTATGTGTATAACTGAGTCACTTTGCTGTACAGCAGAGATTACCACAACACTGTAAATCAGCTATACTTCAATTAAAAAAATAAAATTAAAAAAAAAGAAATATACATTCCCAGATGTCATCCCCTAAAATACATGAACTCATAATGGAGAGATATCGGTACAGTTTTTTCCCGATTGCCTTTGCAAAGGATGTATGATATATTGATGAAAAGTTGAAACGTAGCATCATCTACATTATAATGTTTAGTTTCGTCTTGAAGTGGCTTATACACTGGCAAGTGAGGATAGCCATCTATCATAGTACAGAATTCGGTACATGTGAAAAAGAATTATAAGAAATATTAAAGCTATGTGACTGAATCACATCACATATTCCATTAAACTGTGGAACAGTTTTAATTAATCAAGAATGAGCCAAAACCATGAAAAATGAACTCAAGAGACTTGAAAGTTAGAATTGTAAAGACCAAAACTAAATATTTTTTATTGTGCCTTGAGATAGCTACTAAGAGTTTTGCTGTGGATAATTTTTATGTCCATGTTGAACACTCATTGTGGCAGAAAGAAATTTACTTCTCAACACTTGTGCTTTCTAAAGGATAGAACAAGACAAAGAGATTGCACCATCTTGGTTTGGGGTTATAATGAAGGCTATTTAAAAACAGTCTTTGGATGATTACTATTTTTCATCTTCTTTTCCCACATGCCTCTCTGTTAATATGATACTAACTGCCTCAGTCAGGCTTGGTGAGATTGGCCAGGTCAGCAAGGCCTAGAAATGGGCCAACCGCAGGAGGCTGATTCAGGTAAGTAGAGGGTTGACCTCAGGAAGATCACAGGAACCCGGCCATAAGCACTAGGGTTAATATACAGCCCTCCCATCTCCAAGAGCACTTTGGGTTGATGGTCATGGCCAGCCACCAGTTCTGTAGGAACTGAGTGCCAAGCAGAAACTCAGACATACAAGAAAGTATGTCTGTAAGAACTGGAGGGCAACTCAAGTGGCTTTACCAACAAGAACCACGTCAGAGACCTATTATGAGAACAAAGTGTAGAAATAGAGCAGGACCCTCCAACAGATTGACTTTATAACTGGACAGTATGTAGAGTTTCTTATATTCTCCTTGTCTGTGGCCTGATTTTCACCAGAGCTTTGGAGCAAGGTTAATCCTATCAGTGGGATTTTGCAGCCCTGACTGTGATGTTGAAGCCTGCTAGGCAGAATTAGGTAGGGCATTGCTCACTAAATAAGCAAGTTCTTTTAGTACAGGAGTTGCAAACTATGGCCTGCTGCCTGTTTTGCTGTGGTCCACAAGCTAAGTATAAGTTTTACATTTTTAAGTTGAAAAAAATCAAAAGTATATTTTTATGACACATGAAAATTTATGAAATTCAAATTCCAAGGTCCATAAATGAAGATTTATGGGAATGGAGCCACGCCCATTTGTTTACATATCGTCTATGGCTGCTTTTATGCTACAATAACAGAGCTGAGAACTCAAGACAGATACCATATGGCCTGCAAAGCCTCAGACGTGTGCTATCTGGACCTTTTTAGAAAAAGTTTGCCAACCCTGGTTTAGTGTATAAACTCCACTGATATACAGAAATCTCATAGCCCAATATTTAGGGCCAGATCATGTTTAATTCCTTAAGAAGTTGCAGTCAATTCTGGTGGAAGTTAGCAGTCAATGGGTATGATGTTTTTGCTACTATTTAAGCACTGGCAAATAGTGGAGTTGAATGAAACAAAGTATATGAAGTAGCCTTCTGTTAAACTCTGCCTTTCCTAGCTCTGCTCTGACAGAGGCTAGGAGTATTCTACCTCCTACATCTAGTGAGTCAAATCCTGCCTAAGAGAGCAGGATATTAGGCATCCCATGCTGCCAGTAGGAATAATAGAATAGACATTGCTACCCAAGGTCTCTATGTCTGATGTGTGCTCACTGAATTGCCTCCTCTTCCCTGACACAGTAGTGTTGGGCTAACCTCTGTGGTTTGGCTTTTGGCCCTGGTTCTCTGATTAGAGCTATAATTCTCAGCTTGAGGCTAGACCTTCCCCTGAGTTCCCTGCTGACTGGCTAGGGCACTGATTCTCAAAGAAATCCTTTCTACCGTATTGCCCCTGGGAGCCGGATCCTGCTCTGCATGGCGTCCTCTTTTAGCTGGTCTCCTTCTCTAATCCTAATAGATGATCTGATACCAGGTCTTGCCATCAGATGTTTAGTCCTGCTGCTTTCTCTTACCCCAACTCCATGACCTGATCATGCCTTTAATAAAGTGTGCCTCAACCTTTGAATCCTGATTTGATGTACTAAACTCAATCTTGAGGGTATAGTCCTACAACCAAGTTAGTCCATGTAATTTCAGTTAGGCCCTCTCCAAGATTCTTTCCTACCCCTTTCCTCTTGTTCCTTTTCCTGAGGTCTCAGCATGCATCATGGTCCAGTCTATATTACTTATTCAACACAATAGGCAATGGATCAGAGACAATTAGAGCTGGAAGGACTCTTACAAGTTACTTACAGATGAAAAGATCAATTAGGAGGTCCGCAAAAGGGAATACCCATATTAATTCAGTCTAAGAACTAAGGAATAAGGAGCCCCATATCCTCCAAGAGTTGTCTTGGAAATAAAAACTAAATCAAATGTAGTAAACTGTCTTTAATGAGTCAAAATAAATTCTGAATTTATTTTTTTTGGCCCATCATAAAAAAGCCAAATAAACAAAAGTGAGGAGAAATCAAAATGAGTGTAATAAGTCTGCCCCCAAGAAGAATGAAACCCATAATTTGAGGCCAATATGCAAATAGGATTAGTTTTGCTAAGATACCTCATGGCCTACCACTTCAGTTCCCTTTTTAATTTTTGACAATTGTCTCATGAATTAAATGACCACTTTAATGCCTAAATCTTTACAAGGAAAATCTCCAAATAAAATCTCAAATTGTACTTGCTCACTTGCATTCCAATTTAACGACCAGAACAGCAGAAGAACTGACCAAATCAGAAAGGATTCCAGCTTCCAATTAGTCCCGCTCTATCTACAGAGGCTAAGTGAAAGAAGAACTGAGACATTTATGGCAATTGCCCATGGAAATTAAGCAAAAATTCCCCGCTATCATGGGAAAGTGGTGGTGGAGGTAGAGTGGGAATAGAGATTTGCATAGAATCCACCTCCCCTGGCTAATTATTCAGAACTGTTTCCCTGTAGGGACACAGTCCATATCTTGTGTGTGATTGCTGAACCAGACCACAGCATAGCAGGTCCAATCAGTTAAGCAATCTTAAAGATCAGTTGATGCATCTTCCCTCTGGGTTCATGCTGCTGTGAATGGTCACAAGATCATGAAGATGGTTGAATTATTTGATTAATCATGCCTCAATGTTCAATGTAGCTACCACATGTAGATTATATATAATTACATTTATTGTAACAGTTCATGCTCTGCCCTAACACTTCTAATATTTGAAAAGTTTAATAGCTCTTGGCTGGCTATGGCCAAGCACATAGTAGGCAGAATAAATATCTGTTGACTGGCATTTAATGACTAACTGTACAAAGTGTAATAGTATAATGTAGACATTCTCTTGGAAGTAGAAGTATGCCTTGGATTAGGCCAGTGGTTCTTAACAAGGGATGATTTTGCCACCCACTCCCGGGGGCATTGGACAATGTCTTGAGACATTTGGGGCTGGCCCAGCTGAGAATGGCAGTGCTTCTGGCATTACTGGGTAGAGGCCAGGGATGCTGCTAAACAAGCCACAGTGCACAAGATATGCCCTGGAAAAAATTTATCTGATCCAAAATGTTAAGAGTCCCCGGCTGAGAAATTCCAGATTAGGCAGATAAGAGATATGGAATAGGGCTTCCCTGGTGGCGCAGTGGTTAAGAATCCGCCTGCCAATGCAGGGGACACGGGTTTGATCCCTGGTCCGGGAAGATCCCACATGCTGCGGAGCAACTAAGCCTGTGCACCACAACTACTGAGCCTGTGAGCCACAACTACTGGGCCCATGTGCCACAACTACTGAAGCCCACACACGTAGAGCCCGTGCTCTGCAACCAGAGAAGCCACCGCAATGAGAAGCCCACAATGAAGAGTAGCCCTCACTCGCCACAGCTAGAGAGGGCCCGTGCACAGCAATGAAGACCCAATGCAGCCAAAAATGAATAACTAAATTTATAAAAATAAATAAATAAAAGAGGAGGCTAGAACCCAGGGTGACGTATCGGAAAACTAAAAAAACACAATGCCCTGAACTCAATAATTATTAAAAAAAAGAGAGATATGGAATAATTTAGCTTTTAAAAAGTAGATAAGGAGGGATGAATAGGTAGAACACAAAGGATTTTTAGGGCAGAGAAACTGCTATGCACGATACTATAATGGTGGATACATGCCATCGTATCTTTGTCAAAACCCATAGAATTCTCAATACCCAGAGTGAATCCTAGTAATATAAACTACGGACTTTGGGTGATAAATATGCGTCAGTGTAGGTTCATTGACTGCAACAAATGGTGCAGGATGTTGACAGTGGGGGAGGCTATGTGTGTGTAGGCAGCGGGTACATGGGAACTCTCTGTACTTTCTGCTCAGTTTTGCTGTGAACCTAAAAATCTGTAAAAAATAGTCCATTTTTCAACAAGTAGATGAGTAGCTGGGAAGAGAATTTTGGTTTTCAAAAATTAGTCAGGTTGTCATTATTCTAAAATATTTTGGAGGAAACTGAAGATTTATAAGATTTACTTTATGCTTCAAAGTGACAAATATTGTCATGTAACATATTTTTCTTGTTTCTTTCCATGTAGTTTGTAGGGTTTTTTTAAAGGAAATTATTTCCATTAGCCACCTTAATTAACACCAGTTTCAAACTGCACTTGTGGTACTCTCAAATGTATGTTTTTCCCCAGCACAGGGCCTGATCCCATAACTGGTTTCTGAAGTTGAGTTTCTGAATCAGTTTAGGAAAACTTACTTGTAATTTTCCTTCTTTATTACTAGCAATGAAGAGCTGAAAAGGAGCTTCCAGTACGCTGCTTTTTGCAATGCACACGAGAGCAATTATAAATTCACCTAAATCCAGTATCAGGATCTAAAATTTTTTGTGATGCAAGAGGAGGAAAAAAGAGTGCTGGTGAAAGAAACTTCAGTCTGCAGCCTGCTAGACTTACTAGGAAAGATAGTACTATCTCCCATATCTAAAATCCCATTCACAAAGAACAGCATGATCTACAAAAGTTATTTCCAGTAAGCTCATGGCTATAAAAAAATCTCTCAATAAATCCTATTTTTCAGCAGACATTTCTTGAATTACTGAAATATGAACATTGAGGACTTTTAACATTTGCTGGTATTTTCATTATTTTTTCTTTTTTAAGACTTCAGTAATTTAATGTCAAGCACTGTAATAACAAAGTGATAAGATTATAAATTTAAACTCATGAAAATGCAGGAAATATGCAGAACTCTCTAAGAGTAACAGGACACGTCCCAAGCTGTGTGTCTGACTATTAAAATTATAGGAAATAGTTCGTTCAAGAATCAACATTATTTACCACAATAGCATTTGGAATTTTATGCTATTATCATGGCCTATATATCATTGTGACTTTTATGAAAAATTTTTAGCTTTTCTTTTTGCCAAGTTCAAACACCTAACGTAATATTTCATTTCCAGGTATTTTTTTCAGTACTTAGAACCATAGTCTATTATCACAGATATAGTTTATGAATAAGTAAAGCTTCCTACTTCCTCTACTGAACTCTCAAGGTCAGGAACCATGTCTTATTCATCTAATAGCACGATGTCTATCTAGCATACTTCCTGGCATCAGAGGTTACCAACGAATATTTATTGAATTTTATTGACTATACAAACATTAACTGCTTCTAATTGTTCATATGTGAAAATAAAACTTCAGGTAATTACACTGCATTAAGCCCTATCCTTTGTTCATTTAAACTTCATGTGTTTAGTTTAGATTTTCAGGAAATAGTAAACGGTTTTCTCATATATGAGTAAAACTTCCTAAACTATGCTCTGCAGATATCATTTTTATTTGAAAACAATTACGATAAAGAAGTGACCTAACATTTTTACCTCACGAATTATTAGATAGCTAATATACCAGTAACTCCATCAATGTAAAATATACAAGATTTATAATTTCATACTCTATTTACCAAATACTTCCCTAAATTGGTTCTATATGATTATTAAGATTTAGCCCATTGCCAGCCACCCGTCAAATGTTGATCCAATTTGTTCAGTTACTTCTGGTAATAGGATCACCAAGATCAGCTAGAATTGCTGACTAGAAAAGGATTTTTCCATAATGATAGTCAAAGGATTCATTCAGCCCCCAAAACCCAATAGTACCGATTGATCTACTGTTTTGAATATTATACAGAATTTGTTTTTTGTTCTTCTTCTTTTTGGGTAGGCATAATATGAGGGAGAGATTTAATTCCTAAAATGATAGAGGAAGAAGAGATTTTTCTTTATAGAGGTAGAATGTGATATATGGTTATCTTTGCTTTTCTTTTAGGAAATTGATACCACAGACTGATGTACAATTTAAAATCTTGATGACAACTGATAAAAAGCCACTCAAGACAGAATTGTAAGTTCTAACTTCATTCACAGTTCTAACTTGCTGTATGATGTTGAATCTTGTTTTTCTCCCCTTAGCTGTGGAAGGAAGAAAAACTTGAACTATTTTTTTTTCTTTTAACTAATGCCTTCAAAAGTGAGAGTGATAACAACTCTGACTTTACTTAGTAGGGAATAGAATATTAGTGGTTCCTGTGTTTTCATCATTCCTCCCAGAGGTCTAAAAGAAACTTGATCTGAAAACTGAAAGTAGATACTTGAAGAAAGATTTACCAAAAACTTAAATACCCAAACTACAACAACAAAAACAACAGAAAAAAAAAAAGTTGAATATTATTCACTTGAGAGTAGTTACAACCTCTCTCTGAGTGGAAACATTTGCAGTTAGATCTCATGAAGACAGTGCAAAGTTTATATCTTTGAATTCAGTGATCCTCAAACTTTAGTTGTGCATAGCAATCACCCAGGAAATTGTCATAGTGCAGATTCCAGATCCTCACTTCTGGAGATTCTGATGCAAAAGCAGTGTTTGAAATGGGATCTAGCTCTGTCCTCAATAGGGGGTTTTCTGAGGGTTTTTTTTAAATAATTATTTTTTATATTTTGGCCACACCTCACAGCATGCGGGATCTTAGTTCCCTGATCAGGGATCAAACCCGGGCCCGCTGCAGTGGAAGCACAGAATCTTAACCACTGGACCACCAGGGAAGTCCCTAAGTTTATTTTTTTTAATTGAGATATAATTTACATACTATACAAATTCACCAATTAAAAATGTACAATTCAAAGGGGTTTTTTTTAGTATATTCAGAGTTGTGCAACCATCAGTCCAATTTCATTTGAATATTTTCATCACCCTGAAAGAATACCCATTACCTATTAGTAGTCAGGTCCTGACAAACACTAATCTACTTTCTCTTTAACTTGCCTATTCTGTACATTTCATATGTGTCATTTGTGTCTGGCTTCTGTCACTTAGCATTATGTATTCAAGGTTCATCCATGTTGTAGCATCTATCAGTACTTCATTCTTTTAATGCCAAGTAATATTCCATTGGGTGGATATACCACATTTTGTTTATCAGTTCATCAACTGATGGATATTTGGGTTGTTTCCATTTCTTGAGTATTATGAATAATGCTGCTATGAACATTCATGTTCAAGTTTCTGTATGATCATCATTTCTAAGTGTTTTCTTTTTTAAACTAGAAAGCTTTATTAAATTGGGGAAACATTTCTAGTCAAATACTGTTGTAACTAGCTACTGCTGGGCCATAAGAAAATGATGACCCATTATAGCATTGGCTAGTGACTAGTGAGGGTTAAAGGCTTTCGGAGGAACTTTTTTTTTAACATCTTTATTGGAGTATCATTGCTTTACAATGGTGTGTTAGTTTCTGCTTTATAACAAAGTGAATCAGCTATACATATACATATATCCACATATCTCCTCCTTCTGTGTCTCCCTCCCACCCTCCCTATCCCACCCCTCTAGGTGGACACAAAGCACTGAGCTGATTTCCCTGTGCTATGCGGCCGCTTCCCACTAGCTATCGGTTTTACATTTGGTAGTGTATATATGTCCATGCCACTCTCTCACTTTGTCCCAGCTTACCCTTCCCCCTCCCCATGTCCTCAAATCCATTCTCTATGTCTGTGTTTTTATTCCTGTCCTGACTCTAGGTTCTTCAGAACCTTTTTTTTTTTTGGATTCCATATATATGTGTTAGCATACAATATTTGTTTTTCTCTTTCTGACTTACTTCACTCTGTATGACAGTCTCTAGGTCCATCCACCTCACTACAAATAACTCAATTTCATTTCTTTTTATGGCTGAGTAATATTCCATTGTATATATGTGCCACATCTTCTTTATCCATTCATCTGTTGATGGACACTAGGTTGCTCCCATGTCCTGGCTATTGTAAATAGAGCTGCAATGAACATTGTGGTACATGACTCTTTGAATTATGGTTTTCTCAGGGTATATGCCCAGTAGTGGGATTGCTGGGTCATATGGTAGTTCTATTTTTAGTTTTTTAAGGAACCTCCATACTGTTTTCCATAGTGGCTGTATCAATTTACATTCCCACCAACAGCGCAGAAGGGTTCCTTTTTCACCACACCCTTTCCAGCATTTATTGTTTCTAGATTTTTTGGTGATGGCCATTCTTTCAGAGGAACTTTGATAGAATAGTTCACATTCTGTGGTAGCTGGGAAAGACAAAACAGAGACCAAAGAAAGAATGCAACTTTTTACCCTCATTAATATAAAAAAATATAGAAATGAGTGATTGTAAAAGGCAAACCAGACCTCCATAAAATGTGTGATCTCATCTGCCTTCTGACATAGTCAATAGCACAGTTTATTATAGTGGTTTTAAATCAATAGTAGGAAAATTCAAATGCAGTTAACTTAACCAGTTCATTGTGTTAGAAAAATATCAGAATGCTTAAGAGGAAACTGATCCCTTAGAATAAGAAATGAACCTGAAAATAAAGAAATAAGAGAAGAGAATTGCTGTTATTTTTTCCCTCTTGCCCATCCTGAAAATACAGTATGCAATTCACACAAGCTCTAACCTACACTGTCTTTTTACCAATCTGCCCTCCAGCTCTTCCTTGTGTCAGCTGTGGAACCTATGCACACTTCTGTGGGTCAAACCAGGCCTAGTTATTCAACGTTTTAAACATCCCCTTAAATGCATGAATGGACTAAATCTATGATGGGAGTCCAAATCTCATCAACATAGATTTTAATCCTAGAAGGATCTAATCACCAGGAATTTGGGCTTTATTATTTCTACTATCATTAAACAATGATAATAAGTTGAATTTATTAGGGCCTTGTTCAACCACGTTTCATAAGTAACCGCAAAAGTCAACCATTTTAAATTTACTTTCTCCCAGTTTCTTTAACCTATTGCAAGACAGCCAGCTAGATTAACTGCAAACAAACTCCAATTTGGTTGTTTAAAAAATTAATTTTTAAAACTCTATCATTTTGAGTAATATTGACCAATCTTTAGGTTTTTTCACAAACCAAGTTATAGAGTTCTTTTATAGGCAAAAGTAGGCTGTGGGGATCTAAGTTTTTTTCAACTTATGAGAAATTAGAAATAAGGAAGAAAATAGCCCTGTTGATTTATCAGTCTAATAGTCATCAGCACTATACCAAAGGATACTAAGACATGCTCCTTGCCCCAAAGAGCCAACATGTTCCTGCTAAGGAAAGCAAGACAGATGCATGAAGGAATTCAAGAATTCCGTAATATATTATATTATCTCTGCTATAGGAATTCAGACACAGAAGAGATAAACATGGGCTCAAATAGTTAAAGATGACATCATGAATAAAGTAAGACTTAAGCTGGGTCTGTAGTTTGGGGAGGATCTGATCAAAATAAGGGAAGAGTAATGCTAGAATGAGCAACAGTGTGAACAAAGGCTGAGTTGAAATATTTAACATAATGTGGAGTGGAGGACACTTGCTTAGAAACAAATGAAATTAGGCAGACATCCAGAAGCTGCTTCAGCCGAAACTAGGAGTGTCTCACCATAGCTGGGGGTGTCTAACTGGGTTTTATTCAAAGAGAGCTGTGTGACTGACCATTAAAGAAGTAGAGACCAGGAGTGGGGATATAGGGAATAGGGTGGGT
The DNA here is from genome assembly GCF_005190385.1 of Monodon monoceros. NCBI lineage: Eukaryota > Metazoa > Chordata > Mammalia > Artiodactyla > Monodontidae > Monodon > Monodon monoceros. The sequence continues at coordinate 96,996,154 of NW_021703779.1, read as the reverse complement.
AAGAAACTTGCAGATGTGGCCAAGTCAATTCAAACAATAATTACCAAGTGCCTACTGTGCACATTCCAGGCACTGGTTCAGATGATTTAGTGGTTACAAGGATGAATAGGAGTTCCTGATCTCATGGAGTTTACATGCACATTACTATGACACCAGGAAGAAAGTAATGTTTCAAATACAAAGAACAACAAGGGCACAGAATAAACTTAATTCTACCAGTGTAAGAGAAAAAGTGACATTTAAATTTGACATTAAAAATATTAGGCTTTTGGCATTGATTCGGGGAATGTGTTTTTTCAAGGTAGAGGAACCAACAGGGGCAACGGAGTAAAGTAGGATGTGTTTTGGGAAAGGCAAGGAGTTCAGCAAGTCAGGAAAGCAGGGTGCATAGAAGAACAGTGTAGGGATGTGTCAAAGCTGAAATGGTTGGTTAGGGCCATAGGGATGAGAAAAAAGAAAGGAATTTAGACTTAGCAGATGATCTGTAGCCACTGTAAGTTCTTGAGGGGAGACTGAATTGGTGTTCTCATATTTACTGTGTCTACCACATGAAAATCCATGAAAAGAGTGTGTACGAGTGGGTACTCTGGTAGCAGTATACAAAACAGATCTGAAAGCGGATGATATTGAGGTCAGGATGGTCAACGAGGAAGAAGACTATTATAGTACTCTAAAGGTAAAGAGATGAGGGAAGAATAATGGATGGGGAAAAAAGAGATAGGAATCAATACATCAGACACATCTCAAAGAAAACTGTGTAATACTTGCTGGCTAATAGTGCATGTGGATGGTATAAAGTAGACGCAGGAGCTATAGATACCTGATGTATGGAACCCCAGTGATTAGGAAACTTGGTTTTAACTGGCAAATACAGAAATTATATTGCAAGAATAAACTGAAGCGTGGTGGTTGAATGCCATGGTTTTTATTTATAGTTCATTTGAGGTATTAGGTGGCCAGTACTCCATTGGCTTACTCAGATTGAAACATGGATTTGGGAGGTAATTGAAGCCATGAGATTAAGTGAGTTTATGGAGAATGGGGGAAGGAAGGAAATAAACATTTTTTGAATGCCTACTGTGTTCCAAACAATGAATAAGAAGAAAAAAGGAGAGTGAAGAAGAGAGTCTTGGGGAAAAGTCCAAAGTTAAGGGTCAGAAAAGGGGTCAGCAAACAAGAAGGACTAAAAATTCTCAAAAGTGTAGAAAGGTAATATAATATGCACACAATGCTGCCTCTGAAAACAAAGAAGAACAATTTTAAGAAGACATGGAAGGATTAAATAGTTTGAGTATTCAGAAAGATGGAAAATGGAAATAAAAGCCTTGCGTTTTGTGAGGATCCTTGCTGACATTTAATTCACTTGTATTCCACAAATATTTCTTGTGCATCTACTATGTACTTAGCACCAGAGGCCTGGAAACAGCCTCATGGAGATTGTAGTCTGGAAGAAGATAAGTAAACTGTCAATTACAAGGCAATCTGTTATGTTCAACATAGGGGAGACATAGGGTACTAATGTAGCACATAAGGAGGGCCACCTATCCCAGACCTGAGGATTCTGGAAGGCTTTTTAAGAGGAAGTGATGTTTAAACTGGTACCTACAGGACAAGTCGGAATTAGCTAAATGAGAAGGAAGGGTGTGATCCAAGAAAGAAAAACCCGATGTGGTAATCCAGAGAGAAAAGAAAGTATGACCACTCAAGCAACTGAAAGAAGTAGTGGTCCAAGTGGGTGATTTCGTAGAACTATTGTTGAAGAGGTTAGCAGGGGCCAGATAATGAAGGATGTTATAGAGCCATGTCAAAGACTTTAAATTCAATCCAAATTGGTACTGGGAAGGTGCTGAAGGGTTTAAGCAGGAGAATGATATAATCAAATTTGAGTTTTAGAAAGATCCCTCTGACTGAATGTGCACAGTGGCAAGTTCAAGGTCAGGTTGACCAATTATGAGGCAGTTGTAACAGTTTGAGAGTTGATTCACTTTGTTATAAAGCAGAAATTAACACACTATTGTAAAGCAATTATACTCCAATAAAGATGTTTAAAAAAAAGAGAGAGAGAGTTGATGGTGTCAGTAGAGATGGAGAGGAGTAGGTAGACTCAATAAATATGTAGGAGGTAGAATTGACAGTTCTTGGTAATTAGTTGGTAGTGGGAGGTTTTAGGAGAGTGAAGAGCCAAGGATGACATCAAAATTTTTGGCTTGGACAACTGAGTAAATGCTGATATAGGAAACACTTGTGGAGGAGTAGTTTTGAGAATAGAATATAATGAATTCAGTTTTGTTCATGTTGATTTTGAGGTACCCACTAGACATCCTGGTGGAGGTATATAGTAGGCGGTTGGCTAAATGTATCTCAAGCTCAGGAGAGGTTTAATTCAGAGAGAGAGAGAGAGATTTTAGGGACAACAATAAGTAGTTGTTAGTTGAATCCATGAGAGAAAATGAAGTTTCCCTGGGTGAGGGTAGGGCAGGTTGGCGTTGAGTGTTGAGAAGAGAGGATGTCTGAGGACAAAACACTGAGCAATGTAAAGGTTTAAGGGGTGGGCAAGCAAAGAAGGTCCGATAAAAGAAACTGAGAAGGAAGTGTGTGGGAGGCCCAGCAAAGAAATAAGACTGCAATTTCAGAAGGCAGTAGCTTTTCTAATGGAGGAAACCTATTTTATTTGATGATGGAGGGAAAAGGAGCCAATGGAGAGGAATAAAGTAAAGATGTGGCTAAAGAGAAGATAAATGCTAGAACATGGTCTTTCCGGAAACAGTAGCAGAGGAGTGAAGACTCATAGAGGAAAGAAACTTCTTCTTTTACTTTTTTTTTTTTTTTGTGGCTGTGTTGGTTCTTCGTTGCTGCGGGCAGGCTTTCTCTAGTTGTGGTGAGCAGGAGCTACTCTTCACTGCGGTGCGCGGGCTTCTCACTGCGGTGGCTTCTCTTATTGCAGAGCACGGGCTACAGTAGTTGCGGTGTGTGGGCTCAGTAGCTGTGGCTTGTGGGCTCTAGAGCACAGGCTCAGTAGTTGTGGCACACAGGTTTAAGTTGCTCCACAGCATGTGCGATCTTCCTGGACCAGGGCTTGAACCTGTGTCCCCTGCATTGGCAGGTGGATTCTTAACCACTATGCCACCAGGGAAGTCTCCCCTTCTTCTTTTAGTAAGAACAAAAATGACAGGAAAAAGAGTTGAGAAAGGAGATGGGCTATTGGTAGCAAAGGAGGCATATATCAGATTGCCATAATTTATCAGTGAAGTAGGATTGAGGTTTCTGCAGAGCACATGTGTCATGAGAGGGGAAATAAATTAGATGGAAGAAAGGATTGTGCCTTAAATGCCTTAAAGTTGCAAATTTCACCATTCCTGACAAATATTCACTTATAATGTAGCTATTTTTAAGTAGTTTGTGAATGTTTAAATGGTTGAATAACACATCAATAAATCTAAAAGATCTTAGACTTGCAGGATGACTAGGTGCAAGAGATGTGAGGCCGGAAAGTGATGTTTTCCAATATTTCTCTTAGCGGAGCAAGACTGGCTTACACAGCCTAAAAGAATCAGTCTGAGAGAATATTCTCAGATAGAATTAAATATACTGACTCACTTTTAAGGTTCAGCATTAATAATAAGAATTCTAACTTTGATATAGTATTAACAATTTTAATATTGTAGCTACCACTTAATGAGTGCCTACTGTATTCCAGGTCTGACACTTACCACTTTATATTGAGTGATTCTCAACCAGGGGCATGTATTCTCCACTCCCTGCTCCCCACCACTGCCCTGGCTCCATCCTGGGGACATCTGGCAATGTCTGGAGACATTTTTGGTTGTCAAGACTTGGAGGGGTAGCTGTGAGTAGAGACCAGCAACGCTGCTGCGTATGCTACAATGCTCAGGACAGGCTCCCACAACAAAGCATTTTGCTGCCCAAAATGTCAATAGTGCCAAGATTGAGAAACTCTGCTTTATATTTATTATTTTGTGTAATTCTCACAACAATCCAAAGAGAGAGGTATAATTTTCTCTAATATATATATTAGAGAATATATATATATAAAACAGAGAATTGGGGAGGTTAAGTAAGTTGCCCAAGGTCATGTCACAATGCCCTAAGAAGCAAGACTAGATTTTGAACCCATCTGCCTGATTCCAAAGTCAATTTTTAACCAATATAAACTTTGCCACTTTGTACTGAAGATGCACAGACTAACACAAAACTCTTATATCCCTTACAAATAATTTTTTCTAAAAATGCATGTTAGTACACGAAAATCTGCATTCCTCTTAAATTTACCAAGGGTCCATCTGTCAACTCTAACATTTTCCACCTGAGAACAACAGAACAGCTTCATCCTATAGAAAACAGACTTGAGCCAGGCACATCAGACGTGTAGACACCAACATGAAATGTTTTGCCTCTTGTGTGAATCTTCTAATTAAAAAGAGTTTTCATATGTTGGCCAGTTGCAGATCCATTCTCAAATTCTACTCAACAGCCCCATGAGGAGATGGATTCTTTCTGAGCTTTGGATTACAACCGGAATTCTGCACTGATACCATCCATCATGCAAACTACTCAAGTACCTCCTGAGAATCACTAGGCAGGAACCAAACCCCAAGCAAGGTACATAAGTCCAGGTTAAGAAGTCCTTTAGTGGCTGTGGAGCTTTGGTGGTTGTCTTTCGTTTGTTTTGTTTTTGCTACCTTTGAGCCATTGTAACAGTGAATTTCTCCTTTATAAGACTGTGCCAATTAAATAAAACAGAATAAATTCAATTCTCCCTAGAAAGGTGTAGATTTTTACAAATAGCTTGGCCTCCATGTTGAACATTCCCCTAATTTGTGTTTCTCAGAATATGTGTGCACAAATAATTGTATGGTTCATATCCTGTTCTCTTTTTAGTGTGTCCTTCTCATCCTGGTTATCTCATTATTGCTCAGTTTTGAAACTGAAATCCTATATCCTGGGAATCCCTTCAGTCCCAGGCAACTGTTATCTTGGTTGCCCTAGATATATCCAAAGTTTAGTCATTTATGCTAGAGAATAAAACAAAATTGCTAATACTATTAGTTGAGGTTCAATCAGAAGAGGGTTTGGTATCATGATTCAGCTCAGTTAATACTGATCATCATTTTTGGCTCTCACCTGCTTTCTCTCACATGATTTTTGAAAGAGGAAAATTCAACTAAACCCTGATATTATGTCAATAGATTGCTGGTGATATTGTTCACAGGATGCCATTTGTCAATAAGCAGAGACTATCACACTATAACGCAACTGTTGTCACTTATGGCTGCATATTAACATCACCTTGGGTGAGATGGGGAAATTGGTTCAAGATGGCAGAGTAGAAGGACATGAGCTCATTCCCTCTTGCAAGAGCACCAAAATCACAACTAAATGCTGAACAATCATCGACAGGAAGACACTGGAACTCACCAAAAATGATACCCTACATCCAAAGACAAAGGAGAAGCCCCAATGAGAAGGCAGGAGGGGCACAATCACAATAAAATCAAATCCCATAACCGCTGGGTGGGTGACTCACAAACTGGAGAACAATTATACCACAGAAATCTACCCACTGGAGTGAAGGTACTGAGCCCCACCGTCAGGCTTCCCAACCTGGGGGTAGGCAACGGGAGGAGGAATTCCCAGAGAATCAGACTTTGAAGCCTAGTGGGATTTGATTGCAGGACTTCGACAGAACTGGAGGAAAAATAGACTCCACTCTTAGATGGCACACAGAAAGTAGTGTGCACATCAGGACCCAGCAGGAAGGAGCAGTGGCCCCATAGGAGACTGAACCAGACCTACCTACTAGTGTTGGAGGGTCTCCTGAAGAGGTGGGGTGTAGCTGTGGCTCACCGAGGGGACAAGGACACTGGCAGCAGAAGTTCTGGGAAGTACTCCTTGGCATGAGCCCTCCCAGACACCACCATTAGCCCCACCAAAGGGCCTGTAGCCCCCAGAGCAGGGTTGCCTCAGGCCAAACAACCAACAGGGAGGGAACTCAGCCTCACCCATCAGCAGACAAGTGGATTAAAGTTTTACTGAGCTCTCCCCACCAGAGCAACACCCAGCTCTACCTACCACCAGTCCCTCCCATCTGGAAACTTGTACAAGCCTCTTAGATAGCCTCATCCACCAGAGGGCAGACAGCAGAAGCAAGAAGAACTACAGTCCTGCAGCCTGTGGAACGAAGACCACATTCAAAGAAAGACAGACAAAATGAAAAGGCAGAGGACTATGTACCAGATGAAGGAACAAGATAAAACCCCAGAAAAACAACTAAATGAAGTGGAGAGAGGCAATCTTCCAGAAAAAGAATTTAGAATAATGATAGTGAAGATGATCCAGGACCTTAGATAAAGAAAGGAGGCAAGGATGGAGAAGATGAAAGAAATGCTTAACAAACACCTAGAAAAATTAAAGAACAAACACCTGGAAGAATTAAAGAACAGAGATGAACAATACAATACCTGAAATGAAAACTACACTAGAAGGAATCAATAGTAGAATAACTGAAGCAGAAGAACGGATAAGTGACCTGGAAGACAGAATGGTGGAATTCACTGCTGTGGAACAGAATAAAGAAAAAAGAATGAAAAGAAATGAAGAGAGGGCTTCCCTGGTGGCACAGTGGTTGAGAGTCCACCTGCTGATGCAGGGGACATGGGTTCATGCCCCGGTCCGGGAGGATCCCACATGCTGCGGAGCGGCTGGGCCTGTGAGCCATGGCCACTGGGCCTGCACGCCCGAAGCCTGTGCTCCGCAACGGGAGAAGCCACAACACTGAGAGGCCTGCGTACCGCAAAAAAAAAAAAAAAAAAAAAAGAAAGAAATGAAGAGAGCCTAAGAGACCTCTGGGACAACATTAAATGCAACAACATTCGCATTATACAGGTCCCAGAAGGAGAAGAGAGAGAGAAGGGACCCGAGAAAATATTTGAAGAGATTATAGTCGAAAACTTTCCTAAGATGGGAAAGGAAATAGCCACCCAAGTCCAGGAAGCAGAGAGTCCCATACAGGATAAACCCAAGGAGAAACACACCGAGACTCACAGTAATCAAATTGGCAAAAATTAAAGACAAAGAAAAATTATTGAAAGCAGCAAGGGAAAAACGACAAATAACATACAAGGGAACTCCCATAAGGTTAACAGCTGAATCCTCAGCAGAAACTCTGCAAGCCAGAAGGGAGTGGCATGATATACTTAAAGTGATGAAAGGGAAGAAACTACAACTAAGATTACTCTACCTAGCAAGGATCTCATTCAGATTTGATGGAGAAATCAAAAGCTTTACAGACAAGCAAAAGCTAAGAGAATTCAGCACCACCAAACCAGCTCTACAACAAATGCTAAAGGAACTTCCCTAAGTGAGAAACACAAGAGAAGAAAAGGACCTACAAAAACAAACCCAAAACTATTAAGAAAATGGTAATAAGAGCATACATATCGATAATTATGTTAAACGTGAATGGATTAAATGCTCCAACCAAAAGACACAGGTTCACTGAATGGATACAAAAACAAGACCCATATATATGCTGTCTACAAGAGACCCACTTCAGACCTAGGGACACATACAGACAAAGTGAGGGGATGGAAAAAGATATTCCATGCAAATGGAAATCAAAACAAAGCTGGAGTAGCAATACTCATATCAGATAAAATAGACTTTAAAATAAAGAATGTGGGACCTCCCTGTGGCACAGTGGTTGGGAATCCACCTGCCAATGCAGGGGACATGGAATCGAACCCTGGTCGTGGAAGATCCCACATGCTGCAGAGCAACAAAGCCCATGCGCCACAACTACTGAGCCTGCACTCTAGAGCCCATGAGCCACAACTACAGAGCCCATGTGAAACAACTACTGAAGCCTTTGTGCCTAGAGCCCGTGCTCCACAACAAGAAGCCACTGCAATGAAAAGCCCGTGCACCACAATGAAGAGTATCCCCCGCTTGCTGGAACTAGAGAAAGCCCTCATGCAGCAAAGCCACAATGCAGCCAAAAATAAAATTTAAAAAAATAAATTAATTAAAAAATAAAATAATGTTACAAGAGACAAGGAAAGACATTACATAATGATAAAGGGATCAATCCAAGATGAAGATATAACAATTATAAATATATATGCACCCAACATAGGAGCACCTCAATACATAAGGCAAATGCTAACAGCTATAAAAGAGGAAATGGACAGTAACGCAATAATAGTGGGAGATGTTAACACCTCACTTACACCAACGGGCAGATCATCCAAGCAGAAAATTAATAAGGAAGCACAAGCTTTAAATGGCACAATAGACCAGATAGATTCAATTAATATTTATAGGACATTCCATCCAAAAACAGCAGATTACACTTTCTTCTCAAGTGCACAGGGAACATTCTCCAGCATAGATCACATCCTGGGTCACAAATCAAGCCTCAGTAAATTTAAGAAAATTGAAATCATATCAAGCATCTTTTCCAACCACAACACTATGAGATTAGAAATAAATTACAGGGAAAAAAACACAAACACATGGAGGCTAAACAATACGTTACTAAATAACCAAGAGATCACTGAAGAAATCAAAGAGGAAATCAAAAAATACCCAGAGACAAATGACAGCAAGAACACAATGATCCAAAACCTATGGGATACAGCAAAAGCAGTTCTAAGAGGGAAGTTTATAGCAATACAATCCTAACTCAAGAAACAAAAAAAATCTCAAATAAACAATCTAACCTTACACCTAAAGGAACTAGAGAAAGAACAAACAAAACCCAAAGTTAGTAGAAGGAAAGAAATCATAAAGATGAGAGCAGAAATAAATGAAATAGAAACAAAGAAAACAAAAACAAAGATCAATAAAACTAAAAGCTGGTACTTTGCGAAGATAAACAAAATTGATAAACCATTAGCCAGACTCATCAAGAAAAGAGGGAGAGGACTCAAGTTAATAAATTTAGAAATGAAAAAGGAAAAGTTACAGTGGACACTGTAGAAATACAGAGCATAGTAAAAGACTACTACAAGCAACACTATGCCAATAAAATGGACAACCTGGAAGAAAAGGACAAATTCTTAGAAAGGCATATCTTTCCAAGACTGATCCATGAAGAAATAGAAAATATGGACAGACCAATCACAAGTAATGAAATTAAAACTGTGGTTAAAAAAATCTTCCAACAAACAATAGTCCAGGACCAGATGGCTTCACAGGTGAATTCTATCAAACATTTAGAGAAGAGCTAACACCCATCCTTCTCAAACTCTTCCAAAAAATAGCAGAGGAAGAAACATTCCCAAACTTATTCTATGAGGCCACCATCACCCTGATACCAAAACCAGACAGAGATATTACAAAAAAAGAAAATTAAAGACCAATATTACTGATGAATATAGATGCAAAAATCCTCAACAAAATACTAGCAAACAGAATCCAAAACACTTTAAAAGGATCATAAACCATGATCAAGTGGGATTTATACCAGGAATGCAAGGATTCTTCAATATATGCAAATCAATCAATGTGATACACCATATTAACAAACTGAAGAAGAAAAACCATACGATCATCTCAATAGATGCAGAAAAAGCTTTTGAAAAAATTCAACACCCATTTATGATAAAAACTCTGCAGAAAGTGGGCATAGAGGGAACCTACCTCAATATAATAAAGGCCATATATGACAATCCCACAGCTAACATCATTCTCAATGGTGAAAAACAGAAACCATTTCCTCTAACATCAGGAGCAAGACAAGGATGTCCACTCTCACCACTATTATTCAACATAGTTTTGGAAGTCCTAGCCACGGCAATCAGAGAAGACAAAGAAATTAAAGGAATACAAACAGGAAAAGAAGAAGTAAAGCTGTCACTGTTTGCAGATGACATGATACTATACATAGAGAATCCTAAAGGTGCCATTAGAAAATTACTAGAGCTAATTGATGAATTTGGTAAAGATGCAGGATACAAAATTAATACACAGAAATCTCTTGCATGCCTATACACTAACAACAAAAAGTCAGAAAGAGAAATTAAGGAAACAATCCCACTCACCAGTGCAACAAAAAGAATAAAATACCTAGGAATAAACCTACCTAAGGAGGTAAAAGACCTGTACTCAGAAAACTATAAGACACTGATGAAAGAAATCAAAGATGCCACAAACAGATGGAGAGATATACCATGTCCTTGGATTGGAAGAATCAACATTGTGAAAATGAGTATACTACCCAAAGCAATCTACAGATTCAATGCAATCCCTATCAACTACCAATGGCATTTTTTACAGAACTAGAACAAAAAAATCTTAAAATTTATATGGAGACACAAAAGACCCTGAATAGCTAAAGCAACCTTGAGGGAAAAAAATGGAGCTGGAGGAACCAGACTCCCGGACTTCAGACTATACTACAAAGCTACAGTAATCAAGGCAGTATGGTACTGGCACAAAAACGGAAACATAGATCAGGGGAACAGGATAGAAAGTCCAGAGATAAACCCATGCACCTATGGTCAACTAATCTATGACAAAGGAGGCAAGGATATACAATGGAGAAAAGACAGTCTCTTCAATAAATGATGCTGGGAAAGCCTGACAGCTACATGTAAAAGAATGAAATTAGAGCACTCCCTAACACCATACACAAAATAAACTCAAAATGGATTAGAGACCTAAATGTAAGACTGGATACTATAAAACTCTTAGAGGAAAATATAGGAAGAGCACTCTTTGACATAAATCACAGCAAGATCTTTTTTGACCCACCTCCTAGAGTAATGGAAATAAAAACAATAAACAAATGGGACCTAATGAAACTTCAAATCTTTTGCCCAGCAAAGGAAACTATAAATAAGATGAAAAGACAACCCTCAGAATGGGAGAAAATAGTTGCAAACGAATCAATGGAAAAAGGATTAATCTCCAAAATATAGAAACAGCTCATGCAGCTCAGTATTAAAAAAACAAACAACCCAATCCAAAAATGGGCAGAAGACCTAAATAGACATTTCTCCAAAGAAGACATACAGATGGCCAAGAGGCACATGAAAAGCTGCTCAACATCACTAATTATTAGAGAAATGCAAATCAAAACTAATTCACACTGGTTAGAATGGGCATCATCAGAAAATCTACAAACAACAAATGCTGGAGAGGGTGTGGAGAAAAGGGAACCCTCTTGCACTATTGGTGGGAATGTAAATTGATACAGCCACTATGGAGAACAGTATGGAGGTTCCTTCAAAAAGTAAAAATAGAATTACCATATGACCCAGCAATCCCACTACTGGGCACCTACCCAGCGAAAACCATAATTCAGAAAGACACATGGGGCTTCCCTGGTGGCGCAGGGGTTAAGAATCCACCTGCCAATGCAGGGGACACAGGTTCAAGCCCTGGTCCCGGATGATCCCACATGCCACAGAGCAACTAAGCCCGTGCACCACAACTACTGAGCCTGCACTCTAGAGCCCGTGAGCTGCAACTACTGAGCCTGCATGCCGCAACTACTGAAGCCCGTGTGCCTAGAGCCCATGCGCCACAACAAGAGAAGACACAGCAATGAGAAGCCCACGCACCACAACGAAGAGTAGCCCCTGCTCTCTGCAACTAAAGAAAGCCCACATACAGCAACGGAGACCCAGTGTAGCCAAAAATAAACAAATAAAAATAAATAAATAAATTTATAAAAAACAAACAAAAAGACACATGCACCCCAATGTTCATTGCAGCACTATTTACAATAACCAGGTCATGGAAGCAACCTAAATGCCCATTGACAGATGAATGGATAAAGAAGATGTGGTACATATATAGAATGGACTATTACTCAGCCATAAAAAGGAACGAAATTGGGTCATTTGTAGAGATGTGGATGGACCTAGAGACTGTCATGCAGAGTGTAGTAAGTCAGAAAGAGGAAAATAAATATCGTATGTTATCACATATATGTAGAATCTAGAAAAATGGTACAGACGAACCAGTTTGCAAAGCAGAAACAGAGACACAGATGGAGAGAACAAACGTATGGACACCAAGGGGGAAAGTGGCGGGGGGGGGGAGGGGGTAGGGATGAATTGGGAGATTGGGATTGACATGTATACACTAATATGTATAAAATGGATGACTAATAAGAACGTGCTGTATAAAAAAAAATAAAATTCAATAAATAAATAAATAAAATCACCTTGGGGGCTTCAAAAATCTGGCTGCCCAGGATGCACACAAGACCAATTAAATCAAAATCTCTTGGGGTGGGACCCAGGCATCAGTGTTTTTAAAGTACCTCCAGTGATTACAATATACAGTCAAGGCTGAGAACCCCTGCTATAGCATGATGCTTCCCTTTTCTTCATTGTGAATATGGCTGGGCTTCTGAGAAGATGCATGTATTAGTTGTCTGTGTTGTATGATTGAAAGAGCCTAAGAGGGTCTCTGCTGTCCCTCCTTCTCCATCACATGTTACGTTATCCAAAATGCCGCCGTTGAAGACCAAAAATCTTCCTCTTGAGACATAATAAAAAAGCCGTCAGGAGCAGAAAACAGTGACTATTGAGTTTTAGAAGGATTTTCTGTCTTCAAGAGGCCTTAATTCAACAGTTTGGAAAGGCTTACCTACCCTTATTTGCGTCTGTCCCATAAAATGAAAGATGACATAAGGAGAAGCACTGTAAATTACAAAGTGTTACCATGGCAGGCCTAATACCTAAAGTAAAGGTGCTTTTATAAGTGGGTTGAATCAGACCAAGGCCCCAAGACAATTAGGCCCTTGGGGTTGAGAGAGCTAAGAGGAAGAGGATTGGTACTGCATAGGAAGACAAGAGGGGAACAACCAAAAGCCTCACCTATGTCACAAGGGTTATTAAAATGTGAGACTTGGCAATGGGGTCAGGCCATAAACATAATCTAAAAGATCAAGCTGCTTTTCCAGAGGAGTTTGTATGGCCAATTATTCCCAGGTGGCCTGTTAGAGAGTGCAAAACTAGGTTTATATTCACTTCTTCAATAACATTAGAATGAGTGGAACTGGAATAGAAAGGGGAGGGCTCCCCAGAATTCATCTCTTGAAGCAAATTGAACTCATATTGACTTGTCTGAATCATAAGATATGGCAAGGGATGGTTTTCCACTCTTTGCCTCTCAAATTCAGTAAGGTTTGAGTAGTGATTGTAGCCAGCGAGTTCTGCTTATCACCTTACAGATGACAGCACTGAGATGGTCACGGTGCCTTAGAAAGCCATCCCCAAACTACCTTCCCCAACAGTGGTCAAGGTGCCTGAATCTTGCACCTTCCTTCAAGTATTGAAAACTGGTTGGTATACTAAAGAAGTTCTTGTTAACTGACATAGGTAACACCTTAGGCTAGGAATTCCCAGCCAGAAAACAATAACCTGGCTTCATTTTCTAGATCTCTAAGATGGTTGCCTCAGCCATGCCCCACTATTTTCCACTTTCTAGGTTCTCACACTTCCCTTCCTCTCTCTCTCCTTCCCCTTTATCTGTCTCTCTCTTTCACACTGACACACACAACTGTTGGAAACCCTTGGTTTAAGCGTTATCAGCGAAGACCTTGCCAGTGATCACTTGACAGCTAGCTGAGAGCAAGATAGGTATTAGGGAGGAGGGGGCAGATACTATGAAAGAAAAACTATTTAGGGAATGGAACTAAGTAACGTTGACTATATCCTGGGCCATTGATTTTTCCAGTGGAAGAGACAGGTTAGGAATCAAGGGTTGCATACACAAATAAAGATCAGTTAGGGAGCCATGTATAACCTTTGGCTTCAAGAACAAAAGTCTTTTAATTGAATTTCTTGTGTGTGTGTGTGTGTGTGTTGAAGGGTGGGGGAGGTCACCTGAAGTGTATCGTGTGATTGAGCTATTCCATACCTCTTTACCCAAGAGGCAATAATCAGATCTCAAGAATACCACTGAGTTGTCTGCGCGATTAAACTAAAGGAAAATTCCATTTTTATCATTTCTGAATGATAAAGCTCAACATTCCTAAAATAGTTAGCTTAAAGGAGCAAAAGACTAAACCTTTCTCAAATTCATAAAGCAAATAAAATTAGAAACATATACAGTATCATTTGAGCATTTTGATGGATTTGAAGCTATGCAAGATATAATCCAGGAAGAGGTAAAAAACAAAAGTTGGACTTTAAAATATTTCATTTTTATGGAAATCTTGCTGATAATATTAGAACAGACGTGTCATAAAATATGGTGCATTCATCTTTAAAATAGAACAGAAAAATATATAGAATCCAAGTAAACAGTGACCATTTGGGAATATTGGTAGTTTGAAGGAATGGAAAGTAATAGCATAAATATTTTTGGTGCTGGAACAAGAAGTAGGGAGAAGACCAACTTCGTATCTAGCCCCGAAGAATTCATCTGCTTTCATTGGTTTTATCAGGAATGTTGGTTAGTAAGCGTGCTGAGAGTGAGGATTTAGAGAAAAAATGTGCTGTGTCCATAGAGAGTAAAATGCTGAGTGGGTTTGATTCAAAATTCACCACAGGCCAGGAAAAAGATTTTGCAAAACTCTGGTCCCTGTTGCTCACACACGGCCTAGGCTGTGTGTAAGCCTCACATTCAGTAGCTGCATTTGGTTTTCAAAGAACAGGGTCATTTTCTCAGCCTACACTTCTCATTAAGTTCCAAACACTTCCCTGGGATATGAAACCTCCCCTTTCTCTTTCACCACTCCTAGTAAAGCTGGCTTGTTCAGACAATACTGAAAGGGGCTGCTCTTTGGTGCTCAAACAGGATGCTCCATTGATATATATTGCTGGGACAGCCCATAAGCGTTCGCCTGTTGGTGTCTCATACAAATGTCAACTGTTTCGACCCAGACTGAATTAAATGTTATATATAAAAACTGTGTGATGTTTTCAGCGTTCACTCAAGAAGAATTTATTGAATGTAGTCTGTGAAAGGTACTAGGCTAAGCCCTGGAACAGGAAGGGGGGGGAGGAGGGAAAGAGGAGAGGCTAGAGGAAGAATTGGAGAGATAAAAAGATGAACAAGCTGTAGCATCTGCCTTTAATAATAATAGCTAATATTTATTGTGTAGTTATTCTTGCCAGGCAGTGTGCTAATGGCTTAACATGAATTAGATAATTGAAAATTTACAACAGTACTGTATACCCCCCCCCTTTCATAGATGAGGAAACTGAGGCTCAAAGAGGTTAAGCCCAAATTCACACAGCTAGTGATGGAATTAAGGCTTGAGCCTGGTCTATTTGACTCCAAACCCAGAGTGTGTAACCACTATGCTCTAGTGCCTTCAAGGACTTAGCACCTGGTAAGAGGAAGAAGCAAACACAATGCCTCTAATAAAAGGCACGATATGATAAGTGCCACAAAAGATTAAGGAAACTGCTATGGGAGTACAGAGTCAGGAGTAATTGATTTCTGGGAAGGACTGAACTGGGCCTTAAATAAAAATTAGGATTTTGGTAGGTGGAGATAAGGGTAAGGGTGTTTCAGGTAAAGGAGTTAAATCGCAGAATGACAAGTACAGTGTAACTGGAGCATTACATGCATCACAGAATAAAGGGTCACAATTAAAAGGCTGTAAAGATCGGCACCCCCATTGTCATGTACCTTGAATACCAAGTCAAGAGGTCAGAATTTTATTATTTCTATAGCAGGCAATGGAAAGTCAATAACGGTTTTTGCACAGGCAAGGGATATGATCAGATATGTGATTTGGAAAGAGAGTTTTGGTGGCAGATTTAATAATGGAAGGGGTTTCAAATGAATTAGAGGCCAAAGACCAGTTGTGTGACTAGAGATATTAACTAGGTGAGGGATGGGTAAGAGTCAGAGCCAGGGTGTTTTCATGGGGAATGAGGTAGAAGCAGCTAACATGAAAAACAGCTAGTAATCTTGGGAATTGGTAACTGAGTATGAGGGAGAGGGATAATTTAAAGAGGATACTAATATTTCCAGCTTGACTGACTAGGTAGCTTGCTGTATCCCTGGCTAAGACAGGAGGCACAGGACAGAATAAATTTGGAGGGGCGAGGAGACCATGAGTTAGGTGATTCATATGGGGCTATAGGAAGCTCAGGGGAAAGGCACGAATATAGATTTGAGAGTCACCCAGAGAGAGAATAGAGTCCAAAGAGAGGATGAGACTACCTGGAGAGAATGTTGTTAAAAAAGACAATAATTTCTGTTTCTGACAATAGGATAAGTGTGTAGAGAAATCCCTCCCAATAAAGAAATACTTAGAACAGTGCCTGACACAGCAAGCACAATGCGGGGGAGAGGGGAACCTGGCTTAAGAAGCTGGAAAAAATATTTTAAGTGTTGTTTTTTAAAGTGAAGCTGACCTGCAGTTAAGTAAAGGAAAGAATCCAGCCTGATTTTCTAGAGGTAATCAAGCCAGAGTTTGTCTTCGGAGTATCTGCTTATCCCTGGTGGCCTAGAGTTGGTATTAAAGGACTGTGTGGTAGGACTAGAGACAGGAGATAAAGACTGAGACCCAAGCAAGGTAGTCAGGCTGGCTGGAGACCCTCATAAAGCTAAAATCCCCTAAGGGTTACTCCATAAGTGAGTGACCTATAAAATACCTCCTTCTCTACATAAAGGTACTTACCTAACCTAGGGAATTGGCGGGGGGGGGGGGTTGGAGAAAAATTATTTCTCCTAAGAATTCCTAATCACATGTCCACACTCAAGCACTTTTGGGAGCAGAATACTATGTCAGTGTCTGCAAAACCACCAAACAGAAACATTAGTTTATAGCAGTCCTTGGTTGATGGTGCCTCTAGGCACCACATTGCAGTGGTAAATAAAAATGTTCTCTGGAAGAATTTTAAAGTAGTCTCAAAAGAATTCCCACAGATAAAATTCCAAAGAGCATGAGCTCACAATGAAAAAAATATCACGAAAGCTACAAAGACACAAGCCATTCTGAGTGGAAGTCTGCAGAAACAGACTCACAAAGACTAAAGTTATAAAAATTATCAGATGCTGAATATAAAATAAGAATGTTTGATATGCTAAAAGAAAAAGGAATTTGAAGATGATTGAGAAATAAACTATGGAAACTGAGCAGAATATTTTTAAAAAAGAACCAAATGGAATTCTGAGAAATAAAAAATATAATAAATTAAGTACAAAATAAAAGCTCCTTTGATGGATTAAACAGAGAGCCAAAGAGAATTTGTGAATTGGAAAACAGGTCAGATGATATCACCCAGTAAGAAGCACAAAGAGGCAAATATATGAAAAAAGTCTGAAGGAGGTTAAGACATTGAAGATGGCATAAGAAAGTTGAAATACATCGTAATGAAGTTTGAGCAGGCAAGAGTAGAATGTTAATAATTTTTGGAGATTAAATAAAAATGAAAGAGAAAAAAGAACAGTATCTTGAAGAACTGAAAGGGCAGTTGGAGGCAAGAGAAATCAGTAAAGAAAACTGGGGGCTTCCCTGGTGGCGCAGTGGTTGAGAGTACGCCTGCTGATGCAGGGGACACGGGTTCGTGCCCTGGTCCAGGAAGATCCCACATGCCGCGGAGCGGCTGGGCCCGTGAGCCATGGCCGCTGAGCCTGCGCGTCCGGAGCCTGTGCTCCGCAACGGGAGAGGCCACAGCAGTGAGAGGCCCGCGTGCCAAAAAAAAAAAAAAAAAAATCCCTTTAAATACAGATTGTCAGTTCTGTCTCCCTACTTATCTACGTCATTTGGGGGCATGTAATATTCAAGAAAATTCCAGTATCTGGTATGAGCATGAATGGCACACCTTTAAATAATATCCAACAACCTGTTCTCAGAGTCTGGGTCAAATAGTGCTTTTTCTCCTTCCCATTATCCCTGCCCTCAGCTCAGTTCAGGATCTCATCACATTCTCCTGGGCTTTTCATAGTCTCCATATTTCAGCTCTGATCATTATATTCCCAGCTCAAACCCTCATTCATCTTAATACAACCCTGTTCATAACACTGACTACATAGCGGAGACATTCAATAAATAAGAGTTGAAATGAAAGAATGTTTGATATAAAGTTAAACAGAAGTATATCCCCATTGTCATGAGAATAATTTTATTTTCCAAATCAAGTAAAGAATATGTTATTTAAAGGCATATTTTATCTATTGGGTTGCTTGTATTTTGCCCAAACTTCATTCCAAAAACTACTGTAGTCAGTGGTTAAATGTGTGTGTCTACATATATCCGTGTAAGGAGAAGTTATGTTCTTATTGCAAGTTTATATTTAATTCAACAAGGACTTACTAAATGTCTACTATGTGTGTTTCTGCTATTTATTGCAGAAAATTCAAAGAAATGTATGACACGAATATGAGCATGAATACCTATCACACAGAACTGTGTGTGTATATATATATATGTATATATATATACACACATACATACATACATATATATTCCACAAGACATCCAGATAAAGTGCGCCAGAGATGGGTCAAAAGAGGGAAATAGCACATCTATATTGGGAGGGGATAAAATAAAATCCCTAAAAGTGGCTGTTGTTTGCACCGAGTCTTCAATGATGAATAAGATTTGGTAAGCAGAGATTACCAAAGGGAAAAGACGGTGAGAAGGAAGGGAGACATCTCAAGCATGGATACAGCTAAGGAGAAGAGAACAGAACTTGTTGAGGTGGATCAGTTCAGCATTGCATTAATCTGTGAGTAAAAAAAAAATTTGATCACAGTGGCTGAAACACATGAGGGTTTATTTGTCTCATGTAACGAGAAGTCCAAAGGTAGGTGGTTGCTGGTGTTGGTTTAGAGGCTCAAGAATGTCAGGGCTGTTTGTAATTCTCTTGACCTTTCCCTCATGGTCCCAGGATGTCTGCCAGAACTTTAAGCATCACAGTCAAATACCAGGCAGTGGGTAGAAGGGAGCGTCAAAGGCAAAAAGGGCTTCCCAGAAGCCCCACCCCATGATTTCTGCTTGTATCTCACTGTCCACCTCTACTTGCTAGACACTAGGAAGCACAGATATTTTCAGCTGGGCACATTAATACAGTGAGAGGCAGGGGAGAACATATATTGAGTAGGCAGTTAGCAGTCTCTGGAACAAAACGGAAGTCAAGTTTGGCTTGAGCATAAAAAGTGGAGATACCATTTCTTAACTATGAACCAACTGATTTAGGAAGAAGGAATGTATATATATTTTTGTGCCTGGCATCAGTTTTGCATTTCAGTAGTTTTCCACTTACTTGCCTGTAAAGAAATCAATGATAAGGGTGTAAGGTGCTACAGGAGAACAGAGGAGGAACACCTTTAGTTGCTCAGGGAAGAACGAGCTAATAAGCCTGGTAGATGGATATGGTCTAAGGCTGGTGGGTGAAGGGTAGCCTGGGCAAGGGCCCAGAGGTAAAAAGATGGAGAGTTCTGGGAACTGCAAGCATTTCATGCTAGCTGGTGCAGAGTATAATACAGATATGATGAGAAAAGAGGATGGAGAGATAGGTAGGAGCCAGGTCATGAAAACTTATAAGCCATGGGAAGGGATTTGGACTATGTCACTAGCTTTTACCAAAAATATTTTCTCAACTACTTGCCTAATCTCTGCTGTCTTTCCTGATAAATTTCATAAGGGCAACTTGTTTGTGACTGTATTCCTCGAGCCTAGCATTGTGCCTGGCCCCTGAGGCTTACCCAATCAATCTACATTCTTCATGCAAGGAAATGTGAAAACCACCGGACTCAATCTCAAGTGAAACCTTTGTCACTGCAACTTTCTATCCTTTAAGTTGAGCTCCCTTAAACCACACATGTAGGTGACCCCCTGTGTTGGTCCAGGTCATTCAAGAAGGAGATAAAAAGATAGAAGTAAAAGCACAAGAAATTTACTAGGGGCAACCCCAGTGATTAAAAAAATGGGAAGGGAACAAGGAAAGCCTGGGAGAGCCACCAGTATGCACTGCAATGAAATGCAAGTCTGACCCTGAGTGAAGGAGAGAGAAGGGAGGGAGGGAGGGAGGGAAGGAAGGAAGGAGGGAAGGAAGGAAGGAGGGAAGGAAGGAAGGAAGGAAGTTAGTCAAAGGGAAGTGTCTTAGCCTGGGTGCAGTTCTAAGGAAATTTTAGCATCACCATCAGGTAGTCCTTAAGACAAAGTCAGCAGCCAAAGGAGTCCAGTGTCACGGAAAACAGTATGTAGTTTCCCCAAAACTAAAAATAGAGCTACCATTTGATCCAAAGATACATGCACCCCAATGTTCATAGCAGCACTATTTACAATAGCCAAGACAAGGAAACAACCCAAGTGCCCATGAAAAGATGGTTGGATTAAGAAGATGTGGTATATAGGGCTTCCCTGGTGGCGCAATGGTTGAGAATCTGCCTGCTAATGCAGGGGACACAGGTTTGAGCCCTGGTCTGGGAAGATCCCACATGCCACAGAGCAACTAGGCCCGTGAGCCACAACTACTGAGCCTGCACGTCTGGAGCCTGTGCTCCGCGACAAGAGAGGCCGTGATAGTGAGAAGCCCGTGCACCACGATGAAGAGTGGCCCCCGCTTGCCACAACTAGAGAAAGCTTTCGCACAGAAACGAAGACCGAACACAGCAAAAATTAATTAATTAATTAACTCCTACCCCCCCAACATCTAAAAAAAAAAAGATCCTTTTTTTAAAAAAAAAAGATGTGGTATATAGATACAGTGGAGTGTTACTCAGCCTTAAAAAAGAATGAAATAATGTCATTTGCAGCAACATGGATGGACCTAGAGATTGTCATACTGAGTGAAGTAAGCCAGACAGAGAAAGAGAAATATCGTATGATATCGCTTATATGCGGAATCTAAAAAATAATACAAATGAATCTACGTACAAAATGGAAACAGAGTCAGACATAGAAAACAAACTCATGGTTACCAAAGGGGACAGAAATTGGGGAGGGATAAATTAGGAGTATGGGATTAACAGATACAAACTACTATACATCAAATAGATAAGCAACAAGGATTTACTGTATAGCGCAGGGAATTATAGCCATTATCTTGTAATAACCTATAATGGAATACGATCTGCCAAAAAAAAAAACCCCAAAACCTGAATCACTATGCTGTACACCTGAAAGTAACACAGTAATGTGAATCAACTATACTTCAATTTAAAAAATGGACTCCAGTGTCTTCCATGAACAGGCCTACCTAGTGTCCCTGCTGGGGTCATCCACTGACCAGGAACAGCCCATAGGAAGTGTGGCCTTGATGCAAATACAGTGACAATTTCAGAGTGTAGCAGCAGCCTGGTCAGTCTCCCAGCTGTCAGAGATCTGAGAGGCACATTCTTATGGCTGACATATGCCTGCCAACCACAGCATTGCCAGCAGGGCTCCTGTTCTGCTTTGTAGCTTCCTCATGTTCTGAGTTACTACCTAGAATATAGGCAGTACACCTGTAGATTATTTTTTACCACTACCCCGTCTCCAAGTTCTACTTTATACCCTTCCTCCATAAACTCAGCCATATTTTTCATCTGGGACTGAGGTCTGCTTTGCTCTCCAAGTCCTTTTATGGATTAGGAATCTGGCTCTGAATCAGAGCCCTCATGGCTAACTCCCCCGTCCCAATGGGCCAATGTCTTTTACCCCGGCTATCCACATGCCTATTGCCTGCCCCCACCATAGGATATTTTTAAGGGTAAAATTCTATCTTTTTAGCTTATCACAACCTCCTGGCCTTCTGGAACCGCAACAGATCAACATAGATGTCTTGCTAGCCATCTGTGCTGCTCAAGTGCTACATACCTATGTGCATCCATGATCACCATGCTCTAGAGTTAACTTAGGAGGTTTCATAACTTACCTAAACCACACAAGAAATAAATGGCAAGGCTGGAGTTTAAACCAGATCAATCTGATTTCTAAGGTGTCCTTTCTAAACCACTGTATGATACTGCATCTCCTTCACAAAACAGGGCATACTGTATTACGACCAGCTGTTTACTTGTCCATCCACCCCGGCCCTCAAGATGAGAGTTCCTCAGGATAGAAAGCCCAGAGATAAACCCACGCACATATGGTCACCTTATCTTTGATAAAGGAGGCAGGAATGTACAGTGGAGAAAGGACAGCCTCTTCAATAAGTGGTGCTGGGAAAACTGGACAGGTACATGTAAAAGTATGAGATTAGATCACTCCCTAACACCATACACAAAAATAAGCTCAAAATGGATTAAAGACCTAAATGTAAGGCCAGAAACTATCAAACTCTTAGAGGAAAACATAGGCAGAACACTCTATGACATAAATCACAGCAAGATCCTTTTTGACCCACCTCCCAGAGAAATGGAAATAAAAACAAAAATAAACAAATGGGACCTAATGAAACTTCAAAGCTTTTGCACAGCAAAGGAGACCATACACAAAATGAAAAGACAACCCTCAGAATGGGAGCAAATATTTGCAAATGAAGCAACTGACAAAGGATTAATTTCCAAAATTTACAAGCAGCTCATGCAGCTCAATAACAAAAAAACAAACAACCCAATCCAAAAATGGGCAGAAGACCTAAATAGACATTTCTCCAAAGAAGATATACAGACTGCCAACAAACACATGAAAGAATGCTCAACATCATTAATCATTAGAGAAATGCAAATCAAAACTACAATGAGATATCATCTCACACCGGTCAGAATGGCCATCATCAAAAGATCTAGAAACAATAAATGCTGGAGAGGGTGTGGAGAAAAGGGAACCCTCTTGCACTGTTGGTGGGAATGTAAATTGATACAGCCACTATGGAGAACAGTATGGAGGTTCCTTAAAAAACTACAAATAGAACTACCATATGACCCAGCAATCCCACTACTGGGCATATACCCTGAGAAAGCCATAATTCAAAAAGAGTCATGCACCAAAATGTTCATTGCAGCTCTATTTACAATAGCCAGGAGATGGTAGCCACCTAAGTGTCCATCGACAGATGAATGGATAAGGAAGATGTGGCACATATATACAATGGAATATTACTCAGCCATAAAAAGAAATGAAATTGTGCTATTTGTAATGAGGTGGATAGACCTAGAGTCTGTCATACAGAGTGAAGTAAGTCAGAAAGAGAAAGACACATACCATATGCTAACACATATATATGGAATTTAAGAAAAAAATGTCATGAAGAACCTAGGGGTAAGACAGGAATAAAGACACAGACCTACTAGAGAACGGACTTGAGGATATGGGGAGGGGGAAGGGTGAGCTGTGACAAAGTGAGAGAGAGGCATGGACATATATACACTACCAAACGTAAGGTAGATAGCTAGTGGGAAGCAGCCGCATAGCACAGGAAGATCAGCTCGGTGCTTTGTGACCGCCTGGAGGGGTTGGATAGGGAGGGTGGGAGGGAGGGAGATGCAAGAGGGAAGAGATATGGGAACATATGTATAACTGATTCACTTTGTTATAAAGCAGAAACTAACACACCATTGTAAAGCAATTATACCCCAATAAAGAGGTTTAAAAATAAATAAATAAATAAATAAATATGAGAGCTTCTGAGGCTGGGGCCAAGGCACTGATATCTAGAAGGCATTTAAGAAGTGTTTCTGGAATAAAGGCATAAAGGGAGGAAATACACAAACAGCTCGTAAAACTCAATATGAAAATCAAACCCAATCAAAAATTGGGCAGAAGACCTAAATAGACATTTTTCTAAAGAAGACATACAGATGTCCAACGGGCACATGAAAGGATGCTCAACATTGCTATTAGAGAAATGCAAATCAAAACCACAGTGAGGTATCACCTCACACCAGTCAGAATGGCCATCATCAAAAATTTACAAATAACAAACGTTGGCAAGGATGTGGAGAAAAGGGAATCCTTGTACACTGATGGTGGGAATGTAAATTGCTGCAGCCACTATGGAAAACAGTATGGAGGTTCCTTAAACTGGAAAATAGAGTTACCATATGATCCAGCAATTCCACTCCTGGGCATATATCCAAAGAAAACAAAAACACTAATTCGAAAAGATACATGCACCCCAATGTTCATAGCAGCACTATTTACAATAGCCAAGACATGGAAGCAACTCAAGTGCCCATCAATAGATGATTGGATTATGAAAATATACATGTATATATGTGACATATATGTCACATGGAATGGACAGTGGACTATTACTCAGCCATAAAAAGTGAAATATTGCCATTTGCAGCAACATGGATGGACCTAGAGAATATTATGCTTAGTGAAATAAGACACAGAAAGACAAATACTGTATGATATCACTTATACATGGAAGCTAAAAGATAATACAAATGAATCTATATACAAAACAGAAGCAGACTCACAGACATAGAAAACAAACTTATGGTTACCAAAGGGGAAAGGGATGGGAGTAAGGATAAATTAGGAGTGTGGGATTAACAGATACAAACTACTATACGTAATATAGATTAGCAATAAGGATTTACTGTATAGCAAGGGAATTATACTCAATATCTTATAATAACCTATAATGGAATATAATCAGAAAAATAATAACTGAATCACTATGCTTACACCTGAAACTAACACAATATTGTAACTCAATTATACTTCAGTTAAAAAAAGTAAAGGGAGGAATGAATGAACAAATGAACATTTAACAACCAAGTTGCAGTCATTCCAGTCTGGCCTCCAATTCTTCGGTTTCTGAGGGCTTTGCAGGTCTAAGAGGTTCTAATCCTATGAATCCATATGTCTTCCAACGCAACCACAAAGTAATGACACCAGAGCTACCAGGATAGCACTTTCTATTTACTCCAAACCCCATACTAGCTGATCCGATAAAGAATTTGAATAGTTGAAGCTCTGGAAATGTAAGAAATATGATGCTTTCTGCCTAACAAGGAAGAAAAAGTCAAACAAGGGGAATTTTCAGATATATTTCATCTTGGTGAGTTGGGGGTTGCACAAGGGGCCAGCATGGTCATACTGCCTGGAGGCAGCTTGCAGTGTCTCCAGACAGAAAAGGAAATGACAACAGCTTTTGACGAGAATAGAAGGACAAATAAAGATCTTATTGAGAAGCAGGTAAATTGGCTGGGCTCAGGAAGCCTGTAATGACTCAGAGCTGGCAAGGGTCCTGTCTGGCAGCCCACCTCTCCCTTACAGCTGAGCTCAGTGGATTTCACGTTGCTTCCTTACCCTGGACCTTCATGTGCAGCATGGGCTTGGTATTGAGCCTGCACATGAAGGGCCTCTTTGTTCTACCACTTTCTCCTCTACGTAGGCCACGTGGCCTTAGGAAGCATTGATGACCCGACAGCAAAACAAGGCTTCAGTTCTGTGTATTTTTAAAGTTCAAGAAAACAATATTGAAACCAATGCAACACCACGCATATCTAAACCTGCCTTTCTATTTGCACATCACAGCTTTAGTGACAAATAAATCATACTGGGAAGAAGTCTTCAAGATATTAAGGAAGCTCAGAGAGAGAAAAATATTATCGGGTTGGCCAAAAAGTTCGTTCAGGTTTGCCGTGTTACAGAAAAACCCGAACTAACTTTTTGGCCAGCCCAATATTTTGAACTCCCTTGTTTCTACTCCTCATTCTGATAATAAATGGGCATGAAGTTACAGTAAAGACTTAGAAGTAAAGGACATGGTTTCTTTTTTTTTTAATTTTTAAATAAAAGTTTCATGAATCAATATTTAAGAGATACAAACATGACATTTCAGTATACATAGTGAAATGGTTACTACAGTCAAGCTCATTAAGAGAAAATGGTTTCTGAGTCTGATAGCTCTGCATGCAGAGTAACAGCTTCGCTACTTACTAGCTGTGTAACCCTGGGCAAGCCACTTAAACTCTCCAAACCTTAGTCTACTCATGTCTAAAATGGGGTTTGACCAGATATTATGTATTTTGAGTGTCTAGCAGAGTCCTGACACGTAGTAAGCATTTGGAAATGTTTGTTAAAAGAATTAAGGTACTATCACAGAGTCCTCTAGTTCTATGCAAGGCATTAAGACCATGTCAACAATGGACCCCTATTCCTGCTTCAGTGGCATAACCAGGCTTTTTCCCCTCTGTGTTTTGAAGGGCACCAAGGAGAATTGGTTAGTCAACATTCACTACGAGCCAGTGTGCGGGGGAGGGAAAAGGCGAAACAAATACAAAAGAAAGATCCGATGCTGTGTGTCCTCAAGGATGCTTTTAAAGACTCAGAGCTGCAAAGCAAGACATTTTTATTTCTTAGGACAGCTTCTCTGATTCTTTGCCATTATTTCCACTTGTGCTAATACCACAGCCTCTCTTTTCCAGACATGCTCCCCCTAGAGAACACAGCAGTAGACATTTGTGTATTACAAAACTATTCTACTTTAGTGGTAAGAACTTCTTAGGGAATAAACTCTTGTAGTATCTGCAATTATAGGTTCAGAAAAATGGACAAAATAATTGGACTATAATAAGATCTCCTATTTATAGACTACTTATTGTGTCAGGCTCCATGCTAAGTTCTTTACATATATTATTTCATTTATCTTCACATGATCACCACTTTACAGATGACATTTAGACTCAGAGAGGTTATTTCTCTAAGGACATCACATGGCTAGGAAATGGAGCCAAGATTCACATTCATGAAGGTCTGACTTCACTTTTGTGCTCTATTTTTTTTTAGCCTTTATTATTATTTTTTAAATTATTTATTTATTCATTTATTTAATTTTTGGCTGCATTGGGTCTTCGCTGCTACACACAGGTTTTCTCTAGTTGCAGAGAGCGGGGGCTACTCTTTGTTGCGGTGCACGGGCTTCTCATTGCAGCGGCTTCTCTTGTTGGGGAGCACGGGCTCGAGGCTCACGGGCTTCAGTAGTTGTGACACACGGGCTTAGTTGCTCTGCGGCATGTGGGATCTTCCAGGACCAGGGCTCGAACCCGTGTCCCCTGCATTGGCAGGCAGAGTCTTAACCACTGTGCCACCAGGGAAGCCCTAGCCTTTATTATTTATAAAAATGTTGAGACATAAAAAAGTAGATAATATAGTGTAATGAATCAACATGTGTTCATCACCCAGCCTCAACAATTACCAACTCATAGCCAATCTTGTTTCATCCATACCCTACCCAGCCCCTATCCAGCATACACACAGAATTTCATCTTTTCATTTGTAAACATTTCAATATATATCTTCAAAAGAAATAGACTCTTTTTAGAAAAATAACAACACCTATAACAATCATTTCTTAGCACCATCAAATGTCCTGTCCATGTTCATATTTCCCCAATTGTCTCATAATTTTTTTCCCACAGTACGTTATTTGAACCATGATCCAAACAAGGTCTATGTCAGAAACTGGCATTTGGTTAATACATCTCTTAAGTCTCTTTTTTTATCTGTAGGTTTCTCCTCTCTTTTTTTCTTGCCATTTGTAAAAAGAAATTGAAAGCCTCTGCTCTTAACCACATAATGTAGCACTTTATGTCCATTGTTGCAGCTATGCGTTTGGAGGGAATGCCCTTCTCCCAAACATATTTCCTGTATTTAAGTGTGACTCCCTCTTTTCCTGTACAATAGAAGGTAATCAAAAGTTTAAAATGGATCTTAGAATTGTTTCAATATTCATTGGAAACACTGATCAAAAAACCACTTGTTTTGAGACGTCCCCGGTGGTCCAGTGGTTAAGACTCCACGCTCCCAATGTAGGGGGCCCGGGTTCTATCCCTGGTCAGGGAACTAGATCCGCATGCCGCAACTAAAGATCCCGCAAGCCACAAAGAAGATCCCGCATGCCGCAACTAAGACCCAGCACAGCCAAATAAATAAATAAATATTAAAAAGTTTTTTAAAAACCCACTTGTTTTGTAGGTGTTTATTAAATTATATAGCCTGAGGGCAGAAAAGCCAGCTCTCAAAAAATAACTCCTGTCCCACCTCCCACAGGGCTTGAACTACCATCAGTAAAGATGTCCCTTCTCTTCAACAAGTGGTGCTGGGAAAACTGGACAGCCACATGTAAAATAATGAAATTAGAACATTCCCTCATACCATATACAAAAATAAACTCAAAATGGTTTAAAGACCTAAATGTAGGACACGAAACCATAAAACTCCTAGAAGAGGGCGCAGCCAAAACACTCTTTGACATACATTGTAGCAATATTTTCTTGGATCAATTCCCTAAGGCAAAAGAAACAAAAACAAAAATAAACAAATGGGACATAAGTAAACTTGAAAGCTTTTGTACAGCAAAGGAAACAATCAACAAAATGAAAAGATAACCTATGGAATGGGAGGAAATATTTGCAAATGACATGACCAGCAAGGGGTTAATATCTAAAACATACAAACAGCTCATACAACTCAATATCAAAAAACCCAATGAAAAATGGGCAGAAGACTTGAATAGACATTTCTCCAAAGAAGACATATACATGGCTAACAGGTACATGAAAAGATGTTCAACATCACTAATTATTAGAGAAATGCAAATCAAAACCACGATGAGGTATCACCTCACACTGGTCAGAATGGCTATCATCAAAAAGTCTACAAATAATAAATGCTAGAGAGGGTGTGGAGAAAAGGGAACCCTCCTACACTGTTGGTGGGAATGTAAATTGCTGCAGCCACTATGGGAAACAGTATGGAGTTTCCTCAAAAAAAAAAAAAAAACAACTAAAATTAGAGCTTCCATATGATCTAGCAATTCCATTTCTGGGTATATATCCAAAGAAAACAAAAACATTAAATTCGGAAAGATACATGCACCCAATGTTCATAGCAGCACTATTTACAACAGCCTAGACATGGAAGCAACTCAAGGGCCCATCAATAGTCGATTGCATTAAGAAGATGTGGTATATGTGTACACAGTGGAATATTACTCAGCCATAAAAATGAATGAAATACTGCCATTTGCAGCAACGTGGATGGAGCTAGAGAATATTATGTTTGTTGAAATAAGTCAGACAGGGAAAGACAAATACTGTATGATATCACATATGTGGAATCTAAATACAAATGAATGTACATGCAAAGTAGAAACAGACTCACAGACATAGAAACCAAACTTATGGTTACCAAAGGGGAAGACGAAAGGGGAGGGACAAATTAGGAGTATAAGATTAACAGATACAAACTAGTATACATTAAATAGATAAGCAACAAGGATTTACTGTGTAGCACAGGGAATTATAGCCATTATCTTGTAATAACCTATAATGGAATATAATATGCAAAAATACTGAATCACTATGCTGTACACTTGAAACTAACACAGTTCTGTAAATCAACTATACTTCAAAAGAAAATTAAATTTAAAAAATTAAAGCAAAAAATATCAGTAGGATTAGATTACATTGAATGGAGTGATGGGAAATCTTTTCCACAGTCAGGATCCTTCTACTCAAATAATTAAGCATTTGTAGATTTTGTTCATATAAAGAGCTCAAGAAAGTGACAATAAAGAGAAAAGTCATAATGCTAAAAAGAGAGGATACATTTTTTTTAAAAAGTGGTCCCTAAGACCTGGTATCTTTAAACACCATAAGTAACACTCACCAGTCACTAACAGTTTCAAAAGTCAGCCTCTGACAGCTTAAATAAGTGTGTACGGTACAAGGAAGAGAAGAAAACCCTGAGGAGATCTAGCCCAGATACTACCCTGAAGTGAAGTGAAGTGAAGGATACTGTCGGGGGTAAGGGGTGGCAGGGACCATGAGGAAGCAGATACCTCTTCAGGGGATGGAGCCCCCACTGTGGGGGAAAAGACAAGTGATAGGATCTACTTCACAGTTGTGCTGTTGGCTTGTCTTTATTATAAGTCTGGATGATATTAAAAATATTTAAGAAGCGGTATGATATATTGTGGCTAAACTCGAGGGGAGAGCTGGCCAGCAGTGGACAAACACCTTGTTGGCAGGGAAGGCACAACCGAGAAATGCACATTTGTACTATAAGGTGCCAGTCCTGCTGCTCGGGGTACTGTTTCCCATCTAACTGGTGCTATCTCAGCTCTGGTCATCTGGATGCATACAGATGGGAGCCTGCACAAGGGAGCTGGCAGGCACCAGGGCAGCCACATCCCAGAGGAACTCCCCCATGCTGGTGCAACCTGGGGAACCATTGGAAGGGCTCAAGGCAGCAGCTCTTTACCAACCAGTGCATCAGTATTTCAAGCTTTTAACAATTACTGTTGTCTAATCTAAGGCTGCATGAAAGCTCTGTCATAAGCAACATCTCTGCTTTTCTGAAAAAAGATTGGCAGTGCTACGTTCCACAGAAAACTGAGTCTTGGCTTAACCACCAACTTGGGCAAGTCACTCAACCTCTTTGAGCCTCAGTTGCATCCAAAATGGGGAGAAAACTCTTTGTCTACTTCCCAGGCCTTGTGTTAAACATGTATATATATGAAAGCTAAGAAAGTAAATCATAAGAGTTCTCATCACAAGGGAAAATTATTTTTTTTATTTTGTATTTATGAGATGATAGATACGTTATTATGGTAACAATTTCATGATGTGTATACAAGTCAAATAATTATGCTGTACACCTTAAACTTATACAGTGCTGTATGTCAATTATATCAATAAAACTGGAAGAAAAAATGTTTCTAAACAAAAAGAAAAAATAAACAAGAACATGTATGTGCGGGGGTTGCATAACCGATCACACCTTAGACTTGCAAAGTGTTATATCATTAATAATTTATTTTTTTTTTATTATTAAAGCCCTAACTATCACATGGCAACGAATGCACAAAGGGAGCTGATGGGTTTTTAATTTCCCTTTTCTTGGACAAAATATCATGGTAATTAAATCATTCCAGGACAATTTGAGCAAACATGAGGTTAACACGACAACTAGTGCCAGAAGTAAACAAAAGCGCAACGTGGAGAAACGGATATACTTTGAAAAGTCTAACCTGGTCCCAGAGTCTTGCAGTTGATGTTTTCCCACTCCACTGTTTAACTTGAACAGTGTGGCTGAACTTTCCCATTCTGACTAGAGCTTCCTCAGGCCAGAAACAAAGGCAAGTCAGTTCTGAGGCTGAGATTCAAATAAACATATCACGGGACAGCTGCAAACTGGAAAGCAAATGCGACAGCTACCGGAGTAACCAGACTAATAAAGGCCCTCCCCACAAACACCCTAGAGGCCAAGAGTAAGAAAGCCTCTTCCTTTTTGGAAAACAGTTCCTGGTGAACAACTGGAAGGAGGCGGCTCTGTTTATGACTCCCTTTGAACTCCCGTTTTTCCCCTGAGTAGTCACTGATTAAGGAGGAGAGGAATTTTTTAAAAAGCTAAAAGAATGTTGCTGTTGTTTTTTTTTGACAAGGCTGTCACACATAATGATTATTCAAAATGAACAGAGATTTACATTCTTTTCATAAACAAGACCCATTCCCCAAACATTCTTGTTAAAGAACTGGAATCGACTTCCGAGATTTTTAATGGGAGGAGGTGACTGCTATGGGGCTAAGACTGGAGTTAAACAGCGGCTCCCAATTCCCTTCCCTGTCGGCACTATTTCCTTGGATTCTCAGGGGAAGGAGAGCTTGAGATATCAAGAGATGGCCCAGCTGCGGAAATGGAGTTAGTCTGGACTCTGTAGACCGTAATTAGTTTTTTACCCCTACTTAGTAGGGTAAACAAATAAATATCAACCCAACAGGAGACATAGAAGTTGTCCTGTCTTTAAAGCTGTTCAAACGAAGGGATAAAGTCATAGGCACTTGATCAGCTTGGTGAGTTTCATGGTTTTTAGAGCTGGGAAGGGCACTAGGGATCTTATACAACTCTCCTCTTTCACAGATAAGGCAAGGGGAATTGACTTGCCTAAATTTACACAGTGAATGAATGGATTAACTTTTGCTCACCTAAACTACAGCATCCTGGGGATTAGGTGAGCAATGGATTGTCAATGTCCACACTCCCTCTTCTTCCTCAAATGGGCTCTCAAATTCCTCACCATTCACAAATTCTCCTCTACTATAGTTGCCCACACCGCTCACCCGTCCACTATCCAGTCTTTTCTTAATATCTCCAATTACAACTCTGCTACCCTTTCCACCACTGTACTCACGGTCAACTTTTCTAAGAGGAAAGAGTCTTTTGCCCACTGGTGTTGCATGTGTTTTCTTAGGTTCTCCAAAGGTATGTGATTCTTTTTTTTTTTTTTTTTTGGCTGCATTGGGTCTTCGTTGCTGCACGCAGGCTTTCTCTAGTTGTGGCGAGCAGGGGCTACTCTTCGTTGCGGTGCACGGGCTTCTCATTGCGGTGGCTTCTCTTGTTGCGGAACCTGGGCTCTAGCTGCACGGGCTTCAGTAGTTGTGGCTCACGGGCTCTAGAGTGCAGGCTCAGTAGTGGCGCACGGGCTTAGGTTTTCCGCGGCATGTGGGATCTTCCTGGACCAGGGCTTGAACCTGTATTCCCTGCATTGGCAGGTAGATTCTTAACCACTGCACCACCAGTGAAGACCCTGATACGTGATTCTCATATAGTTCCATCAGGCATGGAACCCGGGAGAACCATCCTGGGGCTGGGCCAAAAAGGAAGGGTCAGCAAACTACAACTTGTGGACCAAGTCTGGCCTACTGTGTTTTTATACGGCACACAATCCAAGTATGTTTTCTTTTATTTTTAATTGTGGTTAAAAAAAAAACCATGACATAAAATTTACCATCTTAACCATTTTCAAGTGTGCAGTTCAGTAGTGTTGAGTATATTCACATTGTTGTGCAACAGATGTCCAGAACTTTTTCATCTTGAAAAACTGAACTCTATACCCATTAAACAACTCTCCATTTCCCCTTTCACCCAGCTCCTAGTAACCACCATTCTACTTTGTATGAATTTGACTACTTCATATACCTCATAAGTAGAATCATTAACTGTCCTTTTGTGACTGGCGTATTTCACTTAGCATACTGTCCTCAATTTTCATCCATGTTGTACATGACAGGATTTCCTTCCTTTTAAAAAGGTGAATAATATTCCATTGCATGTATACACCAAACTTTTTATCCATTCATTCATCCATGGACATTTGGGTTGCTTCCACTACTTGGCTATTGTGAATAATGCTGCTATGAACATGGGTGTGCAACTATCTCTTTGAGACTCTGATTTCAATTATTTGGGGAATGTACCCAGATGTGGGATCGCTAGATCATATGGTAGTTCTATTTTTAATTTTTTTAGGAACCACCATACTGTTTTCCATAGTAGTTGCACCATTTTACATTCCCATCAGCAGTGCACAATGATTACAATTTCTCCACATCCTGGTCAACATATTATTTTCTGGGTTTTTTTTTTTCTTCTGATAGTAGCCATCCTAATAGATGTGAGGTGATATTATGGTTTTGGTTTGCATTTATCTAATGATTAGTGATGTTGTACATCTTTTCACATGCTTGTTACCCATTTGTATATCATCTTTGGAGAAATGTCTACTCAAGTCTGCTGCCCATTTTTTAATTGGTTTTTTTGTTGTTGTTGTTGAGTTGTTGACACTTTTTACATTTTCTGGATATTAACCCCTTATCATATATGATTTGCAAATATTTTCTCCCATTCCATAGGTTGCCTTTTCACCCTGTTGATTGTGTCCTTTGATGCACAGAAATTTAGTTTGATGTAGTCCTATTTGCCTATATACATATACTTTTGCTGCCTGCCCTTTTGGTGTCATGTCTAAGAAATCACTGTCAACTTCAATGTCATAAACTTTTCCATTATGTTTTCTTCTAGTAAGGTTTTAAATATTTTTAAATGGTTGAAAATCAAAGAAATATTTCCTGACATGTAAAAATTTTGAAATTTAAATTTCAATGCCCATAAATAAAATTATACTAGAACACAGGCACACTCACTCATTTGTGCGTTGTCTATGGTTGCTTTCGAGCTATAACAGCAGAGCTGAGTAGTTGCAACAAAGACCAAATGTGGTTCTCTCACCTCTGCACAATGTTGCTTAGTGCACTATAAATCCTATAAATCACAGTGACACATTTATAACTCTATGGCACTTAAAGCATTATCTATCTTCATACTGCACCTTGTAAAAAAATTACCAAGGGAATTCTACTTCACATCGCTGTACAGTAGAAACTAACACAACATTGTAAAACAACTATATCCCAATTAAAAAGAAAAAAGATTACCAGTGTATACTCATGTCAAAATGAGAAAAGGAAAGTGATCTTTTTTTTTAACTTTTAAATATTTATTTATTTGGCTGTGTCGGGTCTTACTTGCAGGATAAGTGCGCTCTAGTTGCCCCATAGCAGGTGGGATCTTAATTCCCTGACCAGGGGAAGCTGCAGCCCCTGCATTGGAAGGTGGATTCTTAACCACTGGACCACTAGGGAAGTCCAAGGAAAGTGATCTGATTGTTATGGTCTTAAGGCACACTGGAGTTGTCTAGTTAGATGGTGTATTAGTCAGCTCGGGCTACCATAACAAAACATGATAAGATGTGTGGCTTAAACAAGAAAAATTAATTTCTCACAGCTCTGGAGGCTGGAAAGCCCAGGATTAAGGTGCCAGCAGGGTCAGCGTCTGCTGCGAGCTCTCTCCTTGGGTTGCAGATGGCTGCCTTCTATGTCTTCACTAGGCCTTTACTCTATGTATGCATGTGAAGAGAAAGATCTCCCTCTCAGTTCTTCTTAGAAGGCCAACAATCTTATAGGATTAGGACCTCACCTTTATAACCTCCTTAATTGCCTCCTAAAAGCCCGGATCTCCAAATACAATCACATTAGGGGTTAGAGATGCAATATATGAATTTTGGAGCAATGCAATACAGTCCATAGTGGATAGCAAAGTATTGTATTTATTGTGCATTGACACTAGAGCTGTGCTAAAAGAATACAACATGTCATCATTACCAGACTAAACACTCATTACAATATTCCCAACTCACAGGAAAGCAATGGTCAGAAAAATTGGAACATTTAAAATGGAATATCTCATCACAGCAGAATTTCTTCACAAAAATAATAAATAAAAACAAGGCTGCCAAAGTAAGTTGCCAAGTGGCTCACTTCTTAGCCAAGCAAAGAAAGCCATTTACTGATGGTGGCTTAATTAAATGTTTGATTGCAGTAGCTAAAGAAATGTGTCTAGAGAAAATAAACTTGATTAAAACTATTAGCCTTTTGGTGAGAACAGATGCTCAGAGTTGAGGACAGTGGAGCAACACCAATAGTCAATTAAAAACAAGCAAATGATTTTGAGTGGTTTTCCTTGGTTCTTGATGAGTTGACAGATGTCATCAGTACTGCTTAATTGTTCATTTGAGGAGGCTAAGTTTGAAGTGTTTGAAGAATTAGGCCCTATGAATAGTCTGCGTGGAACAGCTACAGAAGAGTATTTTCAAAGAGTATTTCTCAAAGTTGAGACAACACTAATAAAGCACAACTTGAAGTAGAATATGCTAAGATGTGTTACAACTGATAAAGATACATGTGAAACAGAAAAAAAAGCTTAGTTGAAATTTACAAGACTTATGAAAATGTAAGGTGTTTATAGCCTATGGTCATTCATTGCATTATTTATCAGAAGGTACTTTGCGGAAAATATGCAAGTCTAATCATGTGTTATTGAACCAGTAGTGTCAGTGGTGAACTTCCTCTCCTGGACTTAGCCATTGACAATACCGTGAATTTTTTTCAAAAGTAGAAACAATATCCTGACTGCCCTATGACACTGAAGTTCTATGGCTTGACAGTGGTAAAGTTTTATTGAAATGTTTGAGTTTGGGCCAAGATTGGAATTTTTCTGAATGAGAAGATCTGCCCTCAGTCACTATTATTGAATACTGAATGTGTGAAAATTTGTTCTTTATTATAAACACCTACATAATATCCTCAATTTTATCTCTAGGCACCCAAAGCCCTAAATATTTACTATCTGGCCACTTACAGAAAAAGCTTGCCAACCCCTATCATAGGTATTTGAATGACAGCCACTTGGATCTTACTGGAAAACAATCCCCGCAAATGAAACTCAATGTCTGTGACAAGGCTCCCTAACCCTAATCTATTTTGGGGCTTCTTGATCATTCTCGACACTACTCTCCACGTTCCCTAAGGTGGGGCAACTATGGTCACATTCCTTTGTTTAAGGGTCTTAATCTCCGTGTCACAGGAACCTACTGTCAGTCAAAAAGTCATCTTCTGTTTTATTCCGAAGAGGCCTGATGGGTACTAACTTAAATAGAATTCTTGGCTCTCAGCACTGATGCTCCAGATTTTCTGAGGCTAGCTATGCATTTCAGGGGCCCTCACTAGACAGACAGCACCCAAGCTTCCTATCATGCAAGCCAGAGACCTTGTTACTACCTTCTGCTACTGTCACCTTTTTATTCCCGTATCAAGTTACATGATATAAAGAATCCCCATAAATATAACACCCAGTGGTGAACTGGAATAGACAACCGTCTAGAGAGCTATTAGATTGTAGCCTCCAGTTATCTCTGTGTTTGTTTATAAGAGCAGTAATTTAGAAATTGCAGATGTGCTGAGTTACTAAATACTCTTTGGGGGAGTATAAACTTACTAATTCAGCAGTATCTAATTTAGTAACTATGCTACTCTAAGACCACTTTGGTGAAAGTGATTTTAGTGGACCTAGAAAGGGCAAATAATTTGCTTTTAATAAGCTTTAGTGGCTTGAAATGACACATGAGCTTCATGTGTAGCAAATTACTTTTCATCCTTACTGCTTATATAATGCTTA
This sequence comes from Monodon monoceros, assembly GCF_005190385.1. Taxonomy (NCBI): domain Eukaryota; kingdom Metazoa; phylum Chordata; class Mammalia; order Artiodactyla; family Monodontidae; genus Monodon; species Monodon monoceros. Next base: position 96,959,469 of record NW_021703779.1, on the reverse strand, counting down.
CATATCCTTACTCTACTATTTGTATTCATGGCTAAAAAACAGAAATAAATGCTACAAAATGACTTTAAAACAAAGAGGAAGCTTAGAACCTATTTGTGACCAGGAAACAAAGGCAGATAATTAGTCTCCAGAGTGCATACTGTTGAAAAAACAAAAAACTTCCAAAAGAAAAATTCAGATTTTTCTTCTTTTGCAAAACATAGACTCAATGATAGAGAATTTATGGCTTCATACTTGTAGGGATAGTTATTTTGATTAGCCTTCTATAGTGGTCATTAAACTGACCCTTAATGGGGTCAGTCATTTGCGAGTTACCCAAGCTTTTTGAAAAATAAAGTTTCACTCCCCAGCCCAACTGCAACAACTCTTCCCGAGAAACCACCTGCTTCATTAAATGATGTTTTAGTTTTGTATTCTTCACATGGACTCCCCTTTTTTAATTACAAATGACACACCAATATCCTTGTTGACTTCTAGATAAAGTGAGCTTATCTTCCAGAAAATTTAAGTGATGTCGAATATGTGATGATTTTGCCACCCAGTCATTACCAGGATGTGAGTGCCCTCCATTTTGCCCTCTTTTATATAGTATGGGAAAAATGCCAAATTCTTAGTTGAATGGTTAATCTGATAAAATTGAGTCATTCAAGTCTTGATAACCTATCTGATTCATAAGCACACTTACAAGCAAAGAACTGTTAAAAGATAAACTGAGGTGTATTAAACATTTTAAGAGTTTATTTGAGCAAAACTCAATCCGAATTGGGCAGTGTCAAACCGCAAAAAGTGGTTAGGAGCGATCCACTGACAGGAGCAAAGGAAAAGACTTTTATAGAGAAAAGGTGGAAGCGTAACCGAGCAGGAAGACCCTATGGGGCCTTCCCAGAACAGAAACCCCGCCCCCCAATATCCTCCACCTGCCTCTTGTCTGTAGAAAAACATTACCTCCTAGGCCTTCCTCAAGTTCCAAAGAGTAAATTTAATCAGAGAAGTGAGAAAATGCAGAAAGAAAGGAAAACAGTCAAGCAAGACAACATAATAATAGTTTGGCCATTAAACAAAGTCAAGGACCTTTAGCTCCTCCTCATGGGCTAGAGATAATATTCTGAGCCTTGTCCTCTGAGCTGTTTTGCAGATACGGAAACCCCCACCAGGTGGAAGAAGTTAACTGTATGCCGCCCACAAGCACGGAGACCCCAGACTGGTTGGAACCAGAAGGCTGATGATGCTGACTCCCGATGACCTCACCGCCAACCAATCAGAAGAATGTTCACGAGCTGGTCACGCACCTCACAACTCCCCTCCCCCACCCTGTCTTTAAAAACCTTTCCCTGAGAGCCTTAGGCGGAGTTCAGGGCTTTTAAGCACTGGCTACCTGGGTTCCTTGCTTTGGCACCCTGCGATAAGCACTGCACCTTCTTTCACCACAACCCAGGGTAGATTGACTTTGCTGCGTGCGGGCAAAGGGACCTAAGTTCCGTTCGGTAACAGAAGCAAAGCAAGGAAATTACTTGAGTAGCTATAACTTAAGTGTTTGCCTTATTTGGAAAAGCCTCATTGGCTGGTTGTGATTGGTTGCCCTTAGGTTCTGATTTCTTAACCTTGAGGCATTTACAGGCTTAGGTTTTGGTTTGCTTACATCGGCTGCTAAGGTATTAGAGCCTCCTCAGTCTAACAGGCTCTTTGTTTAACTTAACACAATTGATAATCCATATATTAGTGCTTTCTAATTTTTCTATAAAGAATTTAGTTGAAATGTAACAACCACGTAAGGATTTTAGTCATTTTTCTCCAAAACATCGTTTTAAAAAGTACACTTCCTTATGTAAACCACACAGATGGGGTTCGTTTGGCACATTTGGGGCGGGGTGGATATTATCTAAAAATAGAGCCAAATTTCTTCAAAGACTGTTCAATTAAAATGGTTTCTACATTAGAAATAAACCCAGTTTTCCACTGTATACCACATCAATTTAAAAACAAAGCAATAGGTTCAGTCAACATTTCCTTGGTTTTGAAGTGTCCCTCTACATTTTTTTTAAACTGTAGTAATGGCCTATACCTAAAGTCATGACCTTCATTTTTGCTGACAATATGTAAGTGGGGAACAACCCTGTATTAATTTCCTATGGCAGCTGTAACAAATTATCAGAAACCTGGTGACTTAAAGCAACGCACATTTATGCTCTTACAGTTTTGAAAGACAGAAGTCCAAAATCAGTTTCACTGGGCTGAAATCAAGGCACTGGCAAGGCCGTGCTCCCTGGAAGCTCTAGGTGGAGAATGTTTCCTTACCTTTTTCAGCTTCTAGAGCTGCATTCCTTGGCTTGTGTCTCCTTCCTCCATCTACAGTGACTGTAACGTAGTATCTTCAAATAGCTCTCCTTCTGTCTGTGTCTGTCTCTCACCCTCTGCTGAGGTCGTCACCTTGCCTTTCTTCTTCTATGTCAAATCTCCTTTTGCTTCCCTTTTATAAGGATACATGTGATTGTATCTAGGGCCCACCTGGATAATCCAGGCTACTCTCCCTACCTCGAGTCTTAATTTAATCACACCTGCAGAGTATTTTATGCCATATAAGCTAACATTCACACGTTCCAGAGATTAGGACCTGGATATTTTAGGGGCCATTATACAGCTGATCACAGCCTACAAATTTGCCATTCAACATTTACTTTACAACCTGTAGGCCTATTACTAACCAACTGTGGGATTATTTCTAGGACTCCAAAAATTTTATTTAAATAAATAATATCTTACATGTACAACTACTACCATTTACAAATTCATGTACATGCCATTGTTATTAATAAAATGCAAATTCACTTCATAAAGGGATCTAAAGGGTCTACTTCAGACAAGTTATTTATAAATAAAACACTTTTAGTATAGCATTCATCCCTTTTCAACAAAAACTATCCGTATGAAATGATAATTTATACGTTTTATAAATATATAACATATAAGTTATAATGTATATAAAGCAGAGCATCTGCTATATAATAAGAATTTAATAAATGTCAGCAGCTATTATTGTGTTGGCTATTCTGCAAGCAGAATGGAAGTATTTTAACACTAAAAATCTAATAGTAGTAGGCTTTTCTCATTTTGCAGGAAAAAGAAAGCAAAAAGATTGAATTCAATCACTTTTTTTTTTTGGCTCATAATTTTTGTTTAAAACTTTGATACCTGTTAGGGCTACACTGTTAGTGAATGCTAACAGATGACAGAACAAGAAGCCAAAGAATATTAGGGGGAAACTGGGAACCAGCCAATCATGTTTAGTTCAAAAGTTTGTTTTGGTTACATGTGCTCAGGGCTGTGCTTTTATATTTTATACTCAAACCACAGTAGTTTCTTTGCCACTAAATTGTTCTTCATTTACATGAATCAATCAAATACATCCATATTTTATAGTGCTCTTCAAAGAGCACCATAACTTGCAGATATACCAACATCTGAACAAGTTTGAGGGCTGCTAATGGAAAACATTCTCTATTATAAAGGCGCTTACTTTCATGATGGACTAAAATTGTGGTTCTCGACACTGGCTGCACATTAAGATCTCCTGGGGAGCTTTTAAAAATCCCCATCTCCAGGCTGCAGCTAGGACCAGATAAGAATTTTGGGGGTGGGTCCCAGGCATCAGCATTTTTAAAGCTCCCCAGGTAATTCCAGTGGTTGAGAATAGTAGGCTAAGAGAACACATGACACAACGACCAGTACAAATAATGAGGTCTAAATTTTTCATGGTCATGATCAGGAATGCAATGTGAACTCAGTGTCTTGATTAGTTAAAGGAGGGAGGAAATGGGAAATGAACTGAGCCTGAAAACTGGGCTGTAAAGAGGGAAAGGGCAAAAGAGAGGCTGACAGTAAATATTGAGGATAAAAAAACTTCTAGGATAGGGGAAAATAAAAAGTCTGAAAACTTTCACTATGCGGTTAAAAAAAACACTGGTGGTGAAGGGAAGATATTTTCTAGCCTATTTTTTACTGGATTTTCCCCTCCCAACCCACCCAGGCTTAACATCTCTACGTAATTAGCATTAAACACCAGAATGAATTATTAAGGGCGACACATACTTTTTAATCTAGAAACAAAGGAATCAAGATAAGCAGAATACTGAAATACGTAGTAGAAATGTGTTCAGACTCAGCATCTTTGAATGAAACGGCAACTTTATAGTCTGAATATATATGTGTGTAAATCACATATTTTTTTATGAAGACCAATTCCTATCTACAAACACTACCAACACACCTCCCCAACAATAGAGAAAAAATAGTCTACATTTAAGCATTACAGGAAACTCTTGAGAAACTACCAGCTTACTTTCCTATAAACATTGCAAAACAATCTAGTTCTGGCAATTGAAGCAACCTGAAACTTGCTTATCAAGCTTGGGACTTTTAGTCGTTGATAACACATTAGTTCTTTCAACTGCAGGCATATCATAATGGCTCTACAGCAACTTGTCATGCAATGATCATGACCCAATATTAAGCAATGCAGGGCCCTGGAATTAATCAATGAGAAAGGAAAGATTTATATATAGCTAATGCTTATATAGCACTTACTATCTGCCAGGCCCTCTTTTAAGGGTTATATATATACTATCTTTACTCCTCGCAAGGGCCTAATGAGGTGCATACTATTTTTATTCCCATTTTACAGATGAGGTTATCGGTGTACAGAGAAGTTAAGCTGCTGACTGAAGATTATAGTTAAGTGGTGGAGCTGGAATAGTCTGGTTTCAGAGTCCACACTTTTTAAAACATTTTGCTATAATGATTCTTAATTATAATAACATTGATTAATTTTCTTCATTAAAGTATTTTCTGGAGAGAACACCACTAAGCTCTTCTATTTCTTTTATCAATTTTTCTATGCATTGAAGTTAAAATATGTAAAAGTGTTCCATTTTCACTTTTAATTTGCTTAAATTATTTTTGTCAGAATCAGTTTCTTCATAATGGTTATAATCGAATTTATTTTTGTGCATATGTAGTTTTACTTTTATGGCCGTTATTTTTACACAGTCCGGTTTGTCTGGATCATACTTTATAGATCTATATTTTACAATATTTCATTCTCTTCGATTTGAAGTTAATGACATATTTTTCTTAGTGTGTTTTTATCCATTTTCCATTTTATTTCTTTTGTCTTGATAAGTTCTACCAAGTCTTAATTTATCAGGTCAATTTTTTCACTTTCTCACTGAAAAGATGTTATTCTTAGTTTTCATCTATAATAATTTTTTAATCAAGTACAGTTAGTGCCTTTTCAGCTTTATTTTATGCTAGTTTTTACCAGTAATATTTAATATGAATTGGATAAAAATGAAAGTTTTATATTTATTTGTGATTTAATCTGTGAGAAATTATGAAATTAGATATTCCAGGACTACTCTCAGGGTCAAAATGATGACTTCACAATGTTCCGTTTTGATGAGAGTGGGAATCATGACTTCAGTTTTACAGATGTACCTTAAAAACTTAAATAGCTTGCCTGAGATAAATGTTAAAGCTAAGATTGGAAGTAATACAGTGGAATAGAATGGTTTTTGGAGTCACCGACCTGGATTGAATCCATACTCAGCCACTTACAGCTGTGTGACCTTGGGCAAATAACCTAACCTTCAAGACCCAATGCCTCCATCTGTAAAATAGGGATAATATTAGTACCTAATTTATCTGTTATTTACAGAACTGAAGGAGATAAAGCATGTAAAAGCACTTTAATATACTGCCTGGCTTATGGTAACACATCAATAAATGTTAGTAGTTCAGCATCATAATCCATAGCCTTTGTTCTTCCATTACACTCTACACTGTACTAGGCAGTGTTTTCAAAGAGCTTAGAATATTCTTAGTGAGATAAAACAAATGCATGTGAAAATAGTTATAGAAATACTTTTGTTAACACAGTCTCAGGCACAATGTAAGTGCTGAACGAATGGTCACTATTATTATTTGTATTGCTTCTCAGCAAGCTTTCCCCAGATGAAAGTATATGGTATCCTGTGACAATTTGTTGGGAGTACCATATCTCTATGAAATACCCATTTATACAAAGCTAATGCCAGCAGCAGCTCCCTAATTATTTCAGTCCCTAAGTGGGTTTAGCGGACAAATTGAAGACCTAGTTTTGGGGGCCACTGGAGTGCAATTTCCAAAGATCCTCATGGGGCCTGGGTCTCTCAAATTCTTTTGCCACTTTGCTTCTTTGAGGAGTCTGAAATGACTCCTCAAGACATTTATGCCTCTGGATTAAGTCTAAGGTATATTTAAAATGCAAATTCATCCCGGCATGGAAGTTACAAAACTTACAACTTATACCTTATCAAACACCCTTCATTTTCCAGATACTATATATATAGTGATGTTATATATATATTATATATATAGTGACATTATATATATAATATATATACTGATATATATAATATGTAGTGATGTTATATATAATATATATAGTGATATTATATATATATATTATATATATAATTTAATCTCACAAGAAATCTTCCAGAAGTAGGTATTATTAACCCCACTTTCAAATGAGAAAATGGAGGGTAGGAGCTTGGCTATCTTGTCCAAACTCAGGTCTTATGATACTAAAGCCCTTTTTCTTTCTGCTATATTACTTTCCTCCTGTGCTAGGCACCAAGTAGACACTTGTTGAATTGTCCTGTACTATAAGTTTCTTGGAGATAAGAAAGGGAACTATAATTCTGAATCACTTGTCTTAGTGAATCAATAGCTTTAAAAAATTGTGCTATGTAGTTATCCCCATCCACCCTCTAAACAGAGGCAGAATATGAATAAATTAACTGTTTCCTATATTTATATCCCTTTTATTCCTATTTGAAGTTAGACCAAGGCTTAGCAAACTAAACCCAAAAGGGCAGACATGTCCTTGAAAATATAGATGAAGGTCTGGATCTAATAAGGGCCAAGTATTTGGCTTTTTAACTGATGGAATTTCTTAGGGAAATAAAGGATTTATAGGTCTGAGCAAATGGCCATATTGAAGTCAGCAGGGTTATGGGCATGCACAGATTTTGACCTTAAAACAGAAACCCCGTGGCACTGAGTCATTACTCCTGGTTGAGAGGGACTGGTCTCGGTTCCATCGCCTACTGGACTGCTTTTACGGCTGTCTCAGGGTGCCTCAAAGGGTCTTCAACAACCTTTTAGTCCTGAACTCCTCCCTTTTCTTACTCTCAGTGAGCTTAGTGCTGCATTCTTTTGTGCACATATGTGTATGGGAGTGTATGTGTGCATGTGAATGTGTTGGCAGGGAAGGCTGGGGCTGGGGAGGTGGTGGTATAGAGGCAAAGGAAGAGACTGAATTGATTGGGGGAGTTTTAATTGCTTTTTATTTCAAAGTAAGAGAAAAATCCTCCAATTTTTCTGAGCCTACACTAATTTGCCACCTCCAGTGTTTGACTCTTTTTTTTTTCCCCTGTGGTATCTACTTGCCTCTACCTTGCCCTTTGTTCACCATCTACAGATTTAAATCAGATTCCTATGTATCCCAAATCAGAGGCCAAAAGGCTAACCCAAAGCATATCCTACAAATACCTAGGCACTTGATGAAATCTTAATCTGATCAAAGGTGACAAGCTTTTTCCCAAAACCAGATGGGGGCAGAGAGGGCCCCTCACCACAGTAGATCACTCCTGCAGTCTGAGGGCAGATGGAGATGCAATAGTGACACCTTGCTTGTCCCAGGTGCTGACAGAATCATTTGCCATTGCTTGGAGACTGCAAGGACATGAACATGCCTCACTGGAGCCATATGCATGTATAGGTAAATGGTTTAGAATGATTTTAGTTTTAAAGCGAGTTTTCATGCTGATGACTTGTAGAGTATTATGATTTAGAATTCTCCTTTTTCTTTTTTAATTGAAAATTGGTAAACTGACTCTAAATTTCACTGGGAGGTGTAAATGATCAAGAATATTCCAGAATTTTTTCGCACCCCCACCCAGGTTTATCGAGATATAATTGACATATAACATTGTATAAGTTTAAGTTGTACATATGTTGATTTGATACACATATATAGCAAAATGATTACCATCGTAGCCTTAGCCAATACTTCCATCACATAACATAATAACCATTTCTTTTTTGTTGTAAGAACATTTAAGATCTGGTCTCTTAGCAACTTTCAAGTATACAATACAATATTATTAACTATATTCACAACCCAGACTTATTCATCTTATAACGGGAAGTTTGTACCCTTTGACCAATATTTCCCCATTTCCCCCACCCCCAGCCCCTGGTATCCACCATTCTACTTTCTGTTTCTATGAGCTTGACATTTTTAGATTCCAAAATTATCCTGGTTTTAAGAAAACACTTAGGGGTGATGGCCTAGAAGAGTGGCTCCAATAGGTGATGTATAGCTGAGTAAAGTAACTTAAGTATTTATTGAACTTACTTTCTGCAAAACCTTCTGCCAGGTGTTCCCAACATATTTGGCCCTGGCCCTCTGCTCTTTCTTTGTATATTCTTTCTTAAAATGTCATCCAGCTTCCTTTTTCTTGCTTAATTTTTTTATTCAGTTATCTATTTAATTTTTGGCTGTGTTGGGTCTTAGTTGTAGCATGCAGGATCTTCATTGCAGCACGCAGGATCCTCTGCTGCAGTGCACAGGTTTCTCTCTAGTTGTGGTGTGTGGGCTGCAGAGCACATGGGCTCTGTAGTTGTGGCATGCAGGCTCTCTAGTTGTGGCCCGTGTGCTCAGTAGTTACGGCATGCGGGCTTAGTTGCTCCACAGCATGTGGGATCTTACTTCTCTGACCAGGGATCGAAAACCGTGTCCCCTGTCTTCCAATGAAGGCAGAGTCTTAACCACTGGACCACCAGGGAAGTCCCTGATTAATTTTTTTAAAAAAAGAATTAAAAGTTACACACAGCAGACTCTTTTGAATCCAGAATTAGATGCATTCTAATCCTAGGTCTGCCCCTTAATTAGTTGTATGACCCTGGGGAAAATCACCAATGGTAGGCAAAATTTTAAAGATGTTTCCCTAACATTTCAATCCACTGGTTATTTAAGCAAACATTAATCTCAGTACAGCTGTGTAGGGACTTTGCAGATGTAACTAAGTTGCTAATCAGCTGACCCTAAAATAGGGAGATCTGGAGGAAACCTTGGGAGGTGATGACTATGTCTGTATGGTGGTGATGGTTTCACGGGTATAGTATACTTATCCCCAAACTCATCAAGTTGTATATACTAATTATGTACAGCTTTTTACATGTCAATCATACCTCAGCAAAGTGGTTTAGAAAAAGTTCATCAACAGAGGAATGGATAAAGAAGGTGTGGTACATATATGCAATGGAATATTACTCAGCCATAAAAAGGAACGAAATTGGGTCATTTGTAGAGATGTGGATGGACCTAGAGAGTGTCATACTGAGTGAAGTAAGTCAGAAAGAAAAAAAACAAATATTGTATATTAACGCATATATGTGGAATCTAGAAAAATGGTATAGATGACCTTATTTGCAAAGCAGAAAGAGAGACACAGATGTAGAAAGCAAATGTATGGATACCAAGGGGGAAAGGGGTGGGGTGGGAAGAATTGGGAGATTGGGATTGACACATATACACTATTGATAGTATGTATAAAATAGACAACTGAGGGGAACATACTGTATAGCACACGGAACTCTACTTAATGCACTGTGGTGACCTAAATGGGAAGGAAATCCAAAAAAGAGGGGATATATGTATATGTATAGCTGATTCATTTTGCTGTGCAGTAGAAGCTAACACAACATTGTAAAGCAACTATACTCCAATAAAAATTAATTACAAAAAAAGAAAGCAGAGAATAGATCACATTTCCCCCCTGAATTTCAGTTCCCTCATTTGTAAAATGGAGACAGTACAGATTCAAGAGGTTCCTGTGAGGATTAGCTAGAATGTATGTAATATTACTTTAGCACAGCACCTGATACATACTAAGTGGTAGATCGTATTGCTTCCTACTGCCTCTGCCACCACCTTGGCTGATGACTCCCAAAGTGATATCTCCAGCCCAGCTCTTTCATTTAAAGTCTGTTTCTCAGGGCCCCAAAGGGATGTTGCGTCAAAGAGACTGTAGATGAGAGTCCTGGCAAGAGAAAAGTTACTTGGACCTTGGGTTTCACTGTACACTGAGCCTGCTGTACTATGCCGTATACCACAGGAAAAGTGTTTAGAACAATATATACTGAGATGTTAATAGTGATTATCCCTGGGAGATAGGACTTTTGTTTTCTCCCTCATGTTTTTTTGATATTCCAGATTTTTATATAGGAACATGTGTTGTTTTTGTAATAATAAAAACAATAATCTATCTTTGAATTTTTAAAAATACCATATGTAGCCTGAGAACTACCCCAGTTCAGGATGTAAATGGACAGTTCATGATCCTGGAACTTTCCATTGTATTCTGGGGCTGCTAGTAATATTCTTGTTACAAATTTAAGTTTACCTGTGATTGAAATCAGGAATCATTTCTGGATGAGCAAAGGTGACAGTAAGAACTTTATTAAATTAGGCTGACCCAACTGCCAATCCCATTCACCTTCTTTCTTGATGCCTTACACTAAAGAGGCTGGAAAAGTGAATTACACACTTTTCCAACCTAATATGTAGCTAGGGTCATTCATATGAAAAAGTCTGACAAGTTAGACATAAATGATAACATTACTATGTGGTTTTGAGAAAGATCATGCATCCTTGATACACAGGGTAAATATAGTTTACCCTGCTGATTCTGCTTATTCTTGCCTCCTGAGTGAGTGATGTGATATGAGAGCTGGAGCTGGAGCAGCAGTATTGCAACATGAAGGAAAAGACAGAAATGCTGGCTCTGACAATGCTGAGCCATTTAAGCAACACTAAAACTGCTTATTTCCATAGCCTTGCTATGTGAAAATAAACAAACTAGAAAAGCAAAAAAGAAAAAAAAGAATTTTATTAAATTAATGAAGGGTGATGCCATGCAGTCAGCTGGTCCCCATTTGACCTACTGCTAGATAATGAATTGCCAAGAGAAGAAAGCCACTTCTGGTGAACCTCAGAACCTAAGCCTAGCTGTGGAGCAGCTAAACCCATGCGCCACAACTACTGAGCCTGCGCTCTAGAGCCCGCGAGCCACAACTTCTGAAGCTCGTGCGCCTAGAGCCTGTGCTCCACAGCAAGAGAAGCCACCGCAATGAGAAGCCCGCGTGCTGCAAGGAAGAGTAGCCCCCATTTGCCGCAACTAGAGAAAGCTCACCCGCAGCAACAAAGACCCAAAGCAGTCAAAAATAAATAAAATTAAAAGAAAAAAAAGAACCTAAGCCTCAACATGCTCTAAGATTTATCCAAACTTCCTTTTATTTTCTTGGGAGTCCACACTTGTTCGCTCTGAACTCTTCCTGTGTAGCTGTTTAAGTTGTCCTCTTATCTGTCCTGAGGCCCTAAAATACTGAAAAACTACTGCTTTTAAGTCCCCCGGGCCCCATGGTCAATCTTGAGAATTTAGAAGTGCAACAGGTCAGGGCCCAGTAAATTCCAGATTCCAGGCATGGTTTCCCTTGTCAGAACCCTCACTGACAGATCTTGCTTAGGACCCTGACCCACTGAACCTCTAGAACTCTGGAAGCCGACTCTGGTCTTCTCCCTTGGCCCGGGGGGCCTGGCATGTTGCCTTCTGAAAACTTATGGGAACCGTCTCATGGCCTACCTCAGAAGCCCAAGAGATGCTTTGAACTGAAGCGTCCCACTAAGAACCCTCCAGAATGAGCAAGATAAACAAGTTTCCTGTCTATTTCAAGAGATTGTCTTGAAATAAATATGCCTAAGTAATGAATTATGCAATTAGTCACAGTGTCCTCTGATGCTTCATGAGAGCAGGGCCCATATCGGGGTTCACTGTTATACCCCAGTGCCTAGCACGATACATGGCTCAGAGTAGATAAATAATAAATATGTGCCAATGAATGAACTTATGGGTTAATAAAATAATTGCTCAAATACTTATTTAGTTACAATTTCGATAAGTGCTTTGAATGAAACTTCAGGGTGCAGTGAGGACATATAAGGAGGGACCTAACCCATTTTTGAGTGGTGAGGCAGTCATGGAAAACTGCCTGAAAGTGAACACTGGCCTAAGTGAAGGGAAGATGTTTCAGTTCATATACTCCCTTGAAACTTGGAGCTGATGGAGGGGAGAGCTCACACAACAGGATGGTAACTACCTAGGCCTAAGTATGATACCTGAGGAGGGCAGAAGCAGCCCCTAAATGTAATTATCATACCAGGTATTACTCGGTGATACCCTTGGGCCCTTGAGGACTAACCAGCTGTTGATCCTCTCCATAGTTAACCATAGTTTGCTAAGTTTGGACCCTGGGTATTTGTACATTTTCCTTTTCCACCATCAGCATTCGCTTTCATGCCTGGATGTATCCCTTCTTATCTGCTTTTTCACTTTTCACACAATCATCTAGCCACAGAGGGCTTAAGGTGACACACTTTTTACTACCAAGAGAAATTATAGGTCTTTCTGTACATGGCTGTATGCTAGATGATTGGATAAATGGAATATTACTGTATTCTGTTTTACCCTAAAATGCATTGATGTGTTTTTCCACTCTTTCTTCCCTGGAAACAGCCTTGAATTCTACTGAGTATTATGGCTTCCGCTTTGTTGCTCAACTCAAACCCAGTTCTCACTCTTAATCTGGGGAAATTCAGACACTAGGAAGATTATCATCAAAGAAAAGATAGCGTAACTAAAGTACAACTAGACATCCTGAATGCACAGTACAATTCAACTTTAGGGGATTATGAAGACATAGAGGTGGAGATATAAACATCACTATCCATTTTCAAGTCCACAACATCCACTCTCTCATTTTTTTTTTTTTCTGAGAAAGAACATTTCGAAGGCATCTCAGCTCCTTTCACTCTCATTCATTCCGGGGAACTTTCAGTCACCACCTTCACCCTCTCACAACATTTTTTCCCCTCTTTCCCAGGTATATGTGAATGGCGGATAGACAGGATCATAAGAAATAGGAGAAGAACAAATTAAGAAATAAGTACTTTCAATTCACCTCTAAATGCCTAAGAGGACTTAGAATGATATATTTTCATAAATGGTCATTAAAATGAATTGGCTAGATTATAGCTAAGGCACAAGTACTGTGTAGAGTCAAACCTAACTTAACATAATAATTTTTTTCTGAAAAGAGGAAGGAAATTTAATTTGCCAGTTAAACTATTTCAATTGTGTCAATCTTGCCTATCATTTAAAGGATGAGCATTTGGGGGACTGGGGACATAAGTGGTTCAGGCAAATAGCTGACTGACTGAACTACGTATATATAACTTCCAGCTCTAATATTTTTTGATTTTAATCTTGAATATTAAATATGGATTTTGCCAGGATAAACCAGGAATGTTTAAGAGTAACAAACAGGGGCCTATGAAAGGAAGGTGGTGTGTGGTCCCTTAGGTTTGGAGACAAAAGGTGCAGGCAAGGAGAGAGGGTGGGCATGATGCCTGTATGTGTGTTTATGTACTTTGCACGTTGGGAATTGCTCATATTTCCTAGAAAGGAACAGACTTCTATTAGCCAGACTCCCACTAAAGTCCAATGTAAGTACAGCTCCTTTCTTCAATATGTAGAGTTTTTCTTTTTCCTCAGAGAACAAAGTGCGTACACAGCCTCATGGTAAGAGAAAAAGCTTATACCCACTTTCTTGCCTGAACAATTACTAAGCACCGTAATTCACCTGAACAGTTCTAACCAATAAAAAGCATTTAAAATTGGCCTTTATTTTCTCTAGAATCCAATGCCAGTGATTTGTTCTCATTTAATCTGCATTTGATGTTTTACAAAACATGAAAAGTCAGGGTTAGTAGAACTTCGGAGTAAAGGGCAATTGCATGAAAAAATTTTCATTTCTCCTTTATGTAAGGCTACCAAGCTCACCTAGGAGAGGCTTTTTGCATTCTTTAATTTTTTTGTGTGCTGTTTTCTGAATTTGCACAATTTTTTTTTATTGTTAAAGCCAAGCCAAGTTGAAATTGGAGTCTCCCAGGGAATTAACTGTGGCTCTTTGTTTGACTTTATAGAATTCTAATGCTAGACTAAAGGGCATTCATCAGTAAAAATGGAAGTTAAAAGGTTTTTGCTATATGCCGATTTTAACTAACTTTTCTTCCTCTCCTCTTTCTCTGATTTTAAATAACTTTCCATCTCCTCTGCTTTCTCTTGCTTAGGATTACTGATTATTATACCTTTGTGTAGCTCCTTTTCTGTTTTGGATCCTTGGCCCTGTCTCCCCCCATCTCTGTTTTCCCTTCTTTTAGCCCCAAAAGGCAACCTGGCTAAGAAATTGAGTTCCAAGATGTAGGGTAGCGATGCATGGAAGTGAACTGCTGAACCTTTGCCTTGTTCACTCTTGATTTATGTGTTTTAAAAAAAATCTCTGGATTTTTAAAAAAGCAAATCTGGAAATGCTGTTGAGGATAGGCTTTGGCACCAGCACTCTCTTCTAATGTGGCGTTTGCGATGACTTCACCCCTTTAAAATGTGGCTCTTATGATAGCACTCACACATGCCTTAGGTCGCTTGAAGGAAACGTCCTCTGATATTCAATAAACAATACAAGCTTTCTCCATCCTTCCATCTCCAGACACTTCTTGGTCAAAACAGTGTTTACAAAAATGGGCTTCAAGAAGAAGGGCTGAGTAGCTGGATTGTTGGGAGGAAAAAGGCAATTAGTATGTGTATGGTTCTTTTTCTTAATTTTTATTTTAGGAACATGCACCAGCAAACAAGACAGCTGTATGGAGACCCATACAGTTGTTCCTTTAACTCTGCAGTATTATCAGTGTATGAAGGTTAATTTGCCAGTTGTTGTAAAGGACGCCAAGCAATTCTGAGTGTCTGCTTGGATAACTTACTTTCCCATGTATTTCTGGTTTTCTAAGTGCCATTTTGGCAATTCTGCCAAGCAATATGAGAAAAAAAAAAAGAGTAAACAAATTAGAATGCAGCAATAATTTCGTGCAAATCTTATTGTCAGCCACAAAGTAATCCATTTTGCGTGTGTCAGTTTCTGCATATGCTATAAAGAAGCACACGGTCTAGGGTAGCCACAACTGCCTAACAAAGTAGAAACGGTGAAATAATATGAAACTACTATGACTAATAAATGCAGGCAAAAATGTTTATTTTCCAGATCTTAAAAAGCCCTTGCTGTATGGAGATAATTTTAAATAATGATTCTCAAGGGAAAGGCAGAGGGCACTGATATATATTGAGTTACTGCTATGTGCCAAATTCAGGACAAGGTTCTTTGCATATTTAAACTCATTAGAGACTCACAGCAGCGCTGTGAAATAGGTATGATTAGCCTCATTTTAAAGCCAAGTAGACTAAGGCTCGGAGAAGTCAAATATCTTGACCAGGATCACACAGCTAGGAAGCAGTAGAGTTGGGATTCCAATTGATACCTGTCTGTCTGTATATACCTTATCTTTTACATATTTTGACAACATACCTCATGTGTCATTACATAGCAATTCACTGCATCATTATTTTAGTTCTTTTCGTCTATAAAATTTCCAAAACAAGTACAAAGTAAAAAATTATATATGTCAGGGCTCAAGTTCATGAACTGGCTGTCATCACAACCAACAAATTAATAAACTGTACCCCAGTTGACACTTCTGCTCTTAACCTTACTGATTTATTTAATGGCTTCTGTCTTCACCAAGGGCTTCTTAGCATATAAAAAATGCCCCCACCCCCATAACCAGTCAGTAACCTTGAGAATGAAAGAATAATGTTTCTCATGGGCCCCGAGTCTTTGATACGTGATTTTGCGTATACATTCCAACTCACATTATCGCTGCAAAATGGTTCTTTACTCCTTTTTCATACTTCATAACCTGTACTGTCTGAATGGCACACAGAAAACCAGAGGTGTATAGTAATTATTCTGGTTCCTTCCCTTATCAGCTGTGTGACAAATTACTTAATATTATTAGTCTGTTTCCTCATCTATAAAATGGGGATAATATTAGTGCCTACTTCACAGGTTTTAATAATTAATGGGATAAGGAAGGCAAAGTCATTAGCACAGTGGTTGGTAGATAATAAACACTCGAGATGAACTATTAGTATTTATGTAGCTTCAGCTACTAGAAATCAGTGTGTACAGTTGTTTAAAAACCTGGGCTTTGGAGTCAGACTACACCAGTTTGAGTCCTAGCTTCACAATTTGATATCTGTGGGACTTTGGTTATGTTATTTAACAAAGAGTCAGTTTCTTAAATGTAAAGTGGGACAATAGTATTACTTTCCTTTTTCACTACTGAGAGCATTAAAAGAGATAATGCACATAAAGTATCCAGCATGTAGTTGATATTCAGTTAGCGTTATTTCCCCTTCTTCTCTCCAAACGTACAACCAATCACATTTACAAACGCATTAAAGATTATTGCTGTGATAACTTTTAGTGAGGATAATGATCATATATTGACTTTTTGAAAAAAATTAGATACAGGAAGTTCTACCACCTTTGTAATATACTAATGCTTTGACATATACTAATTTCCCATGAAGATCAAAGAGCAAGGACATTATTAACAACAAGATCTTTAAGGCCAAAGGAAGATGATACAATTGCAAGGGATATTTCATAATGATTAAAAAATTGTAATCATGATATCCATCAGGATAGAACTATTCAATGTGGATAGAACAAGATAAAAAGATCCCTGGATCTTAATCCTATCATTTTCATCATTTTACCACATAAGTTTGAGTGATCCTTTTAAACTCTGTCTCCGTTTTCTTTCTCACCAAATTAGGAAAATAAAATATGTCTTGCCTACTTCACAGGGTTGTTGTGAAGCAACAATGTGGGAGAACATTTGGTAAAGTACAAATGTGAGACAAAAGCATGGGCCCTTTATTACACGTGATTCTGGTTATTTATTTCTGTGGCATCCTTACCTTCTCTGCGGGAGAACTGTGTTCAGAGGCAGCCAATGTTCTGCCTCCCCCATATCTGTTCAAAAACCATCACCTCACTACTTTGAAGAAAACCCCAGCTTTTAAAAATTTAGTATTCAAAGGAAGACGCATTTAATAGAAAAACGTATCCTTGAGATATTTTAAGACAAAAAACTACAGTCTCTTTGATGGATTTATGGATTTTGACTAGCTGGGCAGACAGCTTGTATGAAAGGTACTTATTCTTTGGATCAGAGTAGGGTTTCAATTCCTCTCAAACCAGCTGTCCAGGACCATAGGCTATTATTTTCCCTTTAAACATATCACCTGCTCCAAATGCACTAGTAGGATAACCAAAGCTCAGAGAAGCATTTCTCCTGCTCTTGGCTGAAACCAAAACATCCTCTGTGTAAAGGGATAGAAGCAAGAAATATTTCTGCTTTAGCTCAAATCTGGGCTTATAAACTGAGAAGGATCTCAAGGGGTCTAGAGAAAAGATTATGAAACATATCCCCTTGCTTGCCAGGCAGCTGGGGACAAATCTGGGAGATAACTATTTTCTACAGTTACTGTCTTCTTTTAAGAATAATAGGGTAGGATGGCCTGGTGGCAAAGACTAACTCCTGGGTTCCAGTATTAGTTCTGCCACTTGGTAGGTATATGACCTTGGGCAAACCACTCCAAACCTTTCTAAAGCCCTAGTTTCCTCATCTGTAAAATGGAGGATAATATCAGACTCAAAAGAGTGATTGGATGATTATGTAATTCACATGAATAACTTAGCTCCATACCAGGGTTCAGAAAAATCTTAATTGATTTTAACTGCTCTTACTTTTTTATTATCATCATCATCATTATTTTCACTATTATTATATAATTAGGAGGTTCTCAGTTTTGAATTTGGGTTTGTACCTGGTTAATCTCACAGAAACAAAAGTGTTATTAAATATGCCTTTTTCCTACATCATACCTTTTAGCACATGCACCTCTTTGGAGTCCTTTTGGAGGTGTTCCATCTCTGACCCTCACAAATCACCCTTTTCGTTTCACCAAATATTACTTATTTGGGGCATGAAGTAATTCATCATGCCTAGGCACTGCCTGGAGTCAACTAGTAAGGGGTTGGATTAGACGACCTCTCGGCTTCCTTCCATCCCTGAGAATCTATGATTCTATGAGTCAGTGTTCAGGAAAAAAATGAAGGGCTGTTTAGTGATGAGTGACAGTTCTGTCCTAAAAGAACAAAGAACTTACTCACTATGCCAGAAGCCATGTTGAAGATCACAGGATCATGAATTATAACTCTACTACCCTCTGGCAGGACAGGAAAGGAATCTCATAGACAAATTGCACTGGGAGAGATTATGGATTAAAGGCTCCAATATTCATGACTTCCAACCAGCCAGCCAGCACATAAGACCATATCAAGTGCCAAAGGCCACCCCTGTGCATTTGAAAAAAAATAATGGAAGTCTCCCCAAAGAGAAGCAGGAGAATAAAATTCTGGCCAAGACAGTGTTTCTGAATCTTTCTCCTTTTCTAGCTACAGCTATGATAAAGAGTTCAAGAAACAATAGAAGCCATCATCTGTAAACTTGTGGCTTTGAAGAAAAAAAACCATAATGATGGAATTTAAATGCTACCTTGTCCTATTCCACTTACCATCAACTGGGGGTTGCCCAGCAGGAGAAATGAGATCATTTCCCTCTGAGTGGCTAGCCAAGCTTGCCCACATTCATTCTTCTTCCCACATCATGTTTTAGCAGGCATCAACACATCAGCAGCTTCTGAAATGTGCCAGATCTAGGGAAGCAAGGCATTGTCACTACTGCACTAAAGAGCTCCCCACCTCGGCAGTGGACTCACACCAGCCACATTTTCTCTTGTCTGCTTGTCAAATGGTGGGAGGAGGTTAAAGAGGCCCCTCTGGCTTACTGCCTGAAACACAGCTTGGTTAACCTTTGGGGACTGTAGCCCACCAGCCAGCCTTCCTGAGGCCATTTGAAACATTCCATTTCTTCTTTGCATTACGTTTAAATACCTTTTCTCTTGATTTTGTTTCTTAGGTGGCTGTGAGCCTAGAGAAGCTGGTGATCTTGGGACGAGAGAGGAGGAAGCTTCTCAGATTTAATAAACAGTTGTCTTTTTTATAAAAATGAAAAGCATGTTTATTGTTTTTTATATTATACAAGTTAATGCAGGACCAGATTCTCATTGTAAAAATTCACACACTGAACAATCTAGAGGTCAGTGTGAGTCCCTTCATTCTGATCTTATTCTCCACCCCAGATGGAACTGCTGTTAACTGTCCTATATATAACTCTCCAGACCTTTTTATACTTATCTGCATATCTGTACATAAACTATATACACCAAACAGATAAGTCTAGGTTTTTGGTATGAGAAGTCTATTCAATGCTACTGTAGTCTTCCCCCAATGTATCTTTGCCAGTTCCACCAATGAACCATTCAGCTGAAATCAGGAGAGGGTGAAAGAGTCCTTATACATTTGACCCTTAAACGACTCGGGTTTGAACCGCGAGGCTCCACTTACACACGGATTTTTTTTTTTTAATAGTAAATACCACAGTCTGGTGGATGCGAAACAGTGCTTATGAAGGAACCGCAGATACTGTCTGACTATAAATTATATGCAGATTTTCAACTCGGCAGAGGGTCAGGTCCCTAACCCCGGCATTGTTCAAGGGTCACCTGTACTAGTACACATGTATTTGGATATCTCTATCAGACTTCATTCCAAGAGCAAAGACTATTGTTTCTGGATCATCCATTAAACATAGTATCTACTCCTTTCTTTCCAGCAGGATACACTAAGCTGTGCTGTCTTTTGCACCTTAGGGTGAATGGAGACTCTGGAAATGGTTTCACAGCACTGAGCCAATGAACTGGGGCCATGTTCAGCACAGACAGGTTGGACACAAATTGATTTTGAACTGTAGGGGCCTTTAGGGCCCTTTTGGGATTCAGAAGGAGGAGAGGGAGAGTTGAGATGAGAATCCAGGCTTCTTGACTCCTAGTTTATGTTCTTGCTACATGACCACCTTGACCCACTAAAGTTAGTTTTACCTTCATCACAATATAAATAGGAGGGTGAGTGGAGGGAGACAAGGGTATGGGAGACCTAAGTGGTAGGGAAGCAGGCACCATCAAAAGAAGAGAAAGGGACAGCCAAGAGGAAGGGCAGCCAGAGGCTTTAGAATCCCAGGTCCTTCAGAGTTTCACACGAGACCATCCATACCTACTGGACCATGTTCAGATTCTCACCTTCCCATTTGAAGCCCTGAATCGAGTTTGTTTAACCTATTCAACCCTTCTGATTGATGATGTTAAAATTAGTATCTCATACCCAGGTATCTCTTGCCAGTCAACTATCTCTAAGTAGTGGATTTTTTTGGCTTATTTAATTGTCAACTCTAAGCCAAATTCATCAAATTCCCACCCTCCAAATGCACCCCATCCCCCCAAAACAAATAAACAAAACAAAAACAACTTAGCTCCTCTGAATCGCTAAGTTTGTAAACTTTGGGACATCAGTGAGATTTATTTTATTTATCTCCCATATCTGGCCAGTCCCCAAGCCCTGTCTGATTTCCCCATGAAAGATTTCCTTTATCTGCGCAGCTTTTCCATCTTCACTGCCATTGCTCTTCTCCTGGTCCATATGACCTGGATCACTGCCAAATCCTCCTCACTGGCATCCCACCCTCCATTCTCACCGCTTTCCAATCCAGCTCTACTTATTCTCATCAGACACATCTTCCTTAAACTTGCCTTTCCTTATGTTGTTCTCCAGCTCAAAAATCTTGAATGATTCTCTGTTTCTTGTCACATTTAATCTGGCATGTCAAGTGGAAAAGGATGTCAGCTTATTCTGTGTTATTATCAATAGGAGAAGTAGGGCCAGTGGGCAAAAGTTATAGGAAGGTTTATTTCAGCTGATCAAAGGAAATCCCTCTAAACAATAAGACCTGTTGTACAATGAAGCCACTTGCTCAAGTACTGAGCTTCCTGGCCCTGGGGAGATGTATAATCAAGAGCTGGGAACTACCTGTCAAGGATGTTGTAAAAAGGATTCCTGCATTAAGAGGTAGGGAAACCCTGTTGACAGTAAAGATGGTGATAACTGACCATGTTTGAACATTGGCTCCATGCCAGCCACTCTCATTGTTTTCATATGTTAACACATTTATACTCCTCACAACTCTGTGGTTGACACCATTTTAATCCCCTTTTTTACAGTTGGCTCTACTTTAGTGATTAAATGCATAGAGTAAGAGCAAGGGACACATCTTGGCTCTGGAACTTACTGGATGAATGATTTTGCACAAGATGCATAACCTCTTTTGACGTCATTCTTCTCGTCTGTACAATGGAGGGAGTACTAGTACTCACTTCAGTGGGATGTTGTGGGGATTATGTTGTAAGATAACAGGAAAAGCACTATTTGACACATAGTAAGTAGTCAACAGTCACGATTTTTCTTGTCTCCATTAGATGATATACTTTTTGAGGAAAGTGGCTCTATTTCTTCTATATCTCCCATCTCAACTAGCTCAAACTGACCAGGTAGTACGTCTTCATTCACTATGGACTTGTGGCCAATGATGTGCTGACTGCTCCCCAAAGTTCCTCCATGACCCTTAGCACCTTGCTTCATCACTAACAGCGTACTCCTATTGACTATCGTTTTCAGTCAACCCAGGGTCAGCTTTCTCCCCCTTTGCCTTTCTGAGAACACCACTTTCATTGGTTTCTCTGGGACAGTACATAGCCCATCATGATGAACCGGTGCTCATTTCTCTACCTGCTATTTTGAAGGTACAGAGGTGCTTGTGCTTCCTTTTTCTCTAATCCCAGTTACCAGTGAAAACATATTCACTGGCAACCTCACCAGGTTGTGAACCAGACCTCCATTATACGGATATTGTGCCACACTGAATGCCTCCCATACTGAACCTCACAAGTTCTGGTCCCAAAGCATTTCCTTAGTATAGTTCATTGTTCACTTTGTTTGAGAAAGTTGCATGAAATAAGACAAAGAGATAACTGTCTTTTGGGAGGCTCTTTTTTTAGAGCCCTTTGATATCATCATCATTTTGGTTTTTAAGCTTTATATGAACGGGGTGGGGAGGAGGAGACTTTCCTTTTCAGCATGAATAAATTGGTAGCTGTCCTAGAGAGCACGCTTCTGAAGCCAGGTGCCGCCACTTAGCTTAATGTTTCATGATGTGTCACCCAGCAAATTATGAGTTGTTTGAATTGATTTCCTCCAAACAGCTGAGCTACAGCTTTTGTTCTATTGATGTTCGTCTCAATTTCTGAATGTGTGTTGCTTCCAGACAGAAAAAAATAAATCGCATGTCTTGTAAAGAAATGTCATTAACTCAAGAGCCTAGCCTATAATTAGAAGGTTTGAGGGTATGCTTTTTTCATCCAGTGGAGCTACTCTTGACGGTTGAAACTCTTTTGCCAGTTCTTAACTCTTCTCTACCTCCTTTGAATATAATACATCATGCCATTACCCTTATATCTGTAAAACCAGGTTACATTGAGTTTCAAAAATCAGGATTTATTTTATTTTTATTTATTTTTATTTTTTTTTGCGGTACGCGGGCCTCTCACTGTTGTGGCCTCTCCCGTTGCAGAGCACAGGCTCCGGACGTGCAGGCTCAGCAGCCATGGCTCACGGACCCAGCCGCTCCACGGCACGTGGGATCTTCCCAGACCAGGGCACGAACATCGTTCGTACATCGGCAGGCGGACTCTCAACCACTGCGCCACCAGGGAAGCCCCAGCATTTATTTTTACATTTAATCATACAAATATTGACTGAGTACTTACTATGTGTCTCAGTTAAGACCTTTAGGAAATAGAAGCACCATGGATATTGACCTGGCTCTCAGAGAGTTTCTAATCTTTCTGGAGATTCAAGACAAACATTTATAAAACAAAGACCATCCTGTCTCTAGCTGAATACAATTATATTGAATTATATTTGAATTATTACATCGAATATAATCAAATGCCCCCCCAATAATGTTGGCCTCCAGAGGTTGCTTGCTTTGCTAGTGAATAGGGCGACTGGTGTGAAGTGGGCTCTTTCCCTTCCATAAGAGAATAGGGGGGTGGGGGTGGAGGGATAGACTGGGAGTTTGGGATTGACATATACACACTGCTATATTTAAAACAGAAAACCAACAAGGAGCTAGGGTGTAGACCAGGGAACTCTGCTCAATATTATGTAACAACCTAAATGGGAAAAGAATTTGAAAAAGAATAGATACATGTATATGTATAACTGAATCACTTTGCTGTACACCTGAAACTAACACAACGTTGTTAATCAACTGTACTCCCATATAAAATAAAACTTTTTTTAAAAACTAAAAAAAAACTAAAGAAAAAAAGAGCGTAGGGACTGCTCTGAGGAAGCTGGCCCTCTGCCTCTCTTACAGTGTTCCGTTCAGTGCATGTGGCTAGGTAAGAGGAATTGTACACCAACCTCACCCCAGACACAGAACATACACACACTTATCTATGCGTTGGAGGTTATGAATATGCATTTTTCTCCTATTATTTCATTAGCATCTTTGACGTTTTCTCAACTGGAGTGTTAAGATTTGGAATGGGTTTTAGGATAGAAAGAGAAGTAAAATGGCCTTTTGGCCCCCTCCCCTTTTGGGGTTGTTTTGTTTTTTCACAGAAAGGCAAGCTTTATTCCAAAGCAACCTCAAAAGTAACAGTCATTAGCACCACAATTACAAACCAGTAGAAAAGAATAAACGCTTATACATACATATTTGATAAGATATCAACAGGAGTCACATCAGTTCCTGTTATTCCTCCCACTCCCCATTCAGCTCCTTTTCTGTTCGAAGATGAAAAGGTAGACTTGAAATTGCTCATGTCTTTTAAACTCAAACATGCATCAACTTCAAGAAAGAAGGCATCTGGTGGTAATTGTTACAGGGAATCAGCTACATTATTAAAATAAATGTCTTCATTACTATGACAGTTAGTAATTTAGTAGGTTTCTTGATTTTTTTTAATCTTTTTAAACCAGCTACAGAAGTTTCTCATGTTAAATGTAATGGACACGGTAAAAGCTCCATTACTTAGGAGACATACTTTCAATTATTAGTCACAATTGCCATGTGGAGGGATTGATCCCTTGTTTTCAGAAGCATTGGCTGGGTGGGCATCTGTACTACAGGCCAGGAAAGTGGGAATCTGGACAGCATACTCTGGTACCGTGTGCATCGGGCAGCTGGGCACTTGTTTTCTTTTTACTTATAAGTCTACCTTACTCCACATACAGAGCTGCTAGATAGTCTCCGGATTGATTTCTGCCTTGCCCTGAAACCACCCCTGCAGAAATGCCACTGTCATTTCCGTACAGCCTGGTGATTTAAGCATTACTGGTTCCTCTCACCAAAGGCCATTCAATGCCATATTAATCCATTCCAAATCCTCAACAGACAACAAATCTTAGGGGATGCAAAGAAGAAATATCAATGAGGACTGGAATGTGTCAGCAAAGACTGATTGGAAGAGAAGAGGAGGACTTAAAACATCGGTAGGATTTGGCTGAAGAGAAGGGGTGGGCAGGGCAGCCTGCAAATGTGCCAGAATGGGTCAATGTGTTTGAAATGTAAAAGTTCATGCTTATTGCTAGGATACTACAGAGACTTGGGGCTCCTGTTCTGTTGATACTGAAGTCCAGCCAAGGAAAAGCAAAACTGTGTGTTTTCAACAGCTGAATTTTAACTTATTACTAAAAAAGAAGATGCAGGGCTTCCCTGGTGGTGCAGTGGTTGAGAGTTTGCCTGCCGATGCAGGGGACATGGGTTTGTGCCCCGGTCCGGGAGGATCCCACGTGCCGCGGAGCGGCTGGGCCCGTGAGCCATGGCCACTGAGCCTGTGCGTCCGGAGCCTGTGCTCCGCAACGGGAGAGGCCACAACAGTGAGAGGCCTGTGTACTGCAAAAAAAAAAAAAAAAAAAAAAAGAAGATGCAGACAGAAGTGACAGCATTTAGAAAAGAGAATAATGCACAGGGTTTTTGTTTAAGGGTGCATCCTGCACAAAAGTGTTGGGTGGATGGGCAAGAGGCAGGGAAATACCACCAGCACAGGAGCTTCTGGAAACTGTGCTGTTTTGTAATTGATCCGCTCACTAAGAGGGGACTCTTTTTTTCCCCCTCAATTTGTCTGCCTACAGGAAGTGACACTTTGTAATTTGCCAGAAGTGTTATATGTGCCAATAGTGGCCCTCGCAATGCTATAGACTTGTAGAAGATTGCTTTAGACAGATTATTCTTGCCTGTCTACAGGCAGGAAAATAAACCATCAGTAATTCTCTTCCCTATTAAAAATTTTCTGTAGAAGACTCTGTGGCTTTATTGGGTAACACATTTCAGCCTTTTAATATTATTCTCCTCCTTTCATTCTGCTGCGACTAATAATAACAATCACAATAATTAATAACTTATGCCATACTGGTAGAAAAATTAAAGCCAAAATGAAAACTAGGGAACATCCAACGAAAGTCAGTTATGGTCCCAGTAACTGGTTCATATTTAGCAGTTGTACCTCTTATAGAGAAGGAAAATTCAAATGTACTACTTCTAGGAACTTGTCAGGTCATACGATGTCAAATCTAAGCAGTGGAATATTTATTGCTGTAATGAGATTCAGAAGATTTGACTTCTAGTGTCAGTATTTACTAAGTTTTTTTTTAAGGTCTACAAAAATACTTTATTTAAATATGGTTGTGACAGAGAATCTTAAAACAACATAATTTTTTTTAAACTGAGCATACAAATTTAGGATCAAAATAACCTTAATTAAAATTTATTTGATAAACAACAAGGATTTACTGTACAACACAGTGAACTATATTCAATATCTTGTAATAAACTATAACGGAAAATAATCGAAAAAAGAATATAGATATATACATATATATGTATATGTATATATATATATATATATGTGTGTGTGTATAACATCTTTGAAGCATGCTGTTTCTTTATTCTGGGATTCACACTAACAATTAATCCCGTGGTAATAATAATGCTCACCATTTGTAATGCTTTTCTTGTGCTAAGTACATTACATGTATCCTCTCATTTTATCCCAGAGTCCTATGAAGTAGGTGGTTTCATCTTTTTTTTTTTTTGGAGTATATTTGCTTTACAGTGTCATGTTAGTTTCTACTATACAGCAAAGTGAATCAGCTATAGGTAGTATTTACTAAGTTTTGATCTTGGGCAACTCACTTTCTTTTTCTGTGCCTAAGTTTACATGCTATACAATGACTGAGTTATTTCTAATGCTCCTTCTGACTCCAGAATTCTCTAATTCTATTTTATTATTATACCCAATTCACTTGATGCCATAAAATAAAATAGAAATAATCACCTGGTCTAACTATCCTTCAATATTTGAAATAAATGCATCCCTGGATTTTTTTTTTTTTGGTAGAGTGACCTTGAAAAAAAGGAATTCTGCTTTATTACTATCTTACATCCTATAGCTGAAGATTTATTCCTGGGACATGACTTTTTTAAAGGCCACATCCTGAGACTTGGAAAAAAGAGTGGCTTTGTTTATAGCCTAGGTGCTTAAAAATCCCAGATAGTTTGGCCATCATACTGGTTTCCCCTTCTGAAACTTCCATTATATTATCAGAGGTGCACATGATAGACCATTCCCCATCCTCTCACCCATAAAGCCCTCAATTATTGTTCTTTGGCCTTGTTCAGGTGGAACTTTCCTCTGGTCAATAGTATCATCACTGTGGATGTCCTCAGTGCAAGCAACATTTGGCAATTCCCACTCCTTTTCCAATAAAACCAGGAAGGAAGAAACAGAAGAAAGTAAGGGAAGGAGGGAGAATAACTGCAAATCTTTGTCCTGGGTTTCTCCTTTTCCCATCATAACTGCCCCTCAGATCTCACCTGAGGCCATAGGAGCCACGTATTCCCACTGCTATTCTAGAGTTTGTTTTTAGCTATACTTTTGATGGTACCATTAGGTAGGGGGGCTTTGAAGTACTTTGAATGAGCAGTTCTTCAATTAATGTATTTCACATTTATTCCCTACTTTATAAATTATGCTATGGAAAAATGTGGTATTGGGGTTTTCTTATAATGAGGCCTAATTGCACCATCTGGGGTAGAGTGATAGTAAATTACTTGTTCAAGGTCAAGGAAGGTATGATTTGTCCAAAGAAAAGCCAGAAATAGAAGCAAGGTCTGCTGACTTTCAGCTTAGTTTAGCATTCAATAAACCACATTCTCTTTCCTCTGCACATTTTATCTTCAGTGGTTTGCCATGGGCACAGATATTAGACAGCCTACAAAACTAAACAGTCATAAAATGGTCAGAGATAGTAAAACAGGTTCCACAGGGAACAAAACGTATATGTCATTGTCAGTAACAGAACACAACTATCAAGTTCACGTTCACAGTAGAAGCAGTCTACGTTTACCCTTCCTCAGGTGTCTTTTTCTAACAGAGAACATGATTTTTTTGTTTCAGTCAAAAACATATTTTGAATGAAAAAGTCAGTGTCTTCTGGGGCCTCCCTGGTGGCGCAGTGGTTAAGAATCCGCCTGCCAATGCAGGGGACATGGGTTCAATCCCTGGTTTGGGAAGATCCCACATGCCACAGAGCAACTAAGCCCGTGTGCCACAACTACTGAACCTGTGCTCTAGAGCCCACGAGCCACAACTGCTGAGCCCATGTGCCACAACTACTGAAGCCTGCACGCTTAGAGCCTGTGCTCCACAAGAGAAGCCGCCGCAATGAGAAGCCCGCGCACCGCAACAAAGAGTAGCTCCTGCTCGCCACAACTAGAGAAAGCCCGCGCGCAGCTATGAGGACCCAACACAGCCAAAAATAAATTAAATTAAATCTTAAAAAAAAAAAAGTCGTAGTGCCTTTATATTTGTGCATGCAATTGAGGTAATGAAGTATGGAGTTCATTTGTGAATGTTTTGAATGGCAGCATCTCCTTGAAATTATTTTTGCTGGGAATTCAAATGAATATTCTTTCAAAATAGTCACACTATTGTAATTGGCAAACCTCAGAGTCGGTATCTTGGGAGGGAAACAACATGCAGTTGGATAGGAATACAAAATTCATAGACTTGCAACCTGAATTATCCATTTCATCTACCGTATTTTCATGTTAAAACCATCTCCAGATGGAAAGGCAAGATTTTTAATTGTGAAAAACACCTATTAATGTTAGACACTAGAAGACCATTTTTAAAAAATTATAATTTCATTACATCTTTATGTGCCTGTATCTTATTACCTGTTATTCAAAATATGTCTCATTGTTTTTATCACAAAACATACTTGACTATTTTTAAAGTTTCTTTAAAAATCTTTTGGAGGAAATAATGGGTTTGTCCCCCACAGGATCATGGCATACTTCTCAGTTGTGGCTCCAGGCCTCAAGTCTATTTAAGGATGCTTGGATTACTAAACCCTAAAATTGCTGCCTAACTCCTGATCAACTCTGGAGATTTTAAGCAATTGATTTCAAAAACTAGACTTATGCCTCATCTTTTAACAACAAATTCACCCTTCTGGGAATAATGTCTTTTAATGATAGGGAGAAGTCTTTCAGTTATAACGGGTAGTGGAAATGAGGTTTACTTCTTAGAATCACTGGCTGTATACAGGAAGATGAACTCTCTGAAAAGAACTTGATTCTAATATGTTCAGTCTTTGCAAATGCTTTTATGTTTTTTTACAAAATGCCATCATTTTCTCAAAAAATAACTTTCTCCTAACCCCTGGAAATATGCCCAGGGGTAATTGCCTGGGTCAGGCTAAGGCAACCTAGAGACCAAGTGCTGCTGTGAGTTTTTCTAATCATGCAGGGCTGTAGGAAGAGAGTATGGTTACCTCCACTCAAAGTCAAGTAATGGGGACACGCAAAGTGAGTGCAATTTCATTGGAAAGTTAAATAGAGGGAGTTTTGTTTTTTTCCAGATTAATTTTCCTAACCCAAAGTTCATGAATTGAAATGGGATGCGATGTTTCCACCACAGCTCTAGTGTGTCAAAGACCATGAGACTATTGTTTCCTCATGCTTCAGAGGAAACATGCTTCAGTTCATATCAAACTTAGAAAACAACTTATTCTCAATAATGTGCTCAGTTTTCTTCCTTGAAAACTGAATTCATTGGATAAGCTTCTTGCTTCCAAATTTTATTTTTGATGATTTGTGTCTTCCGTTTCTAATAACACATTTCATCCCAAAGGACCAAAATATTTTCGGTCTGCCAGTCATCATAATATTAACTATGTAAAAAGAAAAAAGGCGCAGGCTGGTCAAATACTTCACCCAGTTTCAACAATTTTAGAAAGGTTGATATAAGAAAGAGTTATGCTACTTGGAAGTATTTCTCAAAGTTTTACTCATTTGGGGCTGCTAGCAGATCAAAAGAAAATTTGTTGAATTTAGCAAATAAATTGTGCTTGCATTTACTCTGATGATCCGTGAACCAAATTCAGTAGGGCTATGATATTTAATGATTCACTGATGAGACAGTTTAATGACAAAGTTGAGAAGAGATATGCCAACAAAACAAGTACTAGATTGTTAATTATCACTAGATATTAGCTGGAGGTTGCTGACATTAGGTTATTTCTACATACATCGTGGAAGTGTATAAGAAAATGCATGTTCTTCTCTTTTGATTTTTTTCCTTACAGGTCAAAATTACAACCAGATTTCACTTACGTATTTTCCTACTCCCTCTTCTCTGCCATCTTTAAATGCCCGTATTGGGCAGAACTTCTTCCTCAGGTATTTCAACCCACCCTTATTATCACATCCAACAAATAGCCATTAAGCATCTCTATGGGCCAGACACTGTGTTTGGTGCTTTACATGCATTAGCTCATTTAATCTTTGCAACAAACCTGCATAGGATGTTCTACAATTATCCTCATTGTGCAGTTGAGGAAACTGAGTTACAAGGAACTTAAGCAATAGGTCCAAGGTCACATAACCGGTAAGCGGCAGAGAAGGTTTTAAACCCAGATCTGACTATTTTAAAGACAGCTCTTTCCATCATTGCAGTGTTTCTCTTCTCTTACCTACTGTGGTACCATAATTGGCACTATGCAATTTTATTGTAAACTGTTTTAAAATCATCCTCTGTGTAATTAGTCTTATCTCCCTACCTACATGCTAATCAGATTGAGGAGGGGCACCATATTGAGGAGGGCTAAAAATATAGCAGAGACTCAGTCATGTGTGATTTGATTTTTGTCTTCACCATTCTTTTATAAAATAGTTACTAATGTATCTAATTGTAAAAGTTCCTGTTGTTTTCTTTTGCTGACTTGTTAAAGAGTATTAATTCTTTATGTAAAAGGTTCTTTTTCCATTTCCTTGTGATTAAGGCCAAAATCATTCACCTGGGCCTTCTTAGCTTTCCCATTGACGTAGGTGGTAATGCTAATGAAGGAAACACTTTGATAAATAATTACAATATCTCTGTTTTGGGAAGGGAAGTCTTTTCTCCATGAAAAATGAATTATCAATCATAGAATGTTTAAGCTGAAGGGATCTGCGAGATCATTACATACTTTATCTGTATCTATTTCATGGCTCTTATGCCTGTCTACCTTGTATTTCAGTCCTTTGGGTACATAACTTTGCTTTCTAGATTTATAATCTTCTCAAGGACAGAAACTCATGTCTGGTTCATGTTTCTATTCCTTAAAGTGTCTTGTACCATGCCTATCATGTATTCAACAACCATCAAAGGTTTGTGAAATGAATGAATCAAATCCACCACCCCTTTGTTTGATAGATGTGCAGATAGATTCATAGCGAGTATTTATATGCCTCTAAGATCATACTGTTAGTTGCCGGCAAAACCAAGTCTAGAACCCTCTGATTGCTAAGCCAATGATTTTTCCATGACACCTTGTTTCCCATCTGGTTAAAAATGAGTATGGAATTTCTCTGAGTGACCATAATCCATCATTTGCCTTCAGCTAAAACTCCTGTTGACTCCCTATGGATCCA
Organism: Monodon monoceros; assembly: GCF_005190385.1. Lineage (NCBI taxonomy): Eukaryota > Metazoa > Chordata > Mammalia > Artiodactyla > Monodontidae > Monodon > Monodon monoceros. The sequence continues at coordinate 96,928,346 of NW_021703779.1, read as the reverse complement.
TTGGGAATATACCCACTGTGGGAACTAGTACAAAGAACAAACACAAAGAACAAAGAGAAGGGAGAGTTATTTGTTCCTCTTAATATTCTTGGCCAGGATGGGTTGTATATTTAGTAGTGATAAGACAGATTTAAGCTTAAATACTGGGAGACAAGTCAAATCATAACAGTGTAGGTGTTTGGGACACATTAAGGAATTAGGTCAGTCTCTGACAAAGCTTGACTTAACTCTATGTGAATGTGTGTAATATTATAGATAATATGAAATATTACTCCGAAAATTAATGGTTAGAAAGATTAAATCAAACAACTAATAACAAAAGCCTTTAGCATATGCAGAAACGTCTTCTGTAAATTTGATTATGGGCATTAAATGAAAATATTTTAATATTATAAGAAGTGATCATCATCAGTAAGAAACACTTACTGAGTGCCTAATTTGTGCTTGGATACAGGAATTGAAAGACAAGAAGCTAGAGTCCCTGCCCTTATGAATTTATAATCTAGTGTCAGGAACAAGGCATGTCCATAAACAGAGATAACTACAAAGGAGGACAAAAGGGGTGACTGTGAAGTCAGTATAAAAATTTGGCCTTTAATCTTGGTCAGCGGGGAACATTAAATGCTTTTGAACAGATTTGTGGTGTATGTACATAAAGTGATGTTATAGGAATATTAATCTGACATAGGTGTGCAATGATTGAAGGACAAGAGAAAATAGGTATAGGAATACCAATTTAGAGACTATTGTAATAAGCCATATGAGAGGTGATGAGAATGCAGACTAAGGTGAGAATGAAGGCTATATAAGTAAAGAGCAGACCTGGGAGACATTATTAAGACAGAATCTACGTGACTTGATGACTACATGGCTCTCGAGAGGGAGATGTTTAAGTTGATTCCAAAGAGAGGAGTTAGTTCTTTATAATTGGCTTTATTATATTTGTTACCCTGATTGATTTGAATCTACTATAAGGCAGAGACTTTCGCTCATTACCTTTAGATTCCAGTGTCCCAGCACAAGTTAGGAATGTTGCTCATGTGTTTTGGCTTTCACAATAAGAAGTCCTTATTACAAAGAAGGGAAAATGGAGGACTTTATGGTGATAAAAGACCTTAAATGGAACTTGAACTCTCGGCAGTGTGAAGCAGTGCTGAGTATGTAGTAAATGCTTAACAAGGACTCGAACTGAATTTAATTACTGGTGTGGTAAAAAGATTAAAGTTCTGTTGATTTTATTTCTAGCTCAACCAAGAAATAGTCGTATGACCTTGGGAAAGTCACTCAACCTTCCTATAGCTCCACACCCTATTGGCATTAAGGGCATGTAATAATCCTAACTCTCATAGTCTGTAACTTGATTCTAAATTTGACTTCTTCACCAAATACTTTTCTGCACCTATGTATATGCTTCACTTCCAGCTCCTACCCCACTTAGGACCTGGATCTGCAGTGAGCTACCCAGACTGGATTTCCCCTCTATTTCCCCACGCTCCAAAACACTCTCCTCTCTCTTAATTTGGCACCATCTCTCATCCTCCCACCTCTTTAGTTAAAATTCTTTTTTCCTCATTGCTAATCTCAGCCGGGTGTTAAAAAAGTAGAGCAACCTGATCCAACAATGTCATAGTAAGATATGAAAGACTGATGACCAGGAAGGTCCTCTAAGATTCATGAACTTTACAAAAGGCATATTATTATCCTGAGATTTCAGGCAAGAGGACAGAATAAAATAATGAAGTTTAAGAGAGAGAAACTTAGCAAGATAGGCTCTTTAATCATATTATATAAACCTGGCCCTGTCATACAGATGGGCTCAGATTCAGGAGTATAGATTTTTATACAAATCATAGAGAGCAGAGTAGAAAGTGTGCAACTTTTTTAATGTTCATTTTAGGCCACCTCCCTGCCCAATTTTCATTTGTCCCACTGCCTGACTTCCATCAACAGTTTAACAAATATTTATTTAGCACCTACTTTATGTTGGTACCGGTGTTTTAAATATGGGCAGACTACGGTCTCTGCTCTCAAGGACCTTACAATGTATTATGAATGACAGATATCTAAACAGGTAAGTACATAGACATATATTGGTGGACATTTCACCCAACTTGGTGGGTTCAGGGAAGGCTTTCTAGAGCTCAAGCCTCACCATTTTTTTTTTTTTTTTTTTGCTGTATGCGGGCCTCTCACTATTGTGGCCTCTCCCCTTGCAGAGCACAGGCTCCGGATGCGCAGGCTCAGCGGCCATGGCTCACGGGCCCAGCCGCTCCACGGCATGTGGGATCTTCCCGGACCGGGGCACAAACCCGTGTCCCCTGCATCGGCAGGCGGACTCTCAACCACTGCGCCACCAGGGAAGCCCTCACCAACTTTTTTTTTAAAGTTCTATAGACCAGGGCCAGCGCATATCTTCATACCAGTGTATACAATCAGGATTTCTGAAATGTACATCCTGGACACAAGGCATAGATGATTTACTTTTCCAAACCATACTGTTGCATGTAACTTGCTGATGGTTATTTTTAAAATGGTGTATAGGGCTTCCCTGGTGGCGCAGTGGCTAAGAATCCGCCTGCCAATGCAGGGGACACGGGTTCGATCCCTGGCCCAGGAAGATCCCACATGCCATGGAGCAGCTAAGCCCGTGAGCCACAACTACTGAAGCCCACGTGCCTAGAGCCCATGCTCTGCAACCGCTCTCCGCAACTAGAGGAAGCACATGCACAGCAACGAAGACCCAACACAGCCAAAAATAAAAATAAATAAATAAATTTATTTTTTTAATGGTGTATATCACTAAAGCCAGTTACTTCATTGTATAACCATGAAGTATGAAAGGATATGCCTTTATTCTCTGTTTCACTGGGTATTTTTAAGAACCTGGCTCTGATAAATAGTTCTGTCCTATTCAGTTTGTCTCCAAAAGGCAAAGCTATTAATTTCCATTAATTCTAGCCTTCTTTTCTGGCCTACTATAAACCCTGGCTTTAGTTCATTCAAACTGTACATTTGTCGAAGAATTAAAGAGATTTTATGGTCTAGTAGAAAAATCCTGAAAGCCTTTTTACTTGGTGGTTGTCTCCCAATTAGGTGCAAAATAATCAGAATGAAAACGTATTTCATGATGTCCTTCTGTTTAAGTGACTAAACTGAACTTTGTCTGTATAAAAGCTAGTCAAAGTTCAACTGAACTGTGATTTTAAGAAAAGCCTTCGGTGTTTTTGGAGGCTGCAAAATACATGAAAAAAAATCCTCCAAGTTCAATGTACTCTGCAAGGGACTATCCAATTCCAGGGGTAAAATGTGGGAGCTTCATGTGTACAAAAAGCACAGTAGCCAAAGCAGCTCCTGCAGCCGCCATCACCCTCTAGCCTAGCAGGCCTTGGGTCCAGGCCAAACAGACACTCATTGGGGAATAAATGGTCTGATCTGTGAACAGTTTGCACTATGTAACTGAACCTGTTGAAAGAGAAAGCCAGGAATGGACTTATCCTTCTTACATTATTTTCATGAAACTGCCAGTTACTGAAAGATTTCTATGTGCAAGTGTGTTCTTTAGATGCACATATGCACCTAATCAAAGACACAAGCCTTTGGACCTCCATATTGATACCACTGCTCCTAGCCTCTTGAATTTTTTAAGTGCTAACTGGCTATAATTGGTACCAGACAGTTAGGAATATAAGTATTTTATGTTTGTCAGTGTTTTCCTTTGCACTTCAACCCAGGCTACTTGCTGGTACCTTGACACCTTGTTGGCTGTCTGTCTGTCACATGAGCAGCAAAGGTACAGGTGAATATACCATGAAATGACTTGGGGGCACTGAAGTAGATGTGCCTGTGAGTGTGAGTGACAGTACAGACAGCAGGGAGCAAAGCTTCTGGTAGGTGGGCTGACTCAGGCTGGAATGAAACTGCTTTCCCTGTGAGACATGATGTGTTCCAGAAACTTCTAGATTCTGGACACAGTGCTAGACCCTCCCTGTCTCCCACCATCCCTTCTCAAAAATTCTCTTCTCTTGCTTTCCATCCTCAACCCCCACTCTCACCCAAAATATATTCACATCATTGGTCTCTGTCTTTATCAACTTCTCTCTTTCTCTCCCTTTCTTCCAACCTCTCTCTCTATTCCTCCCACTTCCCTCCAACTCACACAAACCCCTATACCCTAGGGTCTCCAGACATCTAATACACTTCCTATAAATCTACCAATTTTGAAACTCTGCCAAAATCCCCAAATATTACCCATCAGCAAATTCTGCAAAGCCAGTCTCTGGATATAACATCTATAACCAACCACCATGCCATACTGGGCAGCTGACTGAGGCTGTGTCCCCATAGGCCATCCTCATACTCTTAGAGGAGCCTCAGTGTCCTGGTATCTCCATCATCACCGTAATCATCCTTTATCGTGTATGAGATGGAAAAGTTAAATGAGGAATAACAGCATTGCACCACAGTGTTTTGAATGCGCGCTTTGTTATCTACCGACACTGACCAGATTTGTATTCAATTCCATTGAATAATTTTTTAAGAGAGAGAAAAAGTATTGTGTTTGGTGATCAAATGTCTCTTTGCCCTGTGGTGCTGCCACTTGAAGCCCCATGTCTCATCAGGATTCATCTTTTAGTCTGGAAAAGGGACTTAGCTGACTGCCACAATAGTGCCATCTATGGCTCTTCAGAGGCACAGCCATGAAAACCATGGAAATGACTGATTCTAGGCACAAGCCATTCTTTATTAATTGCAGCTCAGCAATGACTCGGGAAAATTGTACTTAACAATAACACTATTACTGCTTACTAGATGCCAGCACTGTTCTAAGTGGTGTACATGTGCTATTTCATTTAATCTTTACAACAACCCTATGAAATATATAGTGATTTTATCTCCATTTTATCAATGAAGAAACTTTTATCAATGAGGCATGGAAAGGTTACATGACTTGCCCAAGGTTACACAGCTAATAATTGGAAGAGGGAGGATTCAAACCCAGGCAGTTTGGCTCCAGAGTAAAGAATCTACCAGCTGTGCTAAAAAATACCTGAGGCTCATGTACATCTATTCTATTTACCTAGAGCTGCCCCTATTCCACGTTTGCAAAGTCCCTTTCTTTGGCCATTGGCCCCATGTCTCAGGGACCAGTTTCCAAGATATCCTTATCTTCAATGATTCCTTTGATGTTCATTTGACTCCACTTTCATGTGGAAAAGGGATTTTGGAGGGAGAGAGTTCGGCGAGCAACTGTCCTTTGCCAAAGACAACATCTACTCTCTTCTACTCCCTCATCTCATGGTCCTCTTAAGAATAGCCCTGTTAGCTTTCTTCTATTCCTATGTGAACTTTTAATTAACAGATTATCTATAGAGATTTAAATGAAATATCTGAACAGCTCAGGGCTTATGGATTCACTGTCATCTAAGGTACAGCCCAAAGACCATTTATATCAGAAACATTTGGAGACCTTGTTAAAAATGCAGATTCTGGACACCTATCCCAGACCTACTTTACTTCTGACAGTAAAATCTATAAACCTGCATTTGTGAAATGCTTCCCAGGTGATTCTGATGCACCTGAAAATTTCAGAACCAATAACCCAAACCAGCATGGTTTGGCATATAAAAGGAGTAATAGCCTCAGGAACTGATGACCTAGTGGCTCTGGCTCTACAACTAACTTCCTGTGTGCTTTGAGCACATCAATTAATTTCTTTGGGACTCAGTGTTCTCATCTGTAAAAAGGGACATCTCTCCTTTCCATCCTTTCAAAGTTGCATAGGTCAAATATAAACGTGTGTGAAAGTTCTTTGGAGTTTTATAAAAATAACACACATTATTATTATTATGGGTGGGGTCAGGGAGAAAACACTGGAGAAAGAATGCTGTTGGCAAGGACTGAAGGGAGGAGAATTCAGTTTCTTTCTTTTTCCCATCAGAGTCCAGACAATGGAATTTCAAGGTTCTTTCCAACTCACAACTCCCCCCCCACTCCTTCATGTGTTCACAGTTTACTGTTAACAGCAAAGAAGGCTCCTCCCTTCCAAAACATTCCTTTAGGTAAAAAACCTATCTGAGCAGGTTGAGGTCGGCACTGTCAGTCAATAAGTCACTGGATCTTTCCCCTTAGTTATTAGGGGCAAATGTAATTAAATAATAGTTATCTACATATTTGCAGAGATGGAGAAACAAAGCAGATATATTTGCGTTCATTCATAATTAGGCTTAGAATGGTACATACCTGTCATCTTAAAAGACACAGAAAATATTGTTCATTCTTCATGTGTAATGAGTCCAAACATTTGTTTTGTTTCTGATATAAATGGGTGATCTATTTATTTTCAAGGTGAATTGCCCTACTTAGGCCCCCTTCCTTACCATCCACTCTCTGAAGTTTTAGTCAAAGGATTTCAACACTTCTAAGATTCAAATTGGATCTAGGGTTTTGTCCAAACATCTGGCTTTCAATTTCTGAAGGCCTAGGTCATTCCTGCCTTTTGGAAAAGAATGTCTGCCCATTCTTGTCCATTCCCACTAAGTGACTTTCCTCTCTGCTATTTTGACTTTCCAACCAGGAAATGGATTTCATTAACTTTAGCTTGCAGAGCAGAGGCTGTACCTGAGGTGACCCCAAAAGTCATTCAAATATTTCATCCAAAGGCAGGCAAATGCTGTGTGGGAAATCACACAGAGGAGGAAAAAAAGAGAGAGGGAGAGAAGAGATGAAATCAGGCTTTGATGAGCATTTCAGCCAGGCCAGCCCCTTGGAAAGGTGCCAGCGTTGGTGAAGCAGCAGCAGCTCTGGGTTTCACAGGCAGTCTGGAATGCACTGCAATACAGCCCAGCCTCCCTCTCGTTAGAGGCCTAGCGTTTGATGATTCAGCTGCTTCCCGGCTGCCAGGAGAGATTTGGCCAACTGTTTGAAAAACACTGTCTGCCCCAGACCACACTTGTTTTTATTCTCTGCCTGTTGTCAGGGGCCTCTTCTGAAATGGAACACCTCAGGAAATCAGACCCAAACTCTGAGGAGTTTATGCTGCCTCTTATACCCCCTTTTCAAAGGCAATTATACCAAAATAGGGATTGTTTGTAGCAAAGTGCTTTCCTGGTGATGTTGAAAGCAGACAATGTATTATCAGGAAATGATCTCTCATTAGGTCTTCTTCAGATCAGATGAAAAACAGTGTGCAGGCACAGCTGAATGTGCCACTACTGAACTCCCCATGTATCAGTTTGTTCAAAGATGCAGGTTAAAGGGTAATGGAGACATGCATTTGGGGAAGGAATTGAGCAAGAGCCTCCGCTGAAGGCTGGACTCTTGAACTCTGCTGTTTGCTTCTGAGAAGTCCCCTAGAGCTACAGGTCCACCTTTCTAACAAAGGAAGCTGATCCTCAAAGTGGATTGGGCTGCCTCATTCAGAAATGAATATATTACCTTCAATACAGCTTAGCGATTAAGAGGATGGTCTTTGGCGTTGGACTGCCAGAATGCGTAACCCAGGCTACATCACTTATTAGTTTTGTGAATGTAAGAAATTTAGTTCTCCATGCCTCGCTTTTCTTATCTGTAAAATAATGGTACCTTCTTTATGAGGTTGTGAGATTCAGAGGATAAATGAGTTGATACATGTAGAGAGTTTAGAATAGGGCCTAACATATGATAAGCCCTCAATAACAGTGTTAACTATTAATGTTATTAAGGCCCTGAAAGTATTCAAGCCAATACCTCTCATGTACTGTGTAGCACAGTGATTGAGAACACACCTTTTTAAAGTAAGACTGTCCTGGGTTTGGGACTTCCCTGGTGGTCCAGTGGCTAAGACTCCGTGCTCCCAATGCAGGGGGCCCGGGTTCGATCCCTGGTCAGGGAACTAGACGTCGCGTGCCACAACTAAAGATCCTGCATGCCACAATTAAAGATCCCGCATGCCACAATTAAAGATTGTGCATGCCACGATTAAAGATCCCGCATGCCGCAACTAAGACCCGAGGCAGCCAAATAAATAAATTAATTAATTTAAAAAAGTCTTGGGTTTGAATCCTAGTTCCACCACTTTCTAGCTGGACTTGGGTAAGTTATCTAACCTCTGTAAGCCTCAGTTTCCCCATCTGTAAAATGGGGATAATAACTGTAGCTACTTCATAGAGTTATTGTGATGATTAATAAATGATGTAAAATGCTTATTGCAGTGGCTGGCCCATAGTAAGTGCTCAATAAATGATAATCATATACTATGCCAAAGACTCTGGCTCTAGAAAGCCCACATCTTTTTTTTCTAGTCTTGGCTCTATTTAAATATTAGATAATATTTTAAAGATTCACTCTCTGCTAAGAGGTCCTTATATTCAAGATAAAATAGCGATGGTGTCTTAATTAGCTCCTTGCTTAGGAGGAAACAGAGTTATCCAAGCCAGTAGGAAATGAAAAATCAAACTCCTCGCTCCTCAACCCTTAGATGCTTTAATGATCTCAATAGTCACTTGAGCCAGTCAGCTGAAAAGGGAACCAGCTGGAAGCAAAACCAGGGTAAATTGGCAATTACCAAACTCCTTCATTTTATGAAAATGGCCTGGTTATTTGTCAGACTTTTAGCCCACTCAGGATCTCTCAATCTCTCCTTTATTCCTCTTGAATGGTGAAAAACTGGGTGAGAAGGATGGCAAGGGAGAGAAACAAATCCCTGGCCCTCAAAACCTCACCTGTGGCTTGGCATGGAAAGTGGGCTTGCCTTTCCAGAGAAGACAGTGTGACTTTGCTGAGAAAAGAAGCCAGTCCAAACAGTTGCAATGATTCTTTACTTCGCTCACGCTCCAGCTTGTTCCTCAGCTGTGAAACATCATGCTTTAGAAGAAAAAACACGATGCTTCCTTTCTCTTGCACTTACTGTGTGAACACGCAGAAGGTCCCATGTTCTTCCCTGTTCTTCGAATACACTGAATTTGCGGAAGACAGCATTGCTTTAGCTCCATCTTGGGGCATGAAAAGAAACTAGATCTAAACCAACAGATTCTCAAAGAACGATTTAATGTATCACTGGAGAACTTGTCTCCGTAGTATTGTAACCTGACTTTTTGACTGAATCTACAGAATTGTACATGTAAATCCTGGCAAGGAACACCCTTGCATGTGGCTATGGTTCTGCAAAGTCCAAACCACTTCTCTCCTTTCTCTTCCTTGATTTCTAGTGTGGTTTCAGAGTAGCTTCAGGGGAATTCCTGATGTCTGAGTAACTATGCTGTCCTCAGGCCCTTCTCAACCCTCTTGCCTCCACCCCTTTCATCTTGAGCGTCTTCACCAGGTCTGAGAAGATAGAGGCACACACAGTTAAAACCTTTTGGAAGTTTTGCCTTGCTTCCTACAGACACAGTCATGAACAACCACGGTTTTTAATTTTCAAGAAGGAAACAAAAATATATGCAGGAGCCATTTTCTATTACTGTATAAGGACAGTAAAATACTATAAAGTGGATTCTCAGCATTTTAACAATAAAAAGCAGTGAACAATACTTTAATAGTCACTATAAAGAGCAGCCCACTGGACTGTAATTCTTAATATTTATTGGGCACAACAGAATATAGAACAGACTGTTCTGGTTGAGGGATTTCTATAAGAGTCAATTCCAAAAACCAATCTGGGGTGCAAAGTAAAGCTTGATGGGCTGTGGTAGAACAGCAGAAGCAGGTCCTGTTGGCAGTGGTTTAAGGGAGAGCAAGGCTGGATAGAGGCTTTATAGATGGTCACACTAGTCCACATGGAGTGGGAGAAGGGGAGATTGGTTCTCAAAGGTGAAGTGTCTTCTCTCTCAGCTCTTGTGGGTCCAAAACCTTGAGAGTCAACTTACTCAAGGACGACTGAGTTCCAGATGACTGTCTTATACCATTCCAAATCTGAACTGTACCAAAATCCAAGCCTGAACTGCCTGTTTTTTTGCATAGGGTATCTCCTTGGTCAGGAGATCTATTCAGAGAAACAACTTACTGGATAGATTTTATGTCACAGTACAATTTAATGATGTAAAATCAGAATAAAGAAACCATGGTAGCTCTAAGAGGTCTTGTCATCTCCCTAATGGAACAACCTCTACTGCCTAAATATTCCTTGCCAGAGCTGTGCCCAGTTATCTGAAGTCAGAACATCCTGTCCCGGGAGAGTGCTGGAGATACTTGCTGCAAAGAGACGTATAGTAACTAAGCAAAGGGGGATCCCTTTTTGAGCTTATGCCTACCTCGACTTGAGAAGTAGGCAAAGATGAAAGGACCAGTAGGGACTTGTGAGAGAGCGACAGCTTTATAAGAGGAGCTGGAAGTGTCCAGCTCATCTCAGTACTGGGTATGCAATAGGTCTTTCTTTGACTTTGGGTGGACTGGTCAATGAGTTGACCTACTAATTAATTCCTTTCTAAACCGTTTTTACCCCAACCACATTTTATTCATCATTTCTTATCACCTCTCTTTCTTCCTCAGGTATTTATTAACGATAGAATTAGGTGCTATTTTAATTACTCATTTGTGAATCCAGAGGTTTGTAGGTATCTTTTTGTCTTACTATTTCCGACTCTGTTTGTGTCTTTTTAAGCCAATGCACACCCTAGGTCTGAACTTGGCTCTTTTCCAAGAGACATCAATCTTTTTACATCACAGAAGGACCTTTTCCTCAAGACTATTCAAGTGAACACACTTGTACTGTACTGCAGCTTCTCAAGATGTCTAACATACTCTCCCAACGTTCCTTAGAACAGTTAGTATGGCCACCTCGATACTACAGAAATGTGAATTTCAAATCAATGGAGTATAAAATTTATTACACCAAAACATTAAGACTTTAAAACAGCATTATCAGATAAGGAGCCCAAATAAAATTATTAAATCAGAAAGACAAACATAATTTATCTAATTCACATGAGGGAGGAACTAGATTCTTCTGCTTAAGTAGCCAGATGTGATGGAAAGAGAACTAAAAGTAGAAGTGGAAAGAGAAAGAGACATCAATATAATTCATTACCTATCCATTATGTTCCATGTCCTTTAATTTATTAATTTCCACATGAAGGCTGATATTTGGCTGGGTAGCAATTATGCACCAGTATGGTCAAGCCAGTTGTTTTCAGCAGGTGTTTCTCTGATTGGTCAGTGCCCATGCTCTACCAGTTGTTAAATACTTGGACTATCATTTAAAACCACACCAAGCCTACAAGATAGGTATTAATCCTACAAAGTAGTTATTTTTGTCTATATTTCAAATAAAGTCTCAGGAAAACTAAGAGAATCTACAGCAAACAGTGGAGCTTTATGTGAATTATCTCATTTACTCCTTTCTGAACGCCCCTTATGAGGTATTGTACCAGTTTTACAGATGAGGAAGCTGAGGCTCAGAGAGATTAAGTAAACTGCCCCGAGGCTGCACAGGTGGAAGAGCAAGAGCTCCAATTCAAGTCTAGATCTATCTGACGCAGAGGTCCATTCATTTCATTATACCACACTGCCTTCAAAGGTCTTTTCCTAAATTGCCACTGAGCCAGCTCTATGTTCATAGGTAAAATGTTCTGGGTTCCTAGTTTTGCATTGTTGGTCTCGGTGATCTCTAAGTTTCCTTCCAGTTATAAGCATGTATGCAAAGGTCGAAGTTACGGTCTTTGTTTAAGGATTCAACAGGCATTTGTGTATACTCTAGTCATTCGGATATAGAGAGTGCTTCCATTAGATAGTCAGCTGCATCATTTTCCTTGACAAGTTCTCTCTTGTACAAAGAGAGGAAAATCAGCTCAACAACTCTGGCTGGGTATGTACAAGTTTGGCCTGCAGGAATTGAACTTCCCAGGATGCCAAGGACCTTTCTGGCTTCAGTGTTTACGGTGCACACCATCCCTTCTGAAGAACTTTTCTCTGTTGTTTTTTTTCAACAGAACCAAATCTTGAGAAGTCTTGTAATATAGTGGAATGGAGACTGGATAAGCAATCAACACGAGAGGACCTGGGTTCCAGGCACAGTCCTATTACCTAGCTGCGGATGCTCAGGCAAGCGTTTCCCCTTCTCTTGATCTTTCATTCTTTAACCCTCATAGGGTTACTTTGGATATCAAATGAGAGAATGATGTCAAAGTGGTTTTTAAGCTATTTTCCTTCAGAAATACATTATGGCATTCAACATTTGACTAGTTGCAGAATTCCTTTAAAACCACAGAACTGTAGCATGGAAATAGGTCTTAGATATCTACTTCAGTGATTAGAAAAGTATTTTATAAATAAAACGCTTATTTCAATAGAAACCTTATTATAAACAGCAATAAACAAAAGCAGGATTTAGCAGCTCTAGTTAAGCAAAGGTGCATGTTCTCAATTCTGCTCTTCTTGACCCTCATAAAGTCCCATGAGACCCCTGCTCAAAAACCTAGGTTCCCACAGAAACTCCATTTGAAAATCATTTATATGACCACACCTTCATGTTCAGATGGGCCTGAGGTCCAGAGAAGGAAAGGGACTTGCCTAGTGCCATCCAACTCTTAGGAGGGAAAGCTGGGACTAGAAAGCAAACAACACACATAAAACATGGCAATGTATTTTTTCTTATGTAGTGGTAATTTCAATCAGAACATAAGCAAGGATATTGTATCGGACATAAAGTATCTGAATTAGGGTAAATACACTTTAAGTAGGTTGTGTAGATTCAGGTATTTTGATGTGAAAATATTTTGGCCATAAGAACAAACAAGTGAACAAAAACTTTTCAGCTTAAATAAAATATTGGTCGAGCAGTTTTCCCAAGGCTTACTTCATCCCAAACCCTAGTTGTATCAAATAGCTGGTCAAAATGGAAATAGAAAATGTTAGGTTCTCATTTTTTGAAGTCAGTTTCATATTTTATTAATTTTCTATGAACTTTATCAAAGTAAGCTCAAAGTATAATAATATATGCACACAGTAATAAATCAAGGCATGCAGAAGAATTTGTGATGAAAAGCAAGTCTCCCTTGGGCTTCCCTGGTGGCACAGTGATTAAGAATCTGGCTGCCAATGCAGGGGACATGGGTTCGAGCCCTGGTCTGGGAAGTTCCTACATGCCATGGAGCAACTAAGTCCATGCGCCACAACTACTGAGCCTGTGCTCTAGAGCCCGTGAGCCACAACTACTGAAGCCCATGCACCTAGAGCCCGTGCTCCGCAACAAGAGAAGCCACCACAATGAGAGGTCCATGCACTGCAACGAAGAGTAGCCCCTGCTCGCGGCAACTAGAGAAAGCCTGCGTGCAGCAACGAAGGCCCAATGCAGCCAAAAATAAATAAATAAAATAAATAAATTTATTAAAAAAAAAGCCAGTCTCCCTTCCCATTCCCCAGTGCCACTCCCCAGAAGCAATTTATTTAACAGTTTCCATTTGTATTTCCTGGATGGAGCCAAGTTCACAGCATTCATTACGCGCTGGAATAGAAGGGCTTACAAGCAACAGTCACCAGCTATATTTACCATAGTGTTCTTCCTGTTTATACCTCTCTCTGGTCTCCCAAGATTGAGATCCTTGAGGTTGAAGCTGTGGTCCTCTGTAATACTCGAAGAAGAGCCCCACCTTAATCCTTGGGAGGCAACAGTTGAACTAAGTCCTGGACTGTCTTATTTATTCTTAGATTCTGAGGACTTAGCACATAGTTCTCAATAAATGTTGAGAATTTAATTGATTAATTGATGAGTTAACCAGCAAAGGTCTTCAGAAAATAGTACACTATCACTTCACTAAAGTATGTGCCTCAATTCCATGACTGCACCTCTGTTGGCAACAACTGGGAGTGACCAAGACAGAGTAGTCATATATTATCATTCCTATGGCCCTAAGCAACTAGCCTGAAAGGAAAGACATAGAAACCTGTGTGTGGGGGTAGGTATTGACACTGGCCTTGGCTAAATCCAGAAATCAATCAACAAGTAATAACTGCTATAACAACATTCATTTATTGAGTGTCTAACACAGCACATACAGGATCTGGGATAAGCATTTTATGTGTGTTACTGAGTCCTATCCACAACTCTGTGAGATAGGTACTATTGTTATTCCTATCACTGATGAGGAAACTAGATGCAGACAAAGAATGGATCCTGAGCAAGGTAATACAGTTAGTATAAGTGATGGAGGGTGGGGGGTGGGTTCAAGTCTAGACAGTTGGAATCCGGAGCCTATGTTCTTTTTGTTTTAAAAGCACATACCATAGTGTCTTTCACATAGTAGATGATAAATATATGTTAATTCTCTTCTGGTCTTACTGGAAACAGGAAATATTTGGACAATTATAAGTCAGGGAGGTAAAGAAAGGGGAGGAACTCAAACACTTAAACACAGAATCAGATCATATTGAGGGGAATACATGTTGTTAATATTACTATTTTTAGTCACCTTCCCCAGTTGCCACTCTCCTTAGCATCCCCCTCCACTCTTGAAAGTCATCCAGTTTGATCGTCACGTCAGTGTCCTAGACTGGCTGGCTGCCTTCCTGCCATAGGACTTCATCCAACTCTACACCCACACAAGCCATGTGTCTACTCCCTCCTGTATCTTGTTAAAGGCCATGCTGATGATCCAAAGAGAATGGTAAAATTATGTTTGGAGAGAAGACTGCCTGGATATACTTGGCTAGGGCAGAACTTGTCTGTCTGCAGAAGTTTTCTGAGTCTCCTTCCAGTAAAACAGTGAATTCTGCTTCCTATCCTCTCAGGATATAATCTGTAATAAAGCTGCATTTTGTTGCACTTTACACTCCCTAATGAACTTTTGCAGATGTTATCGCATGTGATCCTCACAAGAGCAAGAACACAGAACACAGAACATTCATTCAGTAAGTATCTAATTCATCCTACTATGTGCCAGACCTTAGGCTAGGCCTTGGCTTAAGCATATGAATAAGGTTAACTCCTAGTCACGCTTCCAGTCTCAACATAAATGTCATATTTTTCAGAGGGGACTTTGTTTTTTTTCCCCCCACTATCATCATATCCTGCTTGTATCCATCATAGGACTTAACACAATTTAGCTATAGATTTATTTATTTATTGTCTGTTTTCCCTACTTGCGTCACAAGCTTCAAGAGGGTTGAGATTTTGTCATATTCCTCTAGTGAAGCCTCACACATAGCACAGTGGGAAAGAGTTCACATTCTGGTAAAGGGAAACAGACAAGTACACACATAATCATAATAAACTAGTGCTGATGCCTTGGGAGAAGTCTGTTTAGAGTAGGGGCCTAACAACAAGAGGAACAAATTCTATTTCTATGTCAGAAAAAGCTTCCCTGATGGGGTTACACTTAAGTTGAATGTTGAAAGATTATAAGGAAACCATGATGGGTAAGTATCCCCCCAAAGAGAAAGCAACATAGAGAGTAGCTTGGGGAGATAAAACAGCACACCACATTATAGGAACTATAAGTATTTTGGTAATTTCTAGAGCAAGTGAGAGTGAAGTGAAGGGTGTGAGTTGGTGAGAGATGAGCTTGAAGAAGTCAGCAGGAGAGAGATTAGCAAGAGGACCCTAAATGCTATACTACCCAATTTGAACTTCTTTCCATTCACAATAACAGCTACCATTTGTTGACTACTTCCAGTCACAATAATAGCTACTACTGATTGACTACTAACTGTGAGCTGAGTACTTTACACATTTTTTTTAAAAAGCCCTTTGTTATGAAAATTTTCACACATATATGAAATAGCATGATATAATGAACTTCCATGTACCCATTATCCAGCTTCAACAATTATCAGCTCATGCCAGTCTCTCTGGTTATCTGTTACTGAATAAAAAACTACCTCCACACCTAGTGCCATAAAATAACACCCATTTGATTATATCCCATGATTTGGGGGGCCAGGAATTTGGGCAGGGCGATTCTGCCCTTTACAGCACTGACTGAGGTCCCTCAGTAGTACTCACTGGTGGATTTGCTGATCTGGAGGGTCCAAGACAGCTTCACTCCTATGTTTGGTGGCTTGATGGGAATGGCTGGAAGGCTGAGATGAGCTAGAATGTGGACTGGAGTATGTAAATGTAGCCTCTCTTGTATGGTGATCTCAGGGTAGTCAGACTTCTTGCTGGTTTCTCCCTGAGCAAGTATCTCAAAAGAACTAGGTGAGGGCTTCCCTGGTGGCGCAGTGGTTGAGAGTCCGCCTGCCGAGGGACGCTGGTTCGTGACCGCCGGTCCGGGAAAGATGCCCACATGCACGGAGTGGCTGGGACCGTGAGCCATGGCCGCTGAGCTGCGTTTCCGGAGCCCCCCCCCCCCTGGTGCGCGCACGGGAAGAGGCCCACAACCGTGAGAGGCCCTTGTACCACAAAAAAAATAAGATGGCAGAGGGCTTCCCTGGTGGGCGCGCAGTGGTTGAAGTCCGCCTGCCGATGCAGAGGACACGGGTTCGTGCCCGGTCCGGAGTATCCGAGTGCCGCGGAGCGGCTTTGGGCCCGTGAGCCAATGGCCGCTGAGTCCGCGCGTCCGGAGCCTGTGCTCCCGCAACGAGCGGCCCCGCAGTGAGAGGCCCCGCTTACGCAAAAAAGAACTAGGTGAAAGCTTCAAGACCTCTTCTGACTTTACCTTAGAAGTCACACAGCATCACTTCTGCCATGTTGGTTATCAGTGAGTTATAAGGTTATAAGTGCTAAGATTCAAGGGAAGTAGAATTAGATTCAATCTCTTAAAGGTTGCCTCTGGCAACCACCAATCTGCTTTCTGTTTCTACGTTTTTACCTAATCTGGATAGTTCATATAAAGGAATCATGTGACCTTTTGTGTCTGGCTTCTTTCACTTAGCATAATGTTTTCAAGATTCATCCATCTTGTAGGTGTATCAAGTTATTTATTTCTTGTTATGGCTGAATAATATTCCATTGTATGGGTATACCGTACATTTTGCTTATCCATTCATCAGTTGATGGACATTTGAGTGTTTTTTTTCCCCACTTTTTGGTTATTATGAATAATGCGACTATGAATGTTCCTGTATAATTTTTTGGTAACCTTTTGTGTCTGGCTTCTTTCACTTAGCATAATGTTTTCAAGATTCAATGAGTGTTTGTTTAGGCTCTCATTTTAAAGTGGGGAGGTATCAAGGACACATGTAGAAGAGCATGTGGGATGGGAGATACTGTTGCAGCCACATTTTGAAAACACAATCTGCCACTCCAGTCTTGTTTCATTTGCATCCCCGCCACACCCTCCCCACTGTCATGGACTATTCAGAACTAAATCCCAGACATCACATTTTCATCTGCAAAAATTTCTGCATATATGGACTAAGTTAATCCTCACCCGGCCCCTATGAGATTAGACATTTTTATTGCCATTTTATGAATGGAGAAACTGAGACCAAGAGAAGTTTGAATCACTTGTCAAAAATCACAAAATTTGTAGGTGGTTCAAGCAAGACATGCCTATTTCATAATAGAGAGGAATTTAATATAGGGAAGTAATATAATCAGCTTGGCCTATTGAAAAGATCTTCCTAGTTGCAATGTGGAGGTGGATTGGAAAGGGCCACCCACAGGTGAGACAGAGAAACCAGCTAAAAAGCTCTAATTAGCTTAGGTCACTGCTTCTCATATTTTAAGGTACATGTGAGTACCTAAAGATCTTGTTAAAATGCAGGTTCTGTTTTGGTAGATTTGGAGTGTAGCCCAAGATTCTGCATTTCTAGCAAGCTGCTGCTTGGCTGCAGACCATATTTTGAGTAGCAAGGGCATCATAGGCTAAGGATGATAAAAGCATTGAACTACGGAAGTGATACTGGATCACTTCCAGTAGCAGAGGTAGCAGAGAAAAGAAAATAGAATCTACAGAGATTGTTTATCAACAGGTATACCATCCTTATTTTCCAACTGATTCATAGGGAGGGTTAAGGTAGCTCAAAAATCATATACCTAGTTAGCAACTACAATTATGACCAGAACCCAAGCCTGCTGGCTTCTCATCACATTGATTTGGCCCCAAGGGAAGCCACACGATACAGGTACAAAGCATTAGTGTTCCAGGTAAAATCAAACAATGAAGGTCTTTTACCAATGCATTACACACAAAATGTAGTTCACATTTGCTCCATTTAAAACTTATCTCCCTTGTGGGATAGGGAGGGTGGGAGGGAGGGAGACACAAGAGGGAAGAGATATGGGAACATATGTATATGTATAACTGATTCACGTTGTTATAAAGCAGAAACTAACACATCATTGTAAAGCAATTATACCCCAATAAAGATATTTAAAAAAACCAAAAAAGAAAAAACTTATCTCCCTTAAAATGATGTATTTAACTATATTAATTGAAAATATAGCAGCATTTATGGTGTTTAGTTAAGAGTACTATGATATCCAGGAGTTATGTTACTGGGTCATTGGGCACTTCTATCCTGAATTTGATTGAGGGAAGACTTTATAGAGGGGTGAGATTTAACCTGGATCTCACAGAATGGGAAGGATCTAGACAGATGAAAAGAATGAAAATAATTTGGTATATATATATATTTATTTTTCCCTGCGGTACGCGGGCCTCTCACTGCTGTGGCCTCTCCCGTTGCGGAGCACAGGCTCCGGACGCACAGGCTCAGCGGCCATGGCTCACGGGCCCAGCCACTCCGCGGCATGTGGGATCTTCCTGGACAGGGGCACGAGCCCATGTCCCCTGCCTCGGCAGGTGGACTCTCAACCACTGCGCCACCAGGGAAGCCCCGGTATATATATTCTTAAAGAGAAGTAGTATGATACAGCAAAACACAAACAAACAAGCATAAAATCTACACTGGGCTGAAGGTTGGGGCCTAGGCCTAGTTTCACTCAGCTCTGCCACTGGTCACGGGGAAGTTGTTTAAGCCCTTAGTCTCAGATTTCTTTCTCCAAGAAAGAAAAAATGAGATTTTATGACTTTATAACATTGAAATTCTGTGACTATTCAAATTCCTCTGGGGATGACCAAGTTTTAAAAGGGGACAAGTGTTTAATGTACCTCAGTTACCTGGCAAAGGGAAGTAATTTTGAGGAGCATTAGTTAGAGCTGCAGGGATGGGAGAGTAATGGTTCAGAGGTCTTAAAATTACTCTTTGAAAGCAGCTGCCACAGAAGGCTGGTCTTGACTACAGCTACCAAGTGTGACTCTGGGAAATGTAAAATTATGCCATCATTCCTCTTCAGGATAGCTGTTTAAATAGCCTGAAGATCATCTTTCTGAATTAAATTGGGAAACTGTGCTGTAAGGATAAAATGTTTTCCAGCTTCAAACAAATGTTCATTTTCTGAAGTATCCAAACACTACAGAACTTCTTTAACCGTAAAGGTGCCTCCCTCCCCCCTATTTCCTTTCTCTCTCTCTGTCTCTCTTTTTCTCTGGGGTTTGCAAGTTAGTGAAAGGCTATTTTTTGACTACAAGTTGAATGCTGCCATCTGCTGGTTGAGAGGGCAACACTCAGCTGGAGCAAGGAAATTTTTCTGCCAGATTTACAACCAAAAAAACACACACAACTACAGGTACCAGATATACAAACCAAAAACAACTTAAACATTTTTATGACTTATTATTTTACCCACGAATGTATTTTTTATGATATAGGTAAAACGTGATTATTTTAGAAAATTTGTAAAATCTGGAAAAGTGGATGTAGGAAAACACCAATTTCCTGTAGTTCCCAAATTCTAACACATGATAACGCATTTTTGCCAACTTTGTTTAATGCATTTTTTACACTATTCTGATTTTCATTCAAAATGCATTTTTTTCCAGGACGCTGACTTTCATTCAACAAATATTTATTAGCACCTTCTATATACCAAGTATTTTGTTAGGCACTGGAGTGAGGGAAAAAAAGAAAGTCCTTGCCCTGTCCCTTGTGCTTACATTTAAAGGTAAGGGTGACAATAAACAAATGACGATATAATTAAGTGTTAGATAACGATAAATTGTGTGAAGAAAAAGCAAATATGATAAGGGGACAGAGTGATTGCAATGTTATTTTAGATAGGGTAGTCATGGAAGGTCCCTCTGAGATGGTGGAAGAAGTGACTTTTGAACTGAAACCTGAATGACCAGAGGGAGGAAGCCATGCAAATGTCTAGGGGGAAGAGTCTTCTCGGGGGGGAAAAGTGTTCTAGGCTGATGGAAAGGCAAGTGCAAATGCTCTGAGGGGGAGCATACCTACACTGTTAGAGGCATTACAAGGAAGCGAGTGTGGCTGGAACGGTGTGTGGGAGAAGAAAACTGGAAGGAAGGAAGATAAGAGCATAGCCAGGGATCAAATCACAAAGAGGGGAAATCATGTATAGACAGCTTTGTAGTGTTTTCCCTCATTTAAGCCCATTTAACATAACAGAGCTGCAGTTTGAAGAATGGGCAGAATCCACAGTCAGCAAAGGAGCAAAAGAACATCCCAAAAGAGACAATAATATTGAAGCAAAGACCTGAACGCTAAGGAGGTTAAGAGTATGGGCCCCGCAACTTGAGAGATCTGGGTACAAATGCAGCTCTGCCACTTCTAGTTCTACCATAATTCCCCCTTCCTCAACCAATAGACTGTAATCAGTTGGTACATCCCAGGCTCCATCTCTCAGAAACCTGAGATCAGATGAAGGTGGCTGCATTAATAGAGCGCTGTAGATGCAGCCCAGCAGAGGGCCCTCCAACATCTACTATTATATGCTGGATAGAGTATTAGAGTGGACATGTAGAGGGGAGAGAGAGAGGGTGTTTGACATGTGTAGAAAGTAAAAAGCAGAAAGACTGAAACAGATGGAGAGAGGGAGATGGGGGTAGGCTCTATAATTTCACCTGTTCTTCAGTAGGAACTTTAGTTACCACTAAGGAGTGGTATACTGTACAACCTGAAACTTTAGCGTGCATCACAGATTGCTGGGGCCCACACCCAGAGTTTCTGATTTAATAGGTCTGGGGTGAGGCATGAAAATTTGCAAGTTCCTCCTTTTTGCAAGTTAATACTATGGTTGGTGCCAAATGGGGCAAAAATGGAAAATTCAGTCAGCCTCTTTCTTTATTCATGCACTGACAAATAGCTAGAGTGTTATTCTCTTAGCACTGATCAAACTGGTTGTTTATGCTCCTGTACTTCAATGTTACTCAAGGTAGAGAGGGAGAGAGTTGTGAGTTATACAGCTGCTGTTTAATATAGAAAAGAGACCATTTGGTTCTTAGAAAACATTGCTAGGTTCATTGGCTTATGCTGTTTCTCTTTATCCATTATTATTCATCATTAAGCAAGACACTGAAAACAGTATATATCTAGCCCATATTCTCTGTTGATAAGGGTATGAGAAGACAAGCCTTTTCCTATTCTGTACATATTCTGTACAGCAATTTATCAATATGTATAACATTCTAAATAAGTACTATTTTGTTTAGCAATTCTACTTCTAGAAAATGATCATATGGAACGAATTGGGATATATTGCAAAGATATAGGTACATGGATGCTCATCACAAGTTTAATTTATAAAAATTCAAACTAGAAACAGCCTAAATGTCTAGCAATTGGGAACTGGACCGACACTGTGGAAAGCTTTACTGTGGAAGAAATCTTAGTGTCAAGAAAAGAGACATGGAGGTAGATATTACAGCTGTTACATGTATTTTGGGTATTTTGTGTTTTCTAAAATTTCTTCAATGAACATGTACTGGTTTTGTGATCAGAAGAAACATTCTTTCTCCAAATCACTTAATACAAATTACATTACAAAGGTTGTACATTGTCATTCTCTATATTCAAAATTAGGAATTTGCAGCAAAACTACAGCAAAGTATACACACTTTAAATCAAACTGATGATTGTTTTGTTTCCCAACATAATGTCATTAGTTAGAGAATCTTTACCATCTGCTAACTTGGTTCAGAAAGCAATGCTATAAATGAGCCAGATTAGAACCCAACTTCTTCTATATTTCTATACTGTATTTCATTTTCCTTGCACAAACAACTATTAAATACGAAGACAGACTTTATGAAATTAAGCTAAAACCCACCAACATAATTATAAATACCAAATAATTATAAACCAATTTTTCAGTGTACTATAGCAATAGGCTTAACTGGACACAGATGGGGTTCAAATTACACTTTGGTAATCTGTACCAAGATCATTATTACTTTGGACCCAAGCATCAATGAACAGGAAAAAGGTCACATTTTAATTTAAACTTTATTAACTTTAATGTGTTCACAAAAAATGACAGTAGAACAGTTTAAAGTTCTTACAAATGCTTGTCGAATGTAAAAGCAT
This sequence comes from Monodon monoceros, assembly GCF_005190385.1. Taxonomy (NCBI): domain Eukaryota; kingdom Metazoa; phylum Chordata; class Mammalia; order Artiodactyla; family Monodontidae; genus Monodon; species Monodon monoceros. Next base: position 96,906,104 of record NW_021703779.1, on the reverse strand, counting down.
AAATTCCTAGAAAAATGTATAAGCTCAGGTACAAATTTATCATTTTAAAAATCAAAGAGTAGAATTTAATCTTACTGACTGACTTTTGAGGCACAGAATATTTATTTATAAAAGACATCAATTACCTTGCTCTACTGTCAAAATAGTCTACTTAGGTGTCATATGTGGGTTCTAGAGCTCAAAGAATAAATCAAACCAAAGCAAGAAATTCTCTAATGTCAAAAAGACATGTAATTCTGAAAAAATAGCTGTTTTCCTAAAATCTCTCACTGTAAATCACCTTCCTTCTTGCTCACCTTTCTGTTCTTTTATGCAAACAAAGCTAAACATTTTTTCTTTTATGTAGACACTTAGTTTTGACAGATTACTCACATCAAAGCTTACCTAAGGAAAAATACATCAACAAAAGCAATAAAAAGTTAATGTTGAAAATATATGTATGCTCTTGCACAAAATTCACTACAATATCTGTTAACAGCAAATCTTTAAAAGGAAACAATACTTTGGTCTTCAAAACTGACAACTGTTCCTGGTGTTTTGTTCCTTTTCAGCATAGAGAATCTCTCATTGAGTGAAAGCCTAGTCTGTGAAAGAGAGAAAAGCTGTATGACCTCAGGACGTTAACAATGTTACAAAATACTCATGAAACATGGTTACTAAAAGTAGACAGGGGATGGTTGGAGAAGACTGTGAGTGACAGAAGGAAGAGTGAATTTGAAGAAACTGCACAGAGCTCTTTTCTGTGATCCCGGAAGCAGGAAGTAGTTTGATCTATGGTATATCACTGAGGCCACCTCTTGGTCCTTACAGGCTAAACAGTGGCATCAAAGAGCTTTAATTGAAGAGGTATGGAAGAAAGCATACTATTACCCCACAGAATAAGTGGGTAAGCTTCCACAGAGGAATGAGGGTCAGGTTTACTTCTATGGAGTGGAGATTAAATGCCTCAACTATGCCCAGGAATTTGGTAATCTGCCTTGTGAAGGTACCCCTATGCCCAAGTGATTTCCAACTGGTGTTATTTAGTCTATAACCAGATAAAATATCTCAAAGATCTCCCAAGACTTAACTTCTAGTTTCATCCTTTTATAGACTGCCACTGAGCCTAAGTTTCTTTCTCCATCTTCAAGAAATATCCTTTTCAATACCACCCCAAAACCTAAATCAGAAACCAGATTGATACTGCTCTGAGGCCCAAGTGGGCTATATCCATTACTCTATACTGCCTATTTTCCATTTATAGGTCATATACTTTTATGCAAAACACAATTAATCTGAATGTGTATGGAATAGGATGCTCTGGTTAACTTAACCTGTTGCTAACTGAAGGCTGGCAGATAACTCTTTTGGTTTCAACCCCCACTGTGAAAATCACTAAAAATACATTAGTATATTATTTTGCTTTAGTACGTAGTCTGGTAAACATGGTTGTCTTCTTGGCAAGCGAGAACCATGTTGAGCCTGAAGGCCGCCACAGACGTAAACATATACTACATTGAGCTAAATCCATGTGTAACTTGAAGTTCATTTAAAAAATAAGTAATTGAGGTTGGCTTATTTCATTGACCTCTGTGTCTTTTACGAAGATGGAATACAGGGAAGAAATTTCTTGTGTATTGGGAGCCCCAAATAGGCTCTGGTTAAACACATTTTTTCCTATACATAAAAGATACCCTTGGATATACCTAAAAGAGACATGAATTCTTTACCATCTCATGAACAACATTATCGTGCAACTCTATTATATTTACCTGATGACAGATTTTGTTGAAGTTATATTTCAGGTGTATTTCTTTGGTCCCGTAATGAGTACTCTTGGTTGTAGCACAGTTAGTCTTTAGGAATGAAGCTTTAACCTCATGTCTCATGAGTCTGTCAATTAAGCATAATGTTTCAATTAAAATATATTTGAGAGCCATTAATTAGCTGAGTAATGTTAAGTCATTCAATTTAACGTCTCTAGGTGTCATTTTCACCAGCTATAAAATTAAGAAAGTATATCCAAGAAACTTCAAGGTTCCTTTTAATAGTATTAAGATTACAAGTACTGAATCTGGACTATAGCATTCAAGAGGATCACATGTAGGCATTAATCTAGCCTTTTTCATATTGTCACTTCAAAACCACTAGATGAGGTTTTCTGCTGTTTAAATGCCAAAGCAGTTTTACTGTTATTTAAGTACGGTCATGCCTATACTTTTGGAACAAAAGTAGCCAGTGCCTCCATATACAGAGAAAATGGATTAGTAGTTACCTTGGGCAGGGGGGCAGAAAGGGAAGGGAGTGAAGGGGGAGTAACTATTAATGGGTACAAAGAGTTTCTTTTGGGGATAATGAAAATGTTCTAAAATTAGATTATGGTGATGGTGCTACAATTCTGTTAATATACTAAAAGCCACTGAATTGTATACTTTGAATGGCTGCTAGTGGGTGTGGTTTCTGCTTTGTATTATTATAACAGCTGTTCATGTAAATAAACAGTACAGAAATTTTTGGTTTTGGTTTTTAATGGATGGCTAAATAGTTCAAGGGGAAATGTTTACCACATGTAATGTCTTAGTTTTCTGGGGCTGATATCACAAAATACATAGACTGGTGGTGGTGGTGGGTTATAAACAACAGAAATTTATTCCTCACAGTTCTGGAGGCTGGGAAGTCCAAGATCAGGGTGCCAGCACGGTCAGGTTCTGATGAATGCCCTCTTCCAGATCGCAGACTGCCAGCTTCTGGCTGTCTCCTCACAGGGTGCAGTGGGCAAGGGAGCTCTGTGGCGGTCTCTTTTATAAAAGCACTCATCCCATTGGCTCCACTCTTATGACCTATTCACCTCCCAAAGGCCCTACCTTCTAACACCATCACATATGAATTTTGGAGGGACACAAACATTCAAATCATGGCATGTAGTCACATTCTATCAGAGGTAGAGAACGAAAGCCCAAATGCTATGTGGTTATCTCGATAGTGCCAGCTAAGTTGCTGTGATCAGTGGCCTTAAATAAGTCAAGTATTTTTTCACTGTTGCTTTTTTTTCTGATTATAAATACTGCTCCTACTAGGACCCAACTGGACCAAAAATAGTGTTTGATTTGGAAAAAAGAGAGTGCTCTGAGTGATTAAATAAACATTGGTTTCCTAATTAACTTTTAATTATAATTTCTCTTTCCTTTTCTTTACTTTTTGGATAGCATATCATAGAATGTGTGCATGTTTTTTGACTTATTGAACAAAATAGATTGCATTCTTAACTTTAAAACCAGGTAAGTGTAACATTCTGGATGTGGTAGGCAGAATTCTAAAAATGGCCCCCAAAGAGTTCTCTCAGGACTGTGAATATGATAGCACATGCATGAATATAATACCTTATCTGGCAAAAGAGATCTTATAATTTGTAAAATTACTAATAAATTGACTTTAGGTAGATTATGCTAGGTTATCTGGGTTGGCCTAATCTAATCACATAACAAAAACAAAAGAGGGGGCAAAAGAGGAAGTCGGAATAATTCAAAGAGTGAACCAAACATGACATGCTGTTGGTGGTTTGAAGATGGAGGAGGCCCCACGTGAAAGGGAATTCAGGCTGCCTCTAGAAGCAGAGGGGCTGCTGGCTGACAGCAGCAAGGAAATAGAAACCTCATTCCCACAACCTCAAGGAAATGAATTTCCCCAACAACTAGAATAAGCTTGGAAGCAGATTCTTTCCCAGAGCCTCCACATAAGAGAGCAAGCCAGGGCCACAACTTTGTTTTCACCTCTGTAAGACCTTAGGTAGAAAACCAGCCAAGCATACCTGGATATCTGAACTATAGAACTGTGAGATAATAAATGGGTGCTGCTTTAATCTGCTGTTTGTGGTAATTTATTTAAGCAGTAGTAAAAAACTAATACTCTAGGCTTCTAAAGAATTTAACCTCATCTTGTACTTGTAGAGAGACAGTATCGTAGAATAGAAAGCCCACAGGTTTTGTAGCCACACAAGCCAAATTTGAACGTATTATTCAAAATTTGAATTATATTATTAGTTGTATGACTTCAAGAAAATCAATACACTCTATTGAGCTTATTTTATTCATCTGTAATACGGAAATGTTCATACCTGCCTCACAGGATTGTTGGGGATTAAATTAAATCACAAATGTAAAAGTGCTTAGCACACTGCCTAGCACATAACAGGCACTCAGTAAATGCTAGCTATTATTATTAATCTGCTTCTATGTCCACAGCTCTTTCAACCCTTCCACAGATGCCTTTGGTTAGACCCATTTTAAAGGGAGTGTAATAGCATTCTTCCCTTCCCTGTTGTAGTTCTGAAAGGATACAGAAATGCTCCTAATAATCACGGGCCAAAGTCCTCCATGATTAAAGGTAAGATCATTTGGAATATTGAAATTTACTTAATATATACTATTATTAAAGAGCAGAAGGATTTTAATCTTAAGATTGAAAATGAGGAATGGCACCAAATTCTTCCAGGTGACAATTCTTGCATGCCTTAAGTAGAAAGGGCACAACATCAAGACATTTATACTCACCATAGGAAAATGATGCAGGGGAATCTCAAACGTAAAGGCAAAATCGAGCCAGAATTTTCTGGTTCTACATTAGGATTGTTTACAGAAATTTTATGGATTGTTCAGAATCAGATTCTAGAGTCCCCTACTAGAAGTTATATTTATTCATTTTTGTTTCATTTTTCTCCCAAAACGAATTAAAGTTAGTAGTACAGATGTCTGTCTGCAATTACCTTTCACGTCTTCGAAAATTTTCAAAGGTGATGTACTCATTTTCCAGTGATATCTAAATGGGAAAGGTTGAAACCGATCATGCCAAAGCTTTCTTTACTCAGCATAGGTGCTTATTTTCTATACTTTAAATTGACTAACATTTCAGTGACAATAGTCTTTTTGCTTGATCCTCAATCTAACATTCAATTTCAGATTTTTCTCCCCTATTCACAGATGCAAGAATGTCAAAGACAGTGGACCCTTAGAGATCAAGCAGTCCAACCCCCTTACATAACAAATAAGGAAACAGAGATTCAGAAAGATCAAATGACATCTAGTAGTGACCCAGAAGAAAACTCTCAAGATCTAGATATAGCCTGGATACACACACTACTTGTCTGCATCAAGGAGAAACATAATGACTGTAGATAAAATCCACAAGGTGTCCTTATAATCTTTACATAATAGACTTGTGACCTTGAGTGTACTCAAGATAGCTAAGCGAGATGGAGAACAGTATTATCCTAACAACTTAATTTTAGAAAGTCTCACTTCTACCCCAACAGACTTCTCAAGTGAAAGTTAGGATTTTTTTTTCAATAATTAACTTAAATCCCTTATTCCTGTAATTACTTTGTGACAACATAGTTTACACCTACGTGTGGTCAATGAGAAAAACCAAAGCATAATCAAAACATTCCATTCAAATGTTAATTGGCCCAGTTCACTCCATAACTAAACTGGTTTCAGTGCATCCAGTTATATATATCTGGTATTTGGTGGTCCAGCTGTTTTTATATGAAGTCCTAACCACAGTTACAGTTTGGAGGTGGATTTGGTTATTAAGAGCCTTACAAATAATACAGCAGCCAAGAAATCTGTAGAGCCCCTCAACAGTTCTGCCCACACACTCTACACTTGAGCTCAATGAGTTTCAAACTAATTTTTAAAGTGAAAGAATCCCTAGTTCCAACAAAATCTTACTTGGTATCCCAATATGTAAAATACTGAAAAGCAAAACTGCCTTCTTTGGCTCCTGAGGCACCTCTTCACAACCCCTAGAACTCTGAAGTACAAAGTTTAAAAACCACTGCAGTCTGGCCAAACTAAACTAATTGCAGTTTACAAAATATGCCATGCTTTCTTTCACTCCTGTACCTTTACATATGATGTTTCCTCTGACTGGAATGCCTTTTCCACCTTTTCTGCTTTGCTTACTCCTACTCAGCCTCTAGGACTCAACTCAAACACTATCTCCTCTACGATGTTCCTTGACTTCCCTAGCTGGTTTGGGATTCTCTCCCCCATGCTGCCATAGTACCTTGGGCATACCTCTAAGTATTTACACTATGCTGCTCTCTCTCTCTCTCTCTCTCTCTCTCTCTCTCTCTCTCTCT
>NW_021703779.1:96896677-96899886 GCF_005190385.1 Monodon monoceros | reverse complement strand
CTCTCTCTCTCTCTCTCTCTCTCTCTCTCTCTCTCTCTCTCTCTCTCCCTTCCTTCCTTTCTTTCTTACTTTCTTAGTAAAGATTCTTTCTCAAGTACATAGCATATACCTGGCAAATAATAAGAGCTCAATAAATGCTGAATGAATAAATGAAATACTACAAAGAACTAGAGGAAGAAGGGGACTGAGAAAAGGCCATTGAATTTGACAAGAAAGTAATAAATTTTTTTTATTCTTTTTTTTTAACATCTTTATTGGGGTATAATTGCTTTACAATGGTGTGTTAGTTTCTGCTTTATAACAAAGTGAATCAGTTATACATATACATATGTTCCCATATCTCTTCCCTCTTGCATCTCCCTCCCTCCCATCCTCCCTATCCCACCCCTCCAGGCTGTCACAAAGCACCGAGCTGATCTCCCTGTGCTATGCGGCTGCTTCCCACTAGCTATCTACCTTATGTTTGGTAGTGTATATATGTCCATGCCACTCTCTCGCTTTCTCACAGCTCACCATTCCCCCTCTCCATATCCTCAAGTCCATTCTCCAGTAGGTCTGTGTCTTTATTCCTGTCTTACCCCTAGGTTCTTCATGACATTTCTTTTTCTTAAATTCCATATATATGTGTTAGCATACGGTATTTGCCTTTCTCATTCTGACTTACTTCACTCTGTATGACAGACTCTAGGTCTATCCACCTCATTACAAATAGCTCAATTTCGTTTCTTTTTATGGCTGAGTAATATTCCATTGTATATATGTGCCACTTCTTCTTTAGACATTCATCTGAAGATGGGCACTTAGGTTGTTTCAATCTCCGGGCTATTGTAAATAGAGCTGCAATGAACATTTTGGTACATGACTCTTTTTGAATTATGGTTTTCACAGGGTATATGCCCAGTAGTGGGATTGCTGGGTCATATGGTAGTTCTATTTGTACTTTTTTAAGGAACCTCCGTACAGTTCTCCATAGTGGCTGTACCAATTCACATTCCCACCAGCAGTGCAAGAGTGTTCCTTTTTCTCCACACCCTCTCCAGCATTTATTGTTTGTAGATTTTTTGATGATGGCCATTCTGACTGGTGTGAGATGATATCTCATTGTAGTTTTGATTTGCATTTCTCTAATGATTAATGATGTTGAGCATTCTTTCATGTGTTTGTTGGTAGTCTGTATATCTTCTTTCGAGAAATGTCTATTTAGGTCTTCTGCCCATTTTGGGATTGGGTTGTTTGTTTTTTTGTTATTGAGCTGCATGAGCTGCTTGTAAATTTTGGAGATTAATCCTTTGTCAGTTGTTTCATTTGCAAATATTTTCTCCCATTCTGAGGGTTGTCTTTTGGTCTTGTTTATGGTTTCCTTTGCTGTGCAAAAGCTTTGAAGTTTCATTAGGTCCCATTTGTTTATTTTTGTTTTTATTTCCATTTCTCTAGGAGGTGGGTGAAAAAGGATCTTGCTGTGATTTATGACGTAGAGTGTTCTGCCTACGTTTTCCTCTAAGAGTTTGATAGTTTCTAGCCTTACATTTAGGTCTTTAATCCATTTTGAGCTTATTTTTGTGTATGGTGTTAGGGAGTGATCTAATCTCATACTTTTACATATACCTGTCCAGTTTTCCCAGCACCACTTATTGAAGAGGCTGTCCTTTCTCCACTGTACAGTCCTGCCTCCTTTATCAAAGATAAGGTGACCATATGTGCGTGGGTTTATCTCTGGGCTTTCTATCCTGTTCCATTGATCTATCTTTCTGTTTTTGTGCCAGTACCATACTGTCTTGATTACTGTAGCTTTGTGGTATAGTCTGAAGTCAGGGAGCCTGATTCCTCCAGCTCCGTTTTTCGTTCTCAAGATTGCTTCAGCTATTAGGGGTCTTTTGTGTTTCCATACAAATTGTGAAAGTTTTTGTTTTAGTTCTGTGAAAAATGCCATTGGTAGTTTGATAGGAATGGCATTGAATCTGTAGATTGCTTTGGGTAGTAGAGTCATTTTCACAATGTTGATTCTTCCAATCCAAGAACATGGTATATCTCTCCATCTATTTGTATCATCTTTAATTTCTTTCATCAGTGTCTTATAATTTTCTGCATACAGGTCTTTTGTCTCCTTAGGTAGGTTTATTCCTAGATATTTTATTCTTTTTGTTGCAGTGGTAAATGGGAGTGTTTTCTTGATTTCACTTTCAGATTTTTCATCATTGGTGTATGGGAATGCCAAAGATTTCTGTGCATTAATTTTGTATCCCGCTACTTTACCAAATTCATTGATTAGATCTAGGAGTTTTCTGGTTGCACCTCTAGGATTCTCTATGTATAGTATCATGTCATCTGCAAACAGTGACAGCTTTACTTCTTCTTTTCTGATTTGGATTCCTTTTATTTCCTTTTCTTCTCTGATTACTGTGGCTAAAACTTCCAAAACTATGGTGAATAAGAGCGGTGAGAGCGGGCAACCTTGTCTTGTTCCTTATCTTAGTGGAAATGCTTTCAGTTTTTCACAATTGAGGATGATGTTGAGTGTGGCTTTGTCAGATATGGCCTTTATTATGTTGAGGAAAATTCCCTCTATGCCTACTTTCTGGATGGTTTTTATCATAAATGGGTGTTGAATTCTGTCAAAAGCTTTCTCTGCATCTATTGAGATGATCATATGGTTTTTCTCCTTAAATTTGTTAGTATGGTTTATCACGTTGATTGATTTGCATATATTGAAGAATCCTTGCATTCCTGGAATAAACCCCACTTGATCATGGTGTACGATCCTTTTAATGTGCTGTTAGATTCTGTTTGCTAGTATTTTGTTGAGGATTTTTGCATCTATGTTCATCAGTGATATTGGCCTGTAGTTTTCTTTCTTTGTGACATCCTTGTCTGGTTTTGGTATCAAGGTGATGGTGGCGTCGTAGAATGAATTTGGGAGTGTTCCTCCCTCTGCTATATTTTGGAAGAGTTTGAGAAAGATAGGTGTTAGCTCTTCTCTAAATGTTTGATAGAATTCGTCTGTGAAGCCATCTGGTCCTGGGCTTTTGTTTGTTGGAAGATTTTTAATCACAGTTTCAATTTCAGTGCTTGTGCTTGGTCTGTTCATACTTTCTATTTCTTCCTGATTCATTATTGGCAGGTTGTGCATTTCTAAGAATTTGTCCATTTCTTCCAGGTTGTCCATTTGATTGGCATAGAGTTGCTTGTAGTAATCTCTCATGATCTTTTGT